>NC_085139.1:232834967-233151968 GCF_024139115.2 Armigeres subalbatus | reverse complement strand
AAAGGGAAACGAAGGACTTCCACAAAAAAACTGTTCGGAGCGGAGGATTTCCGCAATGAACAGATCAGAACGTCAGTTAAACGATGACAATTTGATGACAACGATGACAGGACTTAGTCTGTTGGTATCAAGATGAGGAGACAATGTTATCGAAGTTGGGAAGAAACACCCCCCCCCCTCACCTGACCTTGTTTAGATTATGGTTGACGAGCAGAGGACTTAGGACCCGGTATGGGGAATCGGGTGTGGTCGGTGCGGAGGCGGGAGATAACTTGATGGTCCTTGAGACTGAGCATGTCATTCCAAACTGCCGTAGATGCTTTGAACTTCCGCAATTGTGTGGTTCTGGAAGCAGCGAAATGGGAGGACATCTGCTTCGGCGCAGGCAGTCTCAGTGGGTGTAGAAGGAAGAAGTCCGGAAGCTTTGCGGAGGTATTGGTTGAATACTGGGGAGAGTATGTTGACAAGTTCACAACGTGCTACACAAGTCAGTTCCAGACCGTATAGCAGTCTGCTGTCAATCAGCGCTTGGTCGATACGATACCGAGTTTGAAGGATTTGCCGTACAGTACAGATCTGGTCCGTTGTCGAGCGGCCGTCAACGAAGCTGGCTTGGTAACTTCCCACGAACTCATTCGCTAATGGTGACAGACGACGGAAGATGATCTGGGTATCGCTTTGTAGGCGGCATTAACGATGGTGATCACTCGAAAGTTCTCACACTCTTGTAGATGGGGCATATAACCCCTTCCTTCCACTCCTCCGGTAGCTGTTCATTTTCCCAAATTCTAACGATCAGTTTGTGCAGGCAAGTGGTCAGCTTTTCCGGGCCCATCTTAAAGAGCTCAGCTCCGATACCATCCTCTCCAGCTGCTTTATTGGTCTTTAGCTGTTCGATGGCATCCTCAACTTCCCTTAAGAGGGGGGGCTGGTTGGCTTCCATCATCCGCTGAACTGACGTAGTCATCTCCTCCGCTGCCTTGACGTTCACTTCCTGTACTCTCAGTGCCATTTAAATGTTCCTCATGTTTATATTTTATTAATATTATAGATGTATGATATTCTACAACTTTCTATTAAGGGTCTGTCTCAATTGGATAATTAAACTGAAATTAAACTTAAAAGTGACATTTCAATAATTATCGAATAACCCTGCTCGCAGAGCAAGATCACTTTTGACAGATATCGAATCATTTTCCATCGATGTCCTATTGGAATTGCTGGGTAGCACCAGCCATTCTTATAACGGGGTGATTTTTTAATTTTCGAACTGTCACTTTTAAGTTTGATTCTCCAAATGAGACAGACCCTAAGAACTTGTCAATATAATCACATAGAATATTAAGTTGAAAAGCAAGCAAAGTTCTAGTTGTAATGTCGAGCCATTGAAGAAGATAAAGAATACAAGATAACGAATTTGCTTGTAACCCTTTCTCGCGAATTCATACCACTAATAGAACCTTTTTTTCCTTTATGCTTTCAGGCGATCCCACCACCTTCGGTAACCTCAAACCAGCGCCGGAGATCATCGACGCACTACGCAGCGTGGTAGAGGACGGTTCCCACAACGGTTACGGTCCCAGCACTGGATTCCCGGAGGCTCGTCAAGCCGTCGCCAATTACGTCTCGCATCAGGGAAATGTCACGGCCAACGATGTCATCCTGTGCAGTGGTGCCAGCTGTGCGCTGGACTTGTGTCTCTCCGTTCTAGCTGGACCGGGCCAAAACATACTGATCCCTAGGCCGGGTTTCTCTATCTATCGCACCCTGGCTGAGGGCTTCGGAGTCGAATGCCGCTACTATGACTTGATGCCGGATAGGAACTGGGAAGTGGACCTGGTGCAACTGGAATCGCTGATTGATGCCAACACGGCCGCCTTGATCGTGACAAACCCGAGTAACCCGTGCGGAAGCGTGTTTAGCAAGACCCATCTGGAAGGCATCTTGGACATTGCCGAGAAACATTATTTGCCTATCATTGCCGACGAAATTTACGAACATTTCGTATTCCCGGGCCAGGAGTTCTACGCTGTCAGTTCGTTATCCAAGAAGGTACCGGTACTGTCATGCGGTGGACTGACCAAACGTTTTCTGGTTCCCGGATGGCGCATGGGGTGGATTGTGATTCACGATCGGGATAACTTGTTCAAGGACGTTCGCAAGGGACTGGCTAATCTGTCCGCGCGAATCCTCGGGGCCAACACACTGGTCCAGGGTGCCTTACCGGATATCCTGAAGAACACTCCTCCAGCGTTCTACGATGATTTGGTTTCAACACTTTATGTAAGTATTCTACAATCCAGTTTCATAGTCCATGCCAACTCTTACGCTTCCATTGTTCTCCTCCATAGCGACATGCCGAACTGGCATACAAGTCGATCAAACAAATTCGCGGACTGCACCCCGTCATGCCCGGTGGTGCCATGTACATGATGATTGGCATAGACATCAAACGGTTCCCCGAGTACGAGACAGATCTAGAGTTCGTGCAGGCTCTTGTTGCCGAGCAAAGTGTGTTCTGCCTGCCGGGCCAGTGCTTCGAGTATCCGAACTACATCCGTATCGTGCTCACCGTCCCGGAAGAGATGATCGTCGAAGCGTGTAAGCGCGTGGGAGAGTTCTGCCAGAAGCACTACAAGCTGGACGATGCCATTATGGAACAACAACAGCAAGGTTTTCTTACCAATCTGGAGGAATATTGACGGGCCGCATATTGATCATGAGTGCCATAATGTCTCGGATGGTTTTTTACAACGAATGAACAAATTTTACCCATATTTCTATAGTGCCTTTCAAGATCAATTTTATTAACCTATTACAAATGATTGTAAAACATTTTATTAACTCACAGCATTTTATATTTTTTGTTCAATAAAGGATTTGCACCATCTGGTGTTGTTTTTATTCTTCATATCGTCTGACCATTTATTCATTTAATTTATTTAGCTTACATCTAAACAGATAACACTGAATCAACAATTTGACGCCACAATACACGGTTCGAGGCCGTATCTATCCATCCTCGAATGCGCCCCACGCTCGCTAAGTCGTTTTGCACCTGGTCTGCCAACCTCTCTCGCTGCGCTCCACGCCGTTTCGTACCTGGTGGATCGGAAGCGGACACCATGTTTGCATGGCTGCTGTCCGGCATTCTTGCAACATGCCCTATGTCCTGCTCATCATATCCTTCCGGCTTTAGCTACCTACTGGATATTGGGTTCGCCATAGAGCTGGGCAAGCTCGTGGTCCAACCTTCACCGCCACACACCGTCTTCTTGTACACCGCCAAATATGGCCCTAAGCACCCGTATCTTGAATACTTTGAGTGCTTGCAAGTCCTTTTCGACCATTTTCCAAGTTTCATGTCCGTCGTAGGCCCGACTTCCACAGATGATGCGCCCTCGTATTTCTCGACTAACATTATTGTCAGCCGTTAGTAAGGATCCAAGGTAACGAATTCATCGACCACCTCAAAGGTATCCCCATCTATCGTAATGGGCCAAGCACAATAGATACGTTTGCGTGCGTTTTGACCTTTGTTTTGACAGTTTTTCCATGGAATTCTGTGTGGCTCTTATTACTGCTACCCAGGCGGACCTGTCGTGCTCGGTTCCGCCCACAAGCATGTACATTGTCTTCGCGCATTCGCTACCAATTCAACTTTTGTTGCTTCACGTTTCAGGCAGGTGTGCAGTTCTGCCACCTTTGCTAATGTTCGGCCAACAATGTCCATGTCATCTGAGAAACAAATAAATTGACTGGATCTGTTGAAAATCGTACCACGGTGGTTGCACCCGGTTCTTCGCATGACAACTTCCAGTGCAATGTTGAACAACAGGCACGAAAGTTCGTTACCTTGTCTTAGTCCCGGCGCGAACTGGAGTGTCCGCCCGAGATCTTTACACAATTTTGCACACCACTCAACGTTTTTTTTTTCAGTCTGGTAAGAGCTTCCCAGAGAAGCTGTTCTTGGTCATAATTTTCCATAGCTCTACGCGATCTATATACTGTCGTACTTACTTGATACTTGATGGGCTACAGCTCTTCGATGAACCTACGCCGAATGGAGTATCCTTCTCCACTGGACTCGATCCTGGGCCAATCGCTTCCAGTCGCCCTGAACATTGAGCGCCCTCAGGTCCTCTTCAACTGCAAAAAGCCATCGTGTATGCGGTCTTCCACGGAGCCTGCGGCCTCTTCCGGGTTCTCTACTAAATATTATCTTCACTTGTCGTTCTTCCGGCATACGAACAACGTGACCAGCCCACCGTAGTCTGCCGTGCTGTATAAGCTTAATAATATCCATCCCTTTATACACCTGGTACAATTCGTGATTCATGCGACGCCGCCAGATACCGTTCTTCTGTTTACCGCCGATTATTGTTCGCAGCACCTTACGCTCAAACACCCCGAGAGCTCTCCGATCAGCCTCCTTTAACGTCCATGTCTCATGGCCGTATAAAGCCACCGGAAGAATCAGAGTAGTATACAGCGCGAGTTTTGTTTTCGTTTGTAGACTACGGGACTTATGCTGGTTATGAAGTGCATAATAAGCCCTATTTGCAGCTGCGATTCGCCTTTTCACCTCGCGGGTAACATCATTATCGCACGTCACTAATGCTTCAAGATACACAAATTCTTCTACAACTTCAAATTTTTCACCATCCTGCACCATTTCGCTATCCACGTTGAATCCACGTTGATTGCCAGCGACCATGTCGTTCGTTTTGCTGGCATTGATCGTAAGTCCAATCCACGCTGTCTCCCTCTTAAAAGGCACAAAAGCCTCTTCCACGGCACGGCGACCAATCCCGATAATATCGTCCGCAAATCCCAGGAGCATATGCGATCTTGTGATAATGGTACCGGTTCATTGCACACCAGCTCTCCTATTCGCTCCCTCAAGCGCTATATTGAACAGTAGATTCGAGAGTGCATCACCCTGCTTTAATCCATCTAAGGTAACAAATGACGTCGATATTTCATCCGCAACCCTTACACTTGATTTCGATCCGTCCAACGTTATACGAATCAGCCGTATCATTTTCGCCGGAAAACCATGTTCAAGCATAATTTGCCATAATTCATTCCGTTTCACTGAATCGTACGCCGCCTTGAAATCAATAAACAGATGATGTGTCTGCAAGTTGTACTCCCGGAATTTATCAAGGATTCGTCTCAGGGTAAACATTTGATCCGTCGTTGAACGGCCTTAAGAAAACCTGCTTGGTATTCGCCGACGAAGGACTCTTCAAGCGGTCTCAATCTGTTGAACAGAATACGGGACATAATTTTGTACGCCGAATTAAGGAGGGTTATTCCTCGGTAATTGGCGCACTCCAGTCTGTGCCCTTTCTTAAAGAGAGGGCAAATGAGGCCGTCCAACCAGCTAGCAGGCATTTCCTCGTCTTCCCATATTTTCGACATAATATGGTGCAGAACTTCATAAAGCTGCTCACTGCCATGTTTGAGAAGTTCAGCCGGGAGCTGGTCCTTCCCCGCAGCCTTATTGTTTTTCAGCTCTTTGACAGCTTTTTAACCTCATCTAGTGTAGGTGACTCCACAGCTTGTCCATCGTCGCTAATATTTATTCTGTTCACCGATGCACCGTCACTTCCTCCATTCAACAAAGTCTCGAAGTGTTGCTTCCACCTGGCAGCCACTTCAGTTTTATCTGTCAGCAAATTCCCTTGTTGGTCGTTGCACATGACGGTAGACGGCGCTGTCTTTCTCCGCACGCCATTGACAGACTCATAAAACCTCCACATATCGTTCTGCTCCATTTTTTCCTGCGCCTCACTAATCACTTGTTCTTCGTACTCTTTTTTCTTCCTGCGGTGGGTTCGTTTTTCGGCTGCTCTTGCTTCCTTGTACCGATCTCTATTGGATCGGGTACCTGACACCAACATCCGGCTTCTGGCAACGTTCTTCTCGTCTGTCACTCTCTGGCACTCTACATCGAACCAACCCGTCCTGGGTCGCCTCTGTGCAGTGCCTACCACTTCTCGTGCTGTTGTGCTCACCACTCCATGGATCGACTCCCATAGATCGTTGATGTTGTCGCTAACGTTGATTGCACTTATCCGTTCGTCGAGCTTCTGGCGGTACTCAGCCGATACTCCTTCCGCCGACAATCGCTGGATATTGTAACGCATCGTTCGCTGTGATCTTTCGTTCGATACAGTTGACAACCGTGATCGAATTTTTCTGACAACGAGGTAGTGATCAGAGTCAATGTTCGGACCTCTGAATGTCCGCACATCGATAACATCCGAGAAATGGCGCCCATCCACCAGAACATGGTCTATCTTGTTGTTTGCAAGTTTCACCATTTGGGTGTCTCCAGGTGTGCTTTCGGATGTTCTTTCGTGCAAAGTAGGTGCTACTGATGGCCATCCCTCTGGCAGCAGCAAAATTTACTAGCCGTAGGCCGTTGTCATTGGTAGCGGAGTGAAGGCTCTCCCTACCGATTATGGGACGGAAAAAGTCCTCTCTACCGACCTGGGCGTTAGCGTCTCCGATAACAATTTTCACGTCATGCTTTGGGCACTCTCCATAGGCTTTATCAAGATATTCATAAAACGTGTCCTTCACGTCGTCGGATTTATCGTTTGTTATCAGTTATTGATAAATCAGTGAAATTTGATATTTTCTGAAATGAAAATATTCTTCGTTTTGGACAGTGCAACATATTTTGGACCCCCAAATGTACACATTTTGGACACCCCCAATTTAGTCTCTTCAAAGTCGAATTTCCAATTTACCCTGGCCAATTGAGCCGAAGCCAAGTCTTATCTTTCGATTGGCATCCATCAATGAGAAGATTCCTGCGTTTTAAATTCACAATTTCGACAAAAACTTATTGTGTACGTTCTGAGATTTTCAGTGATGTATACTTTTAAGCGTAACGCATTGTAACGCTCGCCTTCTTGAACAAACTATTTTTTTCGAAATTTCATCTAAATATCGCTTTTTCGCACGGGAAACCAGTGGAACAGATGCTGAACAATATTAATTTCCTGAAGCCAATGGGGGAATTAGCAGCGGCATTGTTTCTAGTTCAGAAATCAGAAAAATGTCGCCAGGAGGGTCCAAAATGTGTAGGGGTCCAAATCAAGTTGGTTACCCTATAACATTTACAACGTAAGACGCTTGTATCGCTTAATATACGAAATGATGATAAGTGTTATTATCATTTAGTATATTAAACAATACTAGCGCTTCACGCTGTAAATATTAGACAAGAAGCAATGCACTGTTAGACAAAGTTGAAAATAAAAATATTGCTAGAAGTTTATCATAAACCATGTCTTGGATTCCAGTTTCGACCTCTGAAATGAGTTTTTGCCTACATACTACATGATAATGAAAAATGAACAGATAAGTTCAATATCCGGTCTATCGTCATGTCATAACGTTGTTTCCATTATGTTTATAAAAACATTGAAAATGCACGTGGTTACCATAATGGTTGAACTTTGGCTTTGTTATATATTCACTATAATTTTCGAATTGCATAGTTGTAAAGTAAGTATTCATTGACGTAATTTTGTTAATATGTACTTATATTTCAAAGCAATACCTAAACTTACTTTAAAACTAATAACTTTGAAAACGTTTAATCTAATTATATCACGTATATTTACCTCTCTGCAAATTATCGGTGGATCCAGATCGACTTGCGTTGATTTGGTGTTAGTTTCAACAGCTTTCAAAAAATCAATCCTGTCTCTTAGTTTAGGAAGTAATTGTTGTAGTTCCGCGGGATTGTTTCGAAGAAATGAAAAGTCGGACAGCTGTATTTCTTGTTGAGCAAAAATGGTCACAAGTCGGTCAAGTCCGTGTAGTTTGAGATAGGAAGATGTTGGAGTCTCAGCCATGGTGATGATTCTAAGAAAAGAATAACGTGAAAAATGGTATGCTATTGTTATAACGATAGTGCGTACATGAACTAAACTAGCATTCATAATGTCCACAGTATACAAAAAAATTATGTCAAATTGTGTGTATGTTAAACTATCTCGAATCAATCAAGGGAACCCGGTTTATAAGAATAAAGTGAACAAAACGCAAAAACCCTGATTAATCTACCTAGCGGTGTTGGTGCCTTTTTCGTGCAAAAAATACTAAAAAAATATAAATGAGTATTTTTTAGCGTGTTCTGGCATACATTTTTTTTTATTTTGGCCACAACTTCTGATCCTATAGTCCGATCTGGCCAATTTTTAATAGCGAACAATGGAACAGGACAAAAAAGTGTTTATACCAAAAACACACACATACACACACAAACACAAACACACACACAGTCGGGGTGACTGCTCCAACGGAGTAGACACAAGAACGGGGAAGACAGTCTCTAGGGGATGAGCTCCCTGGGGGCCGCTCCAAAACGCGGAGGGTTACTACCCCGAACAAGGGTAGTGGGGCTGGGAAGCTGAACCCCGACCAGGTACGTCCAAAACCGGGGGAGGAAGGACCTGGAAAGGTCCGTCCAGCCAGGAAAGACGGTGATAAGGGGTTACGGCAGGCTGAGAGCTCTCAGCCGCACCAGACCAGGGAAATAGAGGGAGATGACGCCTCCTGGACGCAGGTCAAGAACAAGAGGAAACCGAAGACGTCAAGGGCCGAAAAGAAGGCCCAGGCGAATGAGGGTAGCAAGAAAATTAGGGTAGGCGCCAATCGCTCCAGGGGCGATGCCCTAGTCATCAAGACGGACGAGGCTAAGTACTCGGACATCCTGAAGGCAATGAGGAGTGACGTCAAGCTCGGTGAACTCGGCGCCGACGTACGTCGAATAAGACGTATCATGATGGGCGAGATGATTCTCGAGCTGAAGCGGGGCGTCTCGCAAAAGGGCGCCGCCTACAAGAAGTTGGCGGAGGAAGTCCTTGGCGGGACGGTCAAGGTGAGGGCACTCTGGGCAGCCGTTCGGCTACGGAAAGGTCCGGCAGGGACGCAGGTAGCATTGGTTCGGCTATCTGCAGCGGACGCCTCCAAGGTAGCCAAGTTTCGCGAAATCATGAAGTTTGAGACATCGCAAGATGGGTTTCGGATCAAATAAAATAGTGGCCACTTATCCGGGGGAACCAGGTCACCGGAATGTCACGGAACCTGACCAGAACCACTTAGGTACCTCAAATTAGACTCTACTGAGCTTGTTTCACGAAATCATGATGTTTGAGACGTCGCAAGATGGGTTTCGGATCAAATCAAAAAGTGGCCACTCTACCGGGGGAACCAGGTCACCGGAATGCCACGGAACCTGACCAGAACCACTTAGGTACCTCAAATTAGACTCTACTGAGCTTGTTTCGCAAAATCATGAAGTTTGAGACGTCGCAAGATGGGCTTCGGATCAAATCGATAAGTGGCCACTCTACCGGGGGAACCAGGTCACCGGAACCACGGAACCTGACCAGAACCACTTATATACCTCAAATTAGACTCTACTGAGCTTATTTCGCAAAATCATGAAGTTTGAGTCATCGCAAGATGGGTTTCGGATCAAATAAAATAGTGGCCACTTCTCCGGGGAAACCAGGTCCCCGGAATGCCACGGAACCTGACCAGAACCACTTAGGTACCTCAAATTAGACTCTACTGAGCTTGTTTCGCGAAATCATGAAGTTTGAGACGTCGGAAGATGGGTTTCAGATCAAATCGATAAGTGGCCACTCTACCGGGGGAACCAGGTCACCGGAATACCACGGAACCTGACCTGACCTGGCCACTCTACCGGGGGTACCAGGTCCCCGAAATGCCACCTAACCTGACCAGAACCACTTAGGTACCTCAAGTTAGACTCTAATGAGCTTGTTTTGCAAAATCATGAAGTTTGAGACTTCGCAAGATGGATTTCGGATCAAATAAAATAGTGGCCACTTCTCCGGGGAAACCAGGTCACCGGAATACCACGGAACCTGACCAGAACCACTTAGGTACCTCAAATTAGACTCTACTGAGCTTGTTTCGCAAAATCATGAAGTTTGAGACGTCGGAAGATGGGTTTCAGATCAAATCGATAAGTGGCCACTCTACCGGGGGAACCAGGTAACCGGAATACCACGGAACCTGACCAGAACCACTTATATACCCCAAATTAGACTCTACTGAGCTTGTTTCGCAAAATCATGAAGTTTGAGACATCGCAAGATGGGTTTCGGATCAAATAAAAAAGTGGCCACTTCTCCGGGGAAACCAGGTCCCCGGAATGCCGCGGAACCTGACCAGAACCACTTAGGTACCTCAAATTAGACTATATTGAGCTCGTTTCGCAATTTCATGAAATTTGAGACGTCGCAAGATGGGTTTCGGATCAAATCGAAAAGTGGCCACTTCTCCGGGGGAACCAAGCCCCCGGAATGTCACGGAACCTGACCACAACCACTTAGGTACCTCTAGCTCTACTGAGCTTGTTTCGCGAAATCATGAAGTTTGAGACATCGCAAGATGGGTTTCGGATCAAATAAAATAGTGACCACTTCTCCGGGGAAACCAAGTCCCCGGAATGCCACGGAACCTGACCAGAACAACTTAGGGACCTCAAATTAGACTCTACTGAACTTGTTTCACGAAATCATGATGTTTGAGACGTCGCAAGATGGGTTTCGGATCAAATCAAAAAGTGGCCACTCTACCGGGGGAACCAGGTAACCGGAATACCACGGAACCTGACCAGAACCACTTATATACCTCAAATTAGACTCTACTGACCTTGTTTCGCAAAATCATGAAGTTTGAGACATCGCAAGATGGGTTTCGGATCAAATAAAAAAGTGGCCAATTCTCCGGGGAAACCAGATCCCCGGAATGCCACGGAACCTGACCAGAACCACTTAGGTACCTCAAATTAGACTCTACTGAGCTTGTTTCGCAAAATCATGAAGTTTGAGACATCGCAAGATGGGTTTCGGATCAAATAAAAAAGTGGCCACTTATCCGGGGAAACCAGGTCCCCGGAATGCCACGGAACCTGACCAGAACCACTTAGGTACCTCAAATTAGACTATATTGAGCTCGTTTCGCAATTTCATGAAATTTGAGACATCGCAAGATGGGTTTCGGATCAAATCGAAAAGTGGCCACTTCCCGGGGGAACCAAGTCCCCGGAATGTCACGGAACCTGACCAGAACCACTTAGGTACCTCTAGCTCTACTGAGCTTGTTTCGCGAAATCATGAAGTTTGAGGCATCGCAAGATGGGTTTCGGATCAAATAAAATAGTGACCACTTCTCCGGGGAAACCAGGTCCCCGGAATGCCACGGAACCTGACCAGAACCACTTAGGGACCTCAAATTAGACTCTACTGAACTTGTTTCACGAAATCATGATGTTTGAGACGTCGCAAGATGGGTTTCGGATCAAATCAAAAAGTGGCCACTCTACCGGGGGAACCAGGTAACCGGAATACCACGGAACCTGACCAGAACCACTTAGGTACCTCAAATTAGACTCTACTGAGCTTGTTTCGCAAAATCATGAAGTTTGAGACATCGCAAGATGGGTTTCGGATCAAATAGAAAAGTGGCCAATTCTCCGGGGAAACCAGATCCCCGGAATGCCACGGAACCTGACCAGAACCACTTAGGTACCTCAAATTAGACTATATTGAGCTCTTTTCGCAATTTCATGAAGTTTGAGACATCGCACATAGTAGTATCAACTGAAATTATAGTAAAACTCGACAAGAAGTGTCAAAAAGACTCCATAGTAAAATCGACCGCAGTCATGGTCGATTTAAGTATAAGATGTAGTCTGCACAAATCAAGTGGTAAAATGTTTTTAATTTTACCCTCGATTCGGTAGATATTACCATGCCGCTTCTTTCAGTGTAGTTTTTTGCCATAACATTCAAGGTTATTTTTTTACGTGTAAATCGTTTGGAAAAGTATTCGCTCATCTCTCAATATAGGATCCCTATACGGACCACCGGTAATCTTGCTCTTAGAGTGCCATCTAGTTTCAAAATTAGGAAACTACTCTGCCTTTTCCCGCTCTCTCCTTTTCCAAATCGCTTTGCGCTTACACTTTCAAAATCAAAACAAACACATCTTGGGTCAGTAGCATTGAAATTTCAGCTGGTGATATAATACAAATAAATTAGAAAATAAAAACGTATCTATTAAATTGTAGAATATTATTAGTTAAGATTCAACATTATCAAAATGTATAATTGTTTGAATTCTGTTCGAAATCGATTAGTTCTTACCATCCCTTGCTTACGATATGCTTCAAGTGCTGCAAAAGAATCCACTATAGCCCAAAACTACTGCTTGAATCTGGTCAGGTGAAGGTTGTGATCTATTTATAAGAAACGTAAGTTCAAATAATCTTTATCCACTTTTAGGCAATACGATAAGGAAAACTTTCTTTGTACATTGCTGCTGAAAAATCCGGAACGTCGCAGTGCACTGGCTATTCGGGCGTTCAATGTGGAGATCGCTCGAATCACTGGCACCGTATCGGACGACAAGATTGGCCAGATGAGGCTGAAGTTCTGGGAGGAAACAATCGATAAGCTGTTCAAAAATGATCTTAAACACGTTCCGGAGCAGCCGGTCATTCAAGAGTTGAAAACTGCAATCGATGCTCAAAAGTTAACGAAACGCTATTTCCAAAGGTTGATTTCCGCTCGATTAAATGCCAATTTGCGATTTGTGACCACCAAACAAATGGAAGAATATGCGGAGAACTCGGTTTGCAGCGTATTGTATTTGTTGCTGGAAGCTCACGGAGTGCGAAACGTACACGCGGACCATGCGGCCTCACACTTGGGAAAAGCGCAAGGAATCGTAAACTTGCTGCGATCGATTCCCCATCAGGAAAGGCGGAATGTGGTTCCTGTCCCGCAGGAAGTGCTCATGCAGCATGGAGTGAGCCAGGAACGAGTTCTGAGGAATCGAAAGGAAGACAAGGGTGTGGAGGAGGTGATCTTTCAGTTAGCAGGATTGGCGCACCAACATCTGGAAAAGGCGCGAAAATTGGCCGGGTCCGTTCCGAAGCAAGCGAGGCCGGTTCTGTTGCCAGGTGTGGCAGTCGGGCGATACTTAGAGCGACTGAGGAAGGCCAAGTTCCACCTGACAGATTCTAAGTTGCTGCAAAGCGACACGATGCTTCCACTAGTCATTTATTGGAGCCACTTCCTAGGAAAATTTTAATACGGTACGTACATATAATCGACTAATTAAATTACAATCTGTTAGATGATAAGCCAAGGTATTGCTTAGAAAGAATGTCCTTTGCAACTTGGCGTAATTAGCGCCGCGCGTTAATAAATAAAAAAAAAAAAAAATTTAGTTCACCTAGAAGTAATACTACCTTTCTCGCATTTAGCCAAAACACCAACCTTTTTGCATCACACCTACATAATTTTCATGACTTTTTAAAGCAATGGCCGATCGTTATCAAATTCAATATCGATCTATACAAGGCTTTACCATTTTTCAACTGCAACTTGTTGCAAGAAATTCGGTTTACTGTATGCAAAGGTCGTCGAGCTGAGTCGATTGGTATATGAGCCTTCTATCAAAAGTTCGTTTTCGAAGTGAAATGATAGTCTTTTGGTACAACTTTATTGTACGCGAAAGGCAAAAAAAAAACAAATACAGCGAGAATGTTTTGAAAACTTATAAATAGATGAGAGGCAAATATAAATGAGGTATTATGCATTTTATTCGTTGCATACGCATTAAAAGTATTTCTTCAACTTGTAATTTCACTATTATTCTTTTCTTCGTTTCCTCCATTTAGTTCTTCCTGATCCGTTGAATCATTATTTCTATTACAATCTTCTAAAGTTGTGCTGTCAGTAATCATATCACCTTCTTTAGGTTTTGCCCCTTTCCTCATCGGCAGAACCTCCAGTAACGTTTCCTGCCACGGCTTTCCCAGTTGAACTTTCATTAAAATTTCGAACACTAAAATGTACAAAACATTAAATTGGGAAAGATTTGAGTAAAACTAGAAATCAAACATTATACCTTGATTAATAGTCAAAATAGTCCTAGTTTTGATCACAATGTGCTCACTCAGCGGCAACCTCGCATGGCGTATTCCCATGTCAGTAGCCAACCCGTGGCAATGGCCTTTATACTGATTGTGGTCCACCAGCCCGCCAATAACGTAGACATGATCCTTCTCCAACGCGCTCAGCACATTGTCCGACTCGCTGCTCAGGTAAACCAGCTTTTCCTTCTCAAACAAATCAACGAACGATTTCTCACTAAACTTAACATCCCAGTGTTGATAGCCATCGTTCCGCTTCAGGTGCTTCTCGACGGCACCGCCCGCTCGTATACCCGTAAAGTGCAACGGTATTGGCCTCTCCGAGCGTCTGTTCAGCGTGTAGATTCGCAGAAGCTGCTTCACACATTTGGCTACATCCTTGTCGATCATCATTTCGTCAAAGCTCAGATCCACCGCGATCGTAATGTCCGATTTGCTGTAATCGATTTTATTCCGTTTCAGTTCCTTCCTGCTCGGTCCGTTTCGAGTGGGAAGACCTGCTTGGATGGCTTCCAGCTTTCGTTGCTTCATTTTTTCCTTCTCTTTGAGCCGTTTTTCCTTTTTCTTTACTTCCCATTGCTGCAACTTTCTCAGCTTCTTTTGCTTTCGCTTAGACATTGGCTCGTCTGCAGTGACGTTTTCATTTGCTGGCTCGTGGTCTTCCTGGATCGTAGTCCGGTCATCGATGGAACCTAACTCTTCGCCGTCTTCGGTCATTTCCAACAATAATAATCGCAATTAGGTAGAATCTAATAAAAATTTTAAGGAATTGCAAGTTTAATCACACGTGTAGATATCGGCTTGTTTACGAATATTCCCATAAAAATATAGTGCTGTCCAATGAGAGCTCGAAGTAGCTCGAAGTTTCTCCCTGTCCTGCTCATGCCCATTTGTTGACAAAAAAGAACGAGCAGGACGGGAACAACTTCGAGCTACTTCGAGTTGCTCATTGGACAGCCTTTATGTATGTGCATCCAAGGAACTGACTAGACTTTAAAGTCTAGCTCATTGATTGGCCTTTCGCTCTCTTCTCTCTTAAATTTTTGACATCTGTTAGTTCTCTTTAACAATAATCGCGTCACCTAGCGTGAACAGCGTGAATAAGGTACCAGTCAAAACGATTAATGCAAGAGATGGCGTTTTTTTAATGGTAGTAAAATCACAGAGAACAGACGTTCATCGCAGACAGACGTTCAAGCTCGACCAATCAACATGTGTAAAACACATGGCGACCATGTCAGCAAGTGGCAATAAGCAATCAGGTGGCGCCACTGAGCCTACAGAGCAATAGAGGTAATAAACTAGTTTATTACCTCTATTAACAGAGCAGATGTCAAAAGTTTGTTTTGTTTTGATTTTGTTTTTTTTTTCACTTTTCAAAATAAGCACTGCTGGAAGTGTGAATTTTATTTTTGTGGAAATCATCAAGGTATTGTGGATTTACTTGACCAATAGATTCGAAGGTCGGTTCACTTGCCTATTTCAAACGTTCCCTTTTGCAGCAAGGTTTGCCAAAGTCAATAAATGTTTGGTAGATTACCTTGTTTTTTGCTCCTTGTCTATCAAAACAGATGTCAAAACATCGGAAAAAGAAAGAGAAGTCAGCGAAGAAAGGAAACAGCAAAAAGCACGTGGTAGACTTGTCAGTTTTGACAGATTTTACTATGAAAACCGGTGTGAAGGTGAAAACGGCGATTCCAACGACCGTTCAAGGAGCGACTATTTCGAACGGTCGGGTCCAATAGGGAAATCCACGTACAATATTCTATTAAAATAAAGACCTCTTTTTAAAAAAATAGCATGCGTTACGCATAGGGGTGGGGGTGGTTCTGAAAATTGTTACGGATTGATACGAGGGGGGTTCTTAAAAACAACGTTTTTTGCGTTACGTAATATTTGAACAGGCCCAAAACAAAAGTGTGCATAAATTGACTCGCCATAGCAAAAACTCAAAGGTACAGCCCATTCAGGTTGTTCGCAAAGGTGACGTTGAACTACGTAGCTGTATGTAATGTACAGGTTTTCGACTTTTCTGTGCGATGAGACCAAAGCAAGCCTTTGTCAAGCCCAGGATGAATCGCTTCTTTCGTTGTTTATCCTGTGCTCCTGAGGTTGAGTGAGCATTACGAACCCTGGTTATGTATATAATTTTCAGACCATCATTTGAAAAGGAAGATAAAAACAAACAAAAAATTGAATTTTCAAATAATCGAGGATGAACAACACTCTCAAGCGTTCACATATCCAAATTATCAATTGATAAAAACTCGCTAGAGAGTAATGGGTCAAACACAATTGATACGTTTGCGTGCGTTTTGACAGTTTTCCCATGGGAAAACTGTCAAAACGCACGCAAACGTATCAATTGTGTTTGGCCCATAAGAATTGTTCGATAATTGTATCTTGATTCGAAATATTGGTAAATGCTACTTTTAAACTTATTTTCCTATAACACTTATAACACCTAAACACAATGAAAACATCCGATTGAACTTCATTGTTGACATTAAATTGGAGTTAGGTTTACAATAAAATGATAAATTTGTGTTTTTAATCAATGGATTCCAAAAATTGAAAAATGTCGCCGATGACAACTCGCCTACTTTCCACACCTGAGAAGTTATAAAATTAAAATTCCAACAATTATCGTTTGAGAATGATTCAGCACAACCCTGACTGATAAAGCCTCTCCACTAGACTGACCAGCTTAGAATGGGGAGTAAAAAAATTGTCGAATTCCACGGGGCACCCCCAGGATTGTGTCTTAGGTGAGAAAATCAATCTCTCAAAATTTCTGCTCAATCGATTGTTGCATAAGCTGGCGCAATTGATTTGAAGTTTGTATTGGGATTTCAGTCAAAATGTATAAGAAAATACACCTCCGTCACTTTATTCGATCTGGAAATTGGTTCTGATTGCTCGATTGAGCTCAAATTTGCAAAAAGGGCAGTTGGTATGCTACAGAACAATTTCACAGAACGTTGTACGGTGACTAAATGAACTTTTACTTTACTTTCGGCTAATTTATTAAAAGCTGAATTGTGTATTTTTTATTGATAGAATCTTATCAGCCGAAAACTATATAAAAGTTAATTTAATCATCATACAATGTTCTGTAAAAACGTTCTGTAGCATACCAACAGCCGTTTTTGCAATTCTGAGCTCAATCGAGCAATCAGAACCAATTTCCAGATCGAATGATTGACGGAGATGTATTTATCTATACATTTTGACTGAAATCCCCATACAAACTTCAAATCAATTGCGCCAGCTTATGCAACAAGCGATTGAGCTGAAATTTTGAGAGATTGATTTTCTCACCCAAAGACACAATCCTGGGGGGTGCCCCGTGGAATTCGACAACTTTTTGTTAATAAATTAACGTCCAAGTCGGCTGGTTTAATCCCCGGAAATAGGCAATTAACTTTGATTGAACTGAACTTTTTGTTTCCTGGGCCAGTCTACTCTCCACGTTAAATCTCGGAAATCCATCTTCCAGTACGAATTTTTCAAAATTTCAAAAACCACTGACACGATTCAATTTTATAACAGTTGAATCTCTACAATTCATGGGATGTTTTGAGCATGTTTTAGCTCTCGTCCAAATTGATAAAATTGCAACAAATCTCATGGACATTAACAACGTTAACTGGAACAGAAACTAAGCGCCGGCCACTAAGTCAGTCTAAAGCCCCGGTGGCTCATTACAGAAAAGCCCATCGTGAGAGATGGGTTGTCAACGGCGTTTGGTGCTAATCCTATGGAGTAAGTCAGAGCAGACGCAGTAAACAAGTTATAATTATTATTGCTTCACGTGAGTTCCGTCGGACTATGCGTTTACTCCGGTAGACACCTAGGAATCAGCAAAAACGTGCCGAAGTTTCACAGAAAGCATCCACTGCAGCAGCGAAGAAGATTCCGAGCCCCTCTACTGGCATCAATAGACGTAAGCGAGAAGTTGCCGTCAAACGCCACCAAGCTTTCGAGAGAAAACGCGCGTAGCAGAAACGAACTGCACCAGCTAAAAGCCTTGGAAGTTGCATTAATTTGACGTCTAAGCTGGCTTGAAGTTTCCTGTTAGCCTTGCGAACAAAGGCGCAGAATCCAGAGATTGTGAGATAGATTTTTGATTTGATCTAGGATGTTTTCGAGTGGGAAACATTCTCGACACTCTGGGCATAGTGTTTCCATTGACTTTGTCACATACTCATGCAAAGCTTTCAATTTATAACTAAAGAAATGCTAATAGATAATTAAGTTGAAAAGCAGGCCAAGTTTCAGCTGGAATGTAGTGCAATGGGAGCCTGCGAATTGCGATGCACGTACGAGATTTAGCAAGTTTTCAATAGTAAATATTATCATACATAAATATTGTAACACACTGAAGTCGGTTTTTACGCAGGGATATGGACCGCGTAAATTAAAACAACGTGAAAACCCGCGAAATCCCAAAATATGCCTGAATGAACCACGGAAATCCCAAGATTCGAGTGAAAAAAATCGTATAAAAAGCGATTCAAGTAAAAATAACCGCGTAAAAAGCGACTTCAGTGTACATTGGGTATGAAGCGTTGACTCTTCCTTAATCGAATGGTCCAAGAAAATTGAAAATCCACCGAGAAACGGCTGAGATATTAACAGTCAAAGTCTATCATATTTTCGTGACGTTTTTCGATTTTTTGCAATCGTAAAGTGTACCCCAATATAGAAAAGACAGACGTAGTTCTACGTCAAAAGGTGGTCACTCAAGACAAAATGGTCATTCGATTCATGTGCAAACCCACATGGATTTTTGCAATGGGGTTAAACTTATGAAAGGTATGTGTGAATTCAATGGATTACCTCCAATCTTCATTTTCATCAAATTCATTAGTGTAGTAAATGGGATTCATGAAGATGACACATACTTTTGATAGAATCTATAAATGAAATATATTTATTTATCAAATCATTTTAATCGCTGAGTTTTGTTGTATATTTACTATTTTATTATGCAATATACGTTTATGAAAGAACGAACAATATAAACACAGAGAAAAATTTCAATGAATGCAAGACGCATGCTTATTAATGAAAATGAAAAATAAAAGTGTAAAGCCTCAAACACAATGTCAGCGGAACGGAAACGGCAAATTTGACAGTTAGCCCATATATTTTCTGTCAAATTTGCCGTTTCCGTTGCCGTTCCGCTGACATTGTGTTTGGGCCTTAACGCTAATGGTTAAACTTTTTGAATCCGATGAGCACTTCGATCCTCTGGATCAGCTACTGAGGAATTCGGAACAATTTACTGGCAATCCGGAAGTATGACGACGAAACCGAAATTTGGAATACGGTGATTGTGCTTTGCATGATCTGCAAAATGGAAACACGTTTTTTGTTTCCAGCATCCGGGGCAGGAGCTCTTTCTCCGGATCAGCAGCATATTTCAGGACAGAAACATTGGACGATGGAATTCCGAAGTGCTTCCTGTTTACCAACAGCTAACTCCATCGGCGGATTTTCACGAAGCACTGTGTGAGTACAATTGTATATTATGGTCGCTTCCTTCATAATAATAATACCTGTTGGAATTTCAGAAACTCTTTTAGTCAAACTCGTTATTGTAGTTGGAGTTGCTTCAAAGCTATATTTCATTAAAAAAGTGAACATTAATAGTTACATAAACATTACGCTACAAATAAAATCTGACATTTTAGTTCCTCCTTCCATACAGTCTATTTAATCGTCTTCAAGCACTGAAAACTTAACTGCGACTTCTCATGTACAAAGATCGATTTGAACAAAATAAAAAATGGCGAATTTTCTTCACTTCCTGTTCATCTCGCTCTGGGTAACGTAGCAATAGGCGACCTCGGAAACAAATGTTTAACATTGGGCATATTCATTATCATTTCGTTCCAACATTCCCCGACTCGTAACACTGGTCCGCCCCTCCAGTTTTACCAATAACATCTAACACCGCTACTTTGGAGACCGCCCTTCTCATAATTCCGGATGACGTCCGCACCTCCACTTGTCTAACACGACCGTCCACGGCTGCAATCACTTTGGCAACTCTACCTCGTATCCATTCATTGCGCTTCTTCTCACCGACAAGCACAACTAGATCTCTAGGTTTCACTGGTTTTCCGTCATTAAACCACTTGGTTCGTCGAGTCAGATCAGGCAGATATTCCCGCGTCCAACGTCTCCAAAAATAATCCAGCATACACCTGTGCCAGCTCGTAATCGTATTTTAAGCCCATTCTGTCTTCTGTAAATGTTTTGGGTGGTTGCTTAACACCACTAGAGCTGAGCAATAAAAAGTGGTTGGGGGTAATTGCTTCTTGGTCCTCTGTATCTAACGGCACATATGTCAAAGGGCGAGAATTGACAATGGACTCAGCTTCAACTATTACGGTAGCTAAGGTTTCTTCGGTTGGCTTCCTGTATGCTGGCATAGTTTCAAGTGCAGTTTTAACCGACCGAACCATGCGTTCCCAGATTCCTCCCATATGAGGGGCTTCGGGAGGATTGAAACCCCATTTGGTGTTTGCATTGGTAAATGTTTCGGCGATTTCGTTTTGATCCAGTTGTTGTAGCAATTCGTTATTTGCACCACGAAAATTAGTTCCATTATCGGAATAAAATTCCAACGGCGCACCCTGTCTGGCAAACGGAGCGCCTGATTGCCATTTTGCATGATGCCGTAGACAACGAGTGTGCCACTTCGAGATGGATCGCTCGAATTGTCAAACAGGTGAATAAACATATCCATCTTTTCTCGTTACGTCGGCCCACTTTCACAAGAATCGGTTCAAAATAATCGATACCGACGAAACTGAACGGTCTTACATTTGGAGTCAATCTTACCACCGGTAAGGATGCCATTCTCGGTACAACCGGCACCGATTTATATACTCTGCACCAAACACAACGTTTCACAATTCGGTCGACTTGTGACCTTAGCTTTGACACGTGATAACGTTATCGTACCTCATTTAAAACTGTTTTTGTTGGCATACAGGTAAAGACGATGGTAATAGTCTAAAACCAATGCTGTTACGGCGTGATCCTTTGGAAGTATCACTGGAAATTTGGTGTCCTTCATCAGAGTAGGTGCGTTTCCAATGCGCCCATCCACGCGAATGAGTCCATTCTCATCTATAACTTATATTGTTGACTTGATTTCTCCAGCACACCTGTTTTACGTGTAAGCGTAGTCACTTCATCTGGAAATCCAGTTCTCTGGGCCATTCTTACGAGAAAATTTGCAGAATAGCAAAGTTCTTCTTGGGTCAGGGGTCCCTTCATTCCTGCTTCTTTCTTACACTTTTTCTTGCAGTTGGTAACAAAACGATAGACATATCCAACCGTTCGCCAAATGCGTTCCCACTTTGAAAACCTTTTGCAATCGATTACTACACTTGCATCTTTCACCTGGTGGACAAAGCAAACTCTTAATTCTTCTTGGGACTCCTTGGTAGACTGTGCTATTTTTTCCATTGGCAATGATTTGGGGTTGGTCTGTTGTAAAAAATCCGGCCCTGTAAACCATCGGCTCTGTGGGTTAAAAGATGGTATCTTGGTCCACTTCGTTGCATCGTCAGCCACATTGCACGTATTTGGTACATATCGCCATTCATGAACTTCGGATTTGTTTAGGATTTCTCCGATGCGAAAGTCCACAAATTGTCGATATCTTCTGCTATCCGAACGTATCCATGCCAATACCGTTTGCGAATCACTCCAGAAATACCTTTTGTTTATTCGCAATGTATGGCTCTCACATATACTTTTAGCCAATCTCACGCCCAAAACTGCGGCTTGTAACTCTAGCCTTGGGATCGATATTGCTTTCAAAGGGGATACTTTAGATTTTCCTGCAACCAAGGTGCATTGCACTGTGCCTTCCACAACAGCTCTGAAGTAGGCGACGCAAGCGTAGGCCAATTCACTCGCATCCACGAACACATGTAGTTCAATTTCTGTTGGTTCCTTAGCAACAGAAAAATAACAACGATCCACACTCACTGTGTCGAGTTCTGCAAATAGTTGTGTCCACATCTTCCAATGCTCCAGAATATTTATCGGTATCTCATCGTCCCATCTTATTCCCGATCGCCATACATCTTGGAGGATGACTTTGCCAAAAAACGTGAAAAAGGACACTACTCCTAGTGGATCGAAAACGCTCATTACGCATCGTAACAATTCTCTTTTTGTTGGAACTTTACGCCAAAGACAATATCTTGAAGATCCGGTCTAACTTCCTTAGAAAACGTTAATATATCCGTGTTGGGGATCCAGATCATTCCCAATACTCTTTCAAAATTATTTGTAGTTTAGTCGAAGCTCAATTTTCTCTCCATTTCAGCGCAAGTTTCCCCGACTCGTTCGAGCACATCCAGACTGTTAGACATCCAATTCCTCATATGGAACCCTCCTGCAGCGTGGACTCTTTTCACTTGAAGAATAAGATCTACCGCTTCATCGACGGTATCACAGCTGTCGAGCATGTCATCGACATAATGGCTCTCAGTGATTGATTCCACAGCTCTTGGGAAAATACTAGTGTATTCAGCTGCATTTTTATTTTTGATAAACTGGGCTGAACTGGGGGAGCAGCACGAACCAAAAGTTGCAACGTCCATAATGTATGTTTCTGGATGTTCCTTCGGAGAGTTTCGGAAAAGGAAGCACTGCGCTGACTTGTCCTGATCCCTAATGTAGAACTGGTGATACATTTCTTGAATGTCTCCTACCACAGCTACACATTTTTGTCGAAAACGAGCCATGACAGCAGGTAACGGCTTCAGGAAATCGGGCCCTTTTAACAGCATACTGTTCAAGCTAACACCATCAACGGAAGCACTAGCATCCCAAATCAAGCGAATTTTGTTAGGCTTCTTTGGATTGATCACAACTCCTAAGGGCAGGTACCAAGTGCGCTTTGGATCCATTTCTGCTAACTCGCTTGACGTAGCTTTATGCGCATAACCTTTGCGTTGATAATCTTCTATTTGTTTACGCACATTATCGTAGAGAAACTCATTGTTATTCAATCTGTTTTTCCAGGCACTGTAATCTACGAAAATCCATCTTGTAACTTTGGGGGAAATTGATATTGTCATAGCGCCAGAGTAGCCCAGTTGAGAATCGATTCTCGACGCGTACCGTTGTTGCATTCATAATGCTTTTTGCACGCTTTTCTTCATCTGATTCCGGTCGGAAGCTTTCTACACCGCTCGCATCTGCAGCAAAACATGTTTTGACCAGTGCATGTAATTTCTCATCGGCTTGACAGTTACACAATGACAGAGCATGATAGTTGACGAAGCTTTGATCCTTACTACCGCCTCCAAATAACGACCATCCGAGACGGGACTTGACTGCGATAGGTTCACCGATCTGGCCATCTCTGCTTCGCATGGCCACTAAGAGATGAGTGTTATTTGATCCAATTAACACTCGAGGAGCGACGTTTGTATAATCCATTATTGGCAATCCATTGAAATGCGCAAATCGCTTGAACAACTCACTGGTATGTACTGACTGCTTGGGAAGTGCCAATTCTGCAACTGTTCTAACATCAACTAATGGATACTTTTCCGTTGTGTTGTAGCCCGAGATTTGAAGGTTAACTCTACGAGAATTTATCTCCGATCTTGACATGTTTGCAGTCCAAATCAAGCATAAGGGATCTAAATCACCGCTTATACCCATTTCATTAACCACATTTTCTTCAATTAATGTAGCCGATGATCCATCATCCAACATGGCATACGTATCAACCACCGAGCAGGGTCCGTGTAGTCTTACGGGAATGATGCGGAAAAGGGTACTGTTCAACAGTGGTTTTTGTACAACTATTCGTTCCACATATGATTCCACTGGGACAGTTCCATTGCCCTTCGATTTTTCCATGTCGACCCAAACACTGGCGGCATAGTTTCAACTTATGCATCATCCTCCAACGCTCCTGCACATTGAGCCTCTGGAATGCTTGACAGTGTGCGACACCATGTTTTTCATTCTTACATCCCACACAGAATAGGAATTCCTTAGCTGCAGCTGCAGCATCGTTGTCTTGTGATCCCATGTCGTGTTTAACGCCATGCACGTTAGCAAACGGCTTGTTTCTAGGAAGTTGGTGATCTCGCATCGCTCTGAATTCGGGAAACACTTGCATCGTGACTGAGTTGGCTTCCAGGACAAGTATCTCCATAAAATCTCCAAATGTCCGTAGATTAACAGTAGAATATTGCTTCCGATATCTTGCCCAGTCCATCTTGTATCCAGCGGGTAGCTTGTCAATCAGCTCTTGCAATAGAACAGGATTGCACATATGCGACGGCAAGCTCTGCTGCTTCGAGGTGATCGCATAAATTTTGCACCGCCATACCAAATGCTATCAACATATCCAGACGTTCCGGCTTGGGAGATGGCACTTCACGAACCTTCCTCAGCAGCATGCTTACTACGAGTTCGGTACAGCCGATGGAATCAGCAGGCGGCTTCGCACAGCTTCTAATGCAGGACCTCGAAGACTACGTTGTAGTCGCATGAGATTTTCCACTTCAGTAAAGCCACATGCTTCTGTCGTCATCTTATAGCAGCTCAAGAAAACGGGCCATTCCTCCGGGTTTCCATCAAACACTGGTAAGTCCTTGGGCATTACCTGACGAGCAGCGATTTTATGGCGAGTCAATTCCACTGAATGTCTAAGCACATCTTCTTGATGGGCCTGTGTCCTCTTATCAAACCTGAAATCCTGTCGTTCTACATTGTTACCAGTTGATGGTTGACGAACGTTCTGCGGCGTTTTAACTCCTACATAGTAGGGACCGTTGCTCCTATCGGCTAGACTCAGCTTCGACACACGACTGATGACCGGGTGGAAGTCCTGTTGTACTAGCTTACCTCCTCCTGGAGGCCCACGATCGAAATTCGAATTAAACGTTCGTTGCGCTAAATTACCCCCGATTGTTTCAGTGTTAGTTCCTGTATAATGCGGAGCAAATCTCCTGTCGGTTAGGCTCAACTTCGACACACGATCCACATTCGAGTGGAAGTCCTGTTGCTCTAACTTACCTCCGGATGAAGGAAACGAAAGATAATTTGTATGTTCACTAACACTACTCAAATTCGATCGTTTATCTGATTCCCTGATAATCTGTGCTACAGACCCAACTGTTTCTTTATTAACGCAACCCAAAAACGATCCCTTACCTTCAACGCCTTGATGCTGATCACAAGGCTCCGTCATTATTTGGGTTATCGGTTGTGGTTCCTGATGACGTGTGATTTGACGTTCGAGGCCGATTGGATCCGTCAAACGAAACTCCTCCAATTCGTCCAGCTTAGCGGCCGACTGATGCTCCAGACCAGCTTCTTCTCCACTAACCTGCACTTGTTTCGAGATCCACTCTTCGACCTTGCTTACACTGCTCCTCACACTTACATGGCTTCGATTCTCTCTTTCCTCCAGTTCTTCCAACTCCAGGTCATGCTTCTGGGATAGGTACGTTGCTTCTAGTTCGATGTTTCGTAGCCGTTGTTCTTCCTCTTCCTCTAACAACTTTAAACGAGCTTCACGGATTGAACGTTGCACATCTTCATGTTTCATCCTCATCGCTTTTGCTTCTTCCAGTTGTTGCATTTTCAAGAGAAGCTTTTCCGTTCGTGTGGAGGACGAGGTGCTTCGCACACTTCTTTCTCGTTTTCTCTCGGGAAAAACGGGCTGGCATGGGACACAGATGAACTCTTCGGATTGCACCGTAGTAGGGTTGATCGATGCACACGAGTAATGCAACCATTTATCGCACTTATCGCATGCCACCATGTCTTCCGCACTGTCCGGTTTGTCACATCCTGCGCAGTTATACTCCTCCGGGACCTGACTTCCTCTTGCTTCCATTTTTTTTGGAGACGACGTTCAGTGCAAAATAAAATCTTTGAAGATTGTTGGAATTTCAGAAACTCTTTTAGTCAAACTCGTTATTGTAGTTGGAGTTGCTTCAAAGCTATATTTCATTAAAAAAGTGAACATTAATAGTTACATAAACATTACGCTACAAATAAAATCTGACATTTTAGTTCCTCCTTCCATACAGTCTATTTAATCGTCCTCAAGCACTGAAAACTTAACTGCAGTGTTGGGAAATGTACATTAAAACACTCTGATTATGCGAATATTTACATTTTATCCAGTCAAATTTCATGCACCAAACAAGCCGAAACAGTTTGCAAAAACAAAATGTCCGCGACATCGTGACATTTTTTTTACCGATGAAGCAAACTGTTTGTTTGGTGCTACGTTATAGTCGTGCCGGCGTGCGGTAAGCATTTGCATGAGATTTTTTGTATCGGCTCGTGCGGAGCGCAAACAGCACAGAATCGAGTTTAATTACATGTGGCGCAGAGCCTAGAAGGAGTGCTATCCGTAGGGACTGAATTATTTGTTCTTATCTCTAAAATGAGCGAGGAGTAATGAAATGAATATTTCCCACCAAAAACGGTTATACGGTGTGAAATTATTGTACGAAAACATTAATTGTGGGGAGAGAAAATAAAAAACCATGAGCTGACCGTCGTCTGCTTGGCGTGGCTGCTGCTGCGGCTGTCGTGGCTTTGTTTTTATTTTTTTGCATGGAAGAATGAATGGTAAAAAGAAATGTCAACCATTCCCGTCTCTGCTTAACTGCGACTTCTCATGTACAAAGATCGATTTGAACAAAATAAAAAATGGCGAATTTTCTTCACTTCCTGTTCATCTCGCTCTCGGTAACGTAGCAATAGGCGACCTCGGAAACAAATGTTTAACATTGGGCATATTCATTATCATTTCGTTCCAACAATACCTCATTTACTTACCAATTCAAAGTAAGAAGCTATAGAATTGAATGCTAACTCGCATTTTTCCCAACGCAGTAGAAATGTGTGGAACAGCAGCAGCCGCAACTAAAATCTAAAAGCGCCATTTTTTGTTTGACTTGATTCCACCAGATCTGTTGGTCGGCGAATGCTCGGGGTACATTTAATAATGCTGTCCAATGAGCAACTCGAAGTAGCTCGAAGTTGTTCCCGTCCTGCTCGTTGTTTTTTGTCAACAAATGGGCATGAGCAGGACAGGGAGAAACTTCGAGCTACTTCAAGCTATCATTGGACAGCACTAATGAAGCATTTTATTTAAGTCCAGCGCATGTACAAGGTATGTGCCACAAGTATGATGAATATAAGAAACAAATAAAATCAATGAGAATGAAAATATGAGCCACGTATATCGGGACCGCTTTGCGATTTGGGCGTAACTTATTTTGTAAACAAACATTGGAAGGCGAATTCCTGCTAAAACAAGCATTTCATGAGGAAACCACGGTATGGATCCGATAGATTAAGCTTTCCTCTACCAGATAAGGGAATTAGTTTAGGATGAAAACGCTTGCATTCTCCGGAATTCATGAAGCAATGTTTATTTACAAAATAAGTTACGCCCAAATCGCAAAGCGGTCCCGATATGTCGTTCCACATACATTTAAGGAGTCAATTTTCTTGCGTGACCTTAGTATTTTATTTTCATTGATCGAAACGGGTGGGCATTTTTCAGGTTTCCTCAATGATCCGCAATGTGGCAGCACAGTTGAAAAGAAAATAATACCGCATGTTCGATCGAGAGACCCCCGGTGCGCTATAAATTTTGACTGATTGATTTTGACATTTCGCCATAAAATTTAATTAAAGTGTTTTTCCTCGGACCATCAGCAGAGCAGAATAAGGTACATCGCAGAAGCCATCGGTCAGGGTTTTCTTTTCTACGCCGTTTGCCAGTTCCTTGAAATATTTTCAAACCGTTCCCGTTCCTCGGAGGAGCGGAAAAAGATCCGCACCGTGGATAGTTTAAAAGTGCTGTGAGTAAATAGAACGCCGCGTTTGTTTATATAATCTCGGCTTAGTGACGCACGCAAAAGATAAAAAAAAATCAGAATAGTGTCCCGTCGTTAAGAAGCGGACCTCTGTGCGTCGACCCCGGATCACAGAAAGCTGATAAGCGGATAGTCCGTCGTGCAAGTGGTGGCCTTCGGTGTTTGTGTGCGAAAAGCAAGAAGAATCTAATCAAAGTCACTGATATTTTTGGGTACGACTGAGTAACGAATTTTTGCCTCAAGTTTGAAAGTAGTCCGATAAGGAGAACAGAAGCCAGGCAAGAAGTTGAACCATGGTGGAACCAATCTTCGATTACCAATTCCGTCACATTCTAATCGGAGACAGTACGGTGGGCAAATCGTCGCTGCTGAAATACTTCACCGATGGAAAATTTGCGGAAGTAAGTAATACGCATAATAGGTATGTTATTTGATGAGCGATGAGTCAATGAGTCAGATGGAAATTTGGAATGTGATATCGCATCGCCTCTGAAGGAAGCGGATGGCAGTCAGTGGACGACCTTGACACTGCTACAACAGTCGCTATCATGTAGGGGCAGTGTTTGTTTATTGTGTTTGCTTCGTAGAATAGCGTTTGGTGTCATGTTGGTATGATATTGTGAGCGGATTTCACCATCCACTAGACAACAGCACACTTAGGAAACAAAATAATTAATTACAATGGATACTAATTACTCAAATTGGCCGTTTTCGACGTATTTATTTGAACTACTTAATCTTATTGACACGCAATATTCGCTTGAAAAGAAATAAACGAAAAAAATAAAACGTAGTACCATGCTGAGATTCTATTCAAAATTCTCTATACCTTCGTAAACCACACGATGCATACTCCAGTAGTTGGTTAGACGAAATTACATCCATTCCATTGCCTTGTTTTACACTTTTCAGGGATGGATGTTGAAACTTATCTGCTTCATGATAGAATTACAGCCATTTATGGTCCTGCTAAATGGCTAAATAAGAGCACGTAGCATCTGTACTGTGTCGCAACAACTCCAAATTTATCATCAGACATCGCACTTTGTAATGTGGTGGACGTATTCAATCCCTGCTTTCAATGGCGTATTGTTGAGTCGCTTTCACAGTGATTAGTTGAGTTAGCAACATTTTCGGAAAGCATTGGAGATAAATAATTTAAATTCGGCATCGTCGTATTCTGAACATGGGAGAATACATCAAGCAAAGCATGCTTGCTTAACTTTTCAAAAGGACCTAAGTAACATTTTTTTCATGAATTAACTTAAATATTGCAATCAACAGACCAATATGAAAGCTTTTGATTGCAGTACTCAAATTAATTCATGAAAAAAATGTTACTTAGTTCCTTTTGATAAGTTAAGCGAGAATGATTGAAAGCTCCTAGATGCCATTGATATGGGTTTTATCTAATGAAAATTTAATGGTTTCCATTGGATTAAGCTTTTCACTGATCCTTAAACTATCTGACCAAAATACATATCAGCAGCTGAGGTGCAAAGCTGTATCTTTGACTTTGAGCACGCAAAGAATGCCGCCAATATAACCATCTTAGACCAACGTACACTAAAAGGCTGATAACGCTAAAGTAAAGTTGCACTTGCGCTATCTGCATATCAAGTTCCAACACACTCGAATGAAACCTAAATAAATTAGGAGTATGGCGCGGTTCGTCACACTCGCCTTGTAATAATAATCAACGAGACACGGAAAGGTAAACAAGCTGTTCCATTTTGCTCTTCTTATTCTGTCTGGTTTGACATGCTTGAATACGTATCAGTTAGCATAATTTGCATATTCAATTAGATTAGCTGTGTTTGGACTTGGACAAAAAGCAAAACATATTGAATATATTCTATGCGTATAAAGTTCGTCTTTCTCGTGCGATCTTATAGTGCAATGGTGCAATCGATCGGAACATTAACATTTGAAGTATTTTGGTTTTTCAAGTGTTCGTGGATGGTGCCTGATTAATGAAAGAATATGCCGGTTGAGAATCAAATACTGGTTCTTCAACTTTAGCATAATCAACGTCTATAGCCCACACTCTGGAAACATTGATGATGGTTGAGGGCATCTACGCGGCCCTCGAACATTAAGCTGCTCAAGCCATGATAGGAGATTTAAACGCGGTTGGCCAGAAGAAGGAGTTTATCGATTAATCAACCACGTCCTGATTGATGGACGGCACTTCTCTGACATTAACGACATCAGGACCTATTGTTGCGCTATTAACAAAGATTCTGGCCACTATATGGTGATGTTTAAACTGCTCCCAACTATCCGTCATCAACAATGTTGGGTACCATGGCCGTATGGCCGGCTCGGTACGACTTAGCAAAGGGACTGAACCAACCTGAGGATGCCACTACTGACGCGGGTATGTTGGACGAAGTTGACAAAGTGCTGGCAGTCTTACTGCAGAAAGTAAAGCGATCGACAGAACGTGGAGTAATATAGACGGTCTTCAGCCGACCGGATTTTTTTTAGTAGAAGAAACGCCGAGGAGAGGAGATGGAACTATGCTGACTCATCTTTAGTTCATTTAGTCAATTTTTACTGTACACAGTATTCTGTTTTACAATGTTTTATCGTATTTTTGATCGTGTGGTCGTCTGCGAGTTGTGGGGCTTGCCTAGGATGTGGTGGGGTTTGACAGTGGGCCCTGTTAAACTCCTATAAAAAGCTGCATGTATCCGCAAGTGGGCCGGGCACGTAGCCAGAATGTCGGACAGTAATCCGGTGAAAATGGTTCTCGACAACGATCCGACGGGAATAAGTACGCGAGGTGCGCAGCGGGCAAGGTGGATCGATCAGGTGGAGGACGATTTGCGGACCCTCCGCAGACTGCGTGGTTGGCGAAGTGCAGCTGAATGGAGAAGACTGTTATGTCCAGCACAGGCCACTCCGGCCTTAGTCTGGTAATAAATAAATAAATAAAATGTATCCGCAAGTAGGCCCCACCAAAGCGACCGTGTGCCGCTCAAAGCGCACAAGCCCAAGTCCTGGTGTTAGGTGGGACGCTAAACATCCCTGACGATGAGACAGGAGGCTTGCGCAGGCCCAATAAGCCGCCTGGAAAACCAATAACTGCGAACAATATAAGAGATAATGCGACTTGATATAATCGGAAAAGACCTAAGCGACGAATAAAGGATCACGATTGGAAGCTTGGAACATGGAACTGCAAGTCGCTAGGTTTCGCAGGTTGAGACAGAATGATCTACGATGAATTACATCCCCGCAACTTCGACGTCGTGGCGCTGCAGGAGATTTGCTGGACAGGACAGAAAGTGTGGAAAAGCGGGCATCGAGCGGATATCTTCTACCAAAGCTGTGGCACCACCAACGAGCTGGGAACCGGCTTTACAGTGCTGGGTACACACTAACTTTTTCTATTTCGAGCTCGGCAAAATTGGGCACCGCTCAAAACTGAACTTCGGCAGAAAATTTCGTTTATTACTGATTCTCAGCAAAATATTTGCTGCATCTCAGCCAGGGATGCCAGATGATATTTTCAAATATCTTCACAGTCGTTTAAAAATGTCTTCAAATGTCTTCAATATCAAAATTATGATTTTCAGCGATAAATTTCAAAATCCGATAGATTTGTGAATTCCATCATCTCCTTGTTTTACTGATGTGGAATAATGTTTGTTTTTTTAACATTCAAATTGTTAGAATTCAAGAGAATATTATTTAAAAATTTCACGATATAGTGTATAACGAGATTCCCTTGGATTTTCTACTGAGTCTTTGATTAAAATTCTACCGTATTTTTCAATTGAATTTCCGCACGTGAAATTTTTTTTAGGAAGAATTACTTGCAGGGATTCAAAATTTACCGTGAAACACTTGGAGAAACATCCATAGAGTTTTCTGAAGGAACTTCCAGTCTAGAAGTTCCAGATAAATTTCTGGAGCAACTTCCGAATAAATTCCTGATGGAGCTTCTTATTACTTTTACGATTTTTTCTGGGTGGAGCTTCTAATTACTTTTGGAAGATTCCAGAAGAAATTTCCAGAGGAATTCCTGTTGGAACATCCATGAAACAAATTTCTGAAGGAGCTTCAGAAGAAATTGCAGGAGGAATTCTTGGAGACACTTGAGAAAGAATTCTTGTAGAAACTTCGAGATGAATTCCGGATAGATTTTCTGGAGGAATTCCTGAAGGATTTGTCTGATGAATTTTTAAATATTCCTGAGGAATTACTAAAGAAATTTCTGAAAAAAAAACTTCTGGAGGAATTCTTGAAGGTAGTGCTGGATGAATTCTTGGAGGAGCTTCTTGAGGTATTACTGCAAAATTTTTCGAAAGAAATCCTGGAGGAAGTCTCAGAGAAATTCCATAGTATACTTTCGAAAGCATTCTTGAAGAATATTTCAGCAACATATACTTGTAGAATCTTACAGAGGAATTCCTGAAGAAACTTCCTGGAAGAACATTCGGTAAGTTCCTTGTAGGAGCTTCTACAGGAATTCCTATAAGAACTGCTGGAGGATTTCGTGAAGGAACTACCGGAGGAGGACTAAAGGAACGCATGGAGTATCTTCCGAAGGAATTCTTGGATGCAGGAAATTCTGGACGATATTACGGAGGTAGAACAGCATGTTCATTCCAAAGCAATTCATGGAGGATTTTCAAGGGAAATACCTGAAACTTCCGGACGAATTCCTCGAGAAAATACAGGAGGAATTTCAGTAAGAATACCAGAACGATTTTTTGGAGAAATTTTCAGAGAAAATACTGGAATAATCTCCAAAGATACTTCTAGAAAAAATACCAAAGGAATTCAAGGAAGAATTTTAATGAAAGTGTGTAGTGAATTTTCTATTAAGTCTTTAAATTAAAATTCCACCGATTTTTTGTGGAATTTCTCAGAATTTGTTTTAAGAAGATATTCCTGTAAAAATTTACCATGTAAATTCTGAGTAATATCCTTTCAACATCATAATAATTTCAACTTGTTCAGAGTTCAGAAGAACTCGTGGAAATTAAGAAGAATTTTCTGTTTAAATTTTGGAGGATTTCAGCGATGGATTTTTCAGAAAAATGTTCAAGCTGTTACGTCTGTTTGTCTGTGCTTCAAGTATCGAATAAGTATACAGGGGTGAGACAAAAAAGTTGAGATAGGCAAAGTTTTGCCGAAGTTCAAGTTAGCATAATTTCGCGTAGAATGATCCGATTTTGATGAAATTGGGACTATTGGACGCGGAAACTCTTCTAGTATACTATCTACATGCAAAACCTGAGATTGGTTCTCGGCCACCGGTGATGTTCCGGGTTTTCCGAGGGTACGTTAAAGATGCATTTTTTCAACTGCTTGTCATTTTATATGACGTTTAATTTCATCTTGTTTTATGCTTTTTCCAGAAACTAGAACTAATATGCCGACCAATGGTGCCTGTAGATCGTGAATCTATCAAAACTACGCAGAGATATGGCCATTTCTGTAAAAACGGTCCCGGGAACATGATGAAATGATAACAAATCGAAATAATGCAAATATGAGTATCTAACTTCATGGCTTTGGGAGACGATAATTACAGAAACAATGATAGTGTCCACTGCCACCCTTATGGCAGGTTCCAAGGGCCTTCCCGGAAGAGTCGGTTCTGGCACCATCTGGAACCATGCATATATTGCTGTCAAAATTCATGTTTTCTCAAGATGATGAATATAGGATCTTTTTAAAGATATATTTTGATATATTTAGGTTCCGGATGTTCTGCGAAAGTGATATTTATTCAGGGTGTATAGCCAATCCCGTACCGTTTTCACGAAAATGGCCATATCTCTGCGTATACCTAATGGATTTTGGATCTGCAGTCAGCTTTGGTCAGCATATAAGTTCTAGTTTCTGGGGAAAGCATAAAGCGAGATGTCAGTAAACGTCACATGAAATGACAAGCAGAAGAAAAAATGCATTTTTAACACACTCTCGGAAAACCCGGAACATCTCCGGTGGCCAAGAATTTATCTCTGGTTTTGCATGGGTACAGTATACTAGAAGAGTTTCCGCGTCCGATGGTCCCAATTTCATCGAAATCGGATTTTCTAGGCTAAGTTATGCTGATTTGAACTTCGACAAAATTTTGCCTATCTCAACCCTTTTGGCTAACCTCTGTATATGTCTTCAAATATTTTGAAAAGTCTTCAAAATGTCTTCACGAAATAAATGTCTTCACAGAAATTCAAATGTCTTCCAATTGAAGACATGTCTTCAAATCTGGCATCTCTGATCTCAGCAACCGAAACGTCACTTTTACTGAGATCTCGGCAAAAATCATGTTTGCTGAAACTCGGCGGTGCCCACCTCGGGAAAATAAACAAAAAATGCTGAGATGCGCCATCATGTGATTGAGTGGCAGCCAATCAATGCAAGGATGTGCAAGCTGAGCATAAAAGGCCGTTTGTTCAACTATAGCATCATCAACGTGCCCCACACGAAGGGAGACCCGACGACAAGAAAGAAGCGTTCTGCGCACAGCTGGAGCAGACATACGATGGATGCCCACTGCGGGACGTCAAAATCGTCATCGGTGACATGAACGCACAGGTAGGAAGGTAGGAAATGTATAGACCGGTCATCGGACCGGATAGTCTACACACTGTATTGAATAATAACCGCCAACGATGCATGAACTTTGCAGCCTCCCGCGGAATGGTAGTCCGAAGCAGGGATGCCAGATTTGAAGACATGTCTTCAATTTGAAGACATTTGAATCTCTGTGAAGACATTTATTTCATGAAGACATTTTGAAGACTTTTCAAAATATTTGAAGACTTGCCTTCTTATTTAAAGATACTTGAAGACAATCAATAAGCCAGCGAATAGAAAATATAATTTGATTACTAACTTATAAATTTTGCGACTTCTAAATGCAGATAATATAAATATTACATAAGTTATACATAAAAGACTAATGTTTCGGGCTTAAAATTTCTAACCTAAAAATACGTTTACACTAGATAAGGTTGTTAATTGCAACACATTTTAGACGTCAAACGTACATTTTTTAGTTATGTGCTGGTTAAAAAATTCCCGAAGGGAGCATTTGTTTAAATTTTCCTTTGTGGCATGGCGTTTTCGAAGTGGTTAAAAGGTATTTCGATCATTGTATCAGAACGCAATGACCGATCTAATTTATTTCAAACGGCAAAAAAAGGATTCTATTATGATCTTTTGGATAGAACCAATTTTTTAAAATTTCTTTATAATTCATCAGATCTTTTCGGTATTTCCAGAATACCCGTCGAGAATGAGAATAAATTTTGAAGAGCTCGATGAATTTTCCGTGGATTTTGGAAATAATTTTCAGTGAAAATTCGTTATATAATTCATTCGTGTAAAAAAGGGAGAATTAACCATGAAAATTCTGAGGAATTTTTCATGAAAATTCAAGAGAATTGAAATTGAAAATTCTTCTAAAATTATCTTGGAAATTTATAACAATTTCAGTATGGGAAAATAAAGGGGTTCCCCCAAAATTGAAACGGGAAATTCATATTTATTTCCACAAAGAAATTTCTAAGTTCTTGCGGGAAAATCATCTGAACTCCCACATAGAATTCATTTTCATTTCCGCAAGAAATTTGTCTTGAATTTTCGTGGGATGTACTCCGGACTTGTATTTGAAATTTTAGGGATGTCTCTTCGGATTTTCCATGAACCACATTTTTACGGAAAGTTCTAAATTTCCACAGGAAATTATTTTCTATTTTCTCAGAAAATTTTCTTTAGTTTCCATAGAAAATTCTTACGAATGTCGACAAGAAATTGAAATTGTTTTGGTTTTTAATGGATATTTTTCAGAATAGCCACGGTAAATTATTTTTAATTTGTACAGGAAAATCTTTTGAAAAAAAATTAGAAGAATTTCATAAACAAATCCGCCAGAGTTTTTATTAAAGACTCAGTAGAAACTCGTTACACTTTCTTGTTGAATTCTTCCTTGACTTCCTTTGGTATTTTTTCAAGAAATATCTTTGGGCACTCTTCCAGTATTTTAACTGGAAATCCCTCTATGAATTTCTCCAGTAAATCTATCTCTGGTATTTTTTTGAAATTCCCCTAAACTTCCTCCAGGGATTCGTCCAGCAATTCCCTCAGAGATATTTCAGAAAATTTCTCCAGATTTTCCTTTGGAAGTACATCTAGGAGCTCCTCCATAAGTTCGTCCAGAAATTTCTCCGTAGGATCCTTCAAGAATTCCGTCGGAAAGTCCTCCAGTCGTTCCTCTAGAAATTCCTTAGTTTGTTTCCTCACGATTTTCTCCAGTAGTTCTTCCAAGAATCCCTTCGGAAGTTTCTCCAGGAATTCCTCTTGATGATGCTCCAAGAATGTTGCCGAAAGATTCTCCAATAATACCTCTGGAATTATACTCTGAAATTTCTCTGTTATTTCCTCCAGGAATTCTTTCGGAAATTCCTGCAGCAATACCTCAGGAAGTTCCTCCAAAAAGTTATCCAGAAGATCCTTCGGAAATTTCTTCAGAAATTTCTTCGGTAACTTCACTGCAAACTCTTTCAGTAATTGCTCAGGAAAACCCTCCAGGAATTCTTCAAATTCCTCCTGTAATTCTTCCGGAAGTTCCATTAGCATTTCACCTGGAAGTTCCTCCAGAAATTTATCTGGAAGTTCCTTCAGAAAATATTTGGATGTTCCAACAGCAATTCCTTCGGAAATTCCTTCCGGAGTTCCATTAGGAAAAAATCATCAGGCATTTATCCTGCAGCGCTGCAGCTGGAAGTGGCACTCGCAACGGAAGAGCAGCTAGGCGCAGTGTCTCTTGAAGATGGCTGGAGAGATATTCGATCCGCTATTGGTAGCACCGCAACCGCTGCACTTGGCACGGTGCCCCCGGATCAGAGAAACGGCTGGTATGACGGTGAATGTGAGCAGTTAGTGGAAGAGAAGAATGCAGCATGGGCGAGATTGCTGCAACACCGCACGAGGGCGAACGAGGCACGATATAAACAGGCGCGGAACAGACAAAACTCGATTTTCCGGAGGAAAAAGCGTCAGCAGGAAGATCGAGACCGTGAAGAGACGGAGCAACTGTATCGCGCTAATAACACACGAAAGTTCTATGAGAAGTTGAACCGTTCACGTAAGGGCCACGTGCCACAGCCTGATATGTGTAAGGACATAAACGGGAACCTTCTTACGAACGAGCGTGAGGTGATCCAAAGGTGACGGCAGCACTATGAAGAACCAATTCAGACTAAGGCCGAAGTGGCCTGTGCGGTATATAAGAGTTTTCTCCAATCGGCTCGGTCCATGGCTACACGCAGTCTACGGAGGGTCCGCAAGTCATCTTCCACCTGATCGATCCACCTTGCCCGCTGCGCACTCGCCTTCTTGTGCCCATCGGATCGTTGTCTAGAACCATTTTCACCGGGTTACTGTCCGACATTCTGGCTACGTGCCCGGCCCAACGCAGTCGTTCGATGATGGTTATACCAGCAGCTCATGCAACTCGTGGTTTATTCGCCTCCTCCACGTACCGTCCGCCATCTGCACCTCACCATAGATGGTACGCAGCGCTTTTCTTTCGAAAACTTTAAGTGCGCGTTGGTCCTCCACGAGCATCGTCCAGGTCTCGTGTCCGTAGAGGACTACTGGTCTAATGAGCGGACACGAAAAAAGACACGAAAAACCATCACCTTGCCGTAACCCTCTGCGCGTTTCGAAGGAACTCGAGAATGCTCCTGAAACTCGAACTACGCACATCACCCGATCCATCGTCGCTTTGATCAACCGTGTCAGTTTATCCGGAAATCCGTGTTCGTGCATTAGCTGCCATCCCCATCGATTGTATCATATGCGGCGGCTTTGAAGTCGATAAATAGATGATGTGTGGGCACGTTGTATTCGCGGCATTTCTGCAATTCTGTGGTAGAGCGTTCATCCATAAATCCCGCCTGGTATTGCCCCACGAACTCTCTTACAATTGGTGTTAGTCGGCGGCATAAAGTTTGGAAGAGTACCTTGTAGGCGGCGTAGTTGCTGCAACCCAGCTTATCGCCCTTTTTGTAGATGGGACACACGACACCTTCCATCCACTCCTGTGGCAGAACCTCATCCTCCCAAACCAGTAATCACCCAGTGCAGCTCCAGGGGCTTTGTTGTTTTTCAGCCGGCCGATCTCCTCTTGGATTTCCGGAGCCGGAAGTCGCATGTCCTGCGCGCGTACTCCTAGGCTCATTACCATACCGCCACCGTTGTCTGCCATATCGCCATTCAGGTGCTCTTCGTAGTGCTGCCGCCACCTTTGGATCACCTCATGCTCGTTTGTAAGAAGGTTCCCGTTTATGTCCTTACACATATCGGGCTGTGGCACGTGGCCCTTACGTGAACGGTTCAACTTCTCATAGAACTTTCGTGCGTTATTAGCGCGGTACAGTTCCTCCATCTCTTCACGGTCTCGATCTTCCTGCTGGCGCTTTTTCCTCCGGAAAATCGAGTTTTGTCTGTTCCGCGCCCGTTTGTATCGTGCTTCGTTCGCCCTCGTGCGGTGTTGCAGCAATCTCGCCCATGCTGCATTCTTCTCCTCAACTAACTGCTCACATTCGCCGTCATACCAGTCGTTTCTCTGATCTGGAGCCACCGTGCCTAGTGCAGCGGTTGCGGTGCTTCCAATGGCGGATCGAATATCTCTCCAGCCATCTTCAAGAGATGCTGCGTCTAGCTGCTCTTCCGTTGGGAGTGCCACTTCCAGCTGCTGCGCGTAGTCTTGTGCTAGTCTACCGTCTTGTAACCGCCCAATGTTTAGCCGCGGCGGACGACTCCGACGCGTGTTGTACACCATCGAGAGTTTTGAGCGCAGGCATACTGCAACGAGGTAGTGGTCGGATTCAATATTCGCACTGCGGTAGGTGCGTACGTTCGTGATGTCGGAGAAGAATTTACCGTCGATTAGAATGTGGTCGATTTGGTTTTCCGTTACTTGATTAGGTTTTTTCCATGTGGCCTTGTGGATATTCTTGCGAGATAATGCTTCGGACTACCATTCCGCGTGAGGCTGCAAAGTTTATGCATCGTTGGCCATTGTCGTTCGATACGGTATGCAGACTATCCGGTCCGATAACCGATCTATACATTTCCTCCCTACCTACCTGAGCGTTCATGTCACCGATGACGCTCGATGCCCGCTTTTCCACACTTTCTGTCCTGTCCAGCAGATTTCCTGCAGCGCTACGACGTCGAAGTTGCGGGGATGTAATTCATCGTAGATTATCCTGTCGCAACTTGCGAAGCCTAGCGACTTGCAGTTCCATGTTCCAAGCTTCCAATCGTGATCCTTTAATCGTCGGGTCTTTGCCGATTGTATCGAGTCGTATTATCTTCTATTACATTACGTCGTATTATCTTCTATTATCTTCTCTTCATTACGATCGACAATGGTTGGTTTTAGAGGCAGCTTATTGGGCCTGCGCAAATCGTCGGAGGGCCGTCGTGTCAGGTCTGTTCAGCGTCCCACCTAACACCAGGACTTGGACTTGAGCGCTTTGAGCGGCACACGGTCGTTTTGGCGGAGCTCACTTGCGAATACATGCAGCTTTTTATAGAAGTTTAACAAAGCCCACTGTCAAACCCCTCCACATCCTAGGCAGGCACCACAACTCGCAGATGGCCTGGGGAGGAATCGTCACGCCCTTGGACATAGTCCCTGCTGCCCCCAACACACAGTCATAGCTGTCGTGAATAGCAAGTAAGTCCCATCTGTATATGGCATCCAGATACAGATAGGACTGACTTATGATTTACGGCAATACATACTAAGTCTTAGAAACTGATAAATGGGAAGTTCTGAGCACCTTCCGAATTTGACTTGAGCCGTTGTATGGCACATGGTCTTGATCATCCACATATCACTTATATGAAAACATTGCAAAATAGCTTAATTCGTGAAAAAAAATCCAAAAACCTACAGTTCTACTGCCATGGTATTCGTGCTACTTTTTTTTGGAATTAAGTTGATTTTTCAACAAACAAACAACAGAAACTTAGTTGCGCGCTTAAAATTTTTCAGAACCAATGCTAATGAGAGTGAATATTATTTATGACAGCAGATAGATATCTCAATAGAGAGCATATACTTTCGTTTTCATTGTCAATTTGCAAATCTGATACTGTTAGTAGATTGCTACGGAAAACATCATTAATCTAATCGCTCTTACATGCTCCGCCGTTCACTTGATTTGCCTCGGGGAAGCGTGCCTTTTCCGCTAGAATGAACACCGCATCAAAGATTCACCCTATTACCATTCAAATCGCAACATGTTGCGCCAATCTTGTCGGCTCATCACCCATGCTAATTGAAGCTTACATTTTCTTCAATCCATCTTAACTAAAACCACGTTTTCGCTTTTTTTTATCATTTCAGCTATCAGATCCCACCGTGGGCGTTGACTTTTTTGCACACCTTATCGAAGTGAAAGACGGCACTCGCATCAAGCTGCAGCTTTGGGACACAGCCGGCCAGGAACGGTTCCGTTCCATTACCAAGTCCTATTATCGCAACTCGGTAGGAGTGCTGCTAGTATATGACATCACCAACCACGCCAGTTTTGAACACATCCCCCTCTGGATGATGGAGGCCAAGCGGCACATTGAACCCCACCGGCCGGTATTCGCTCTGGTGGGCTGCAAGTTGGATCTAGTCAATAATGGGGTGCAGAGGCGCGAGGTCAGTGTCGAGGAGGCACGATCATTCGCCGAACAGAACGGACTGATATTCGTTGAAACTTCGGCGCGGACCGGTGTGAACGTTCGGGAAGCGTTCAGTTTAGTCACCCAGGAAGTCTACAACCGGATCCAGTCCGGGGAGTACAAGGTCGAAGATGGGTGGGACGGCATCAAGAAGGGCTTCCCGAGGCCCAGCAATCTAGACTTTAATCTGGTGGTAGCGGAATCGGCTCGGAGTTCTTGTTGCTAGGTCGCCCGCAATATCCCATTTACTGTACGGTAGTTGCTAGATGGTGCAGATTAGTTTTCACATTGTCTCGTGTTTATCTAGGGTTTTAACGACGACCGAGTTGCGCAGAATTTGGTCTAGAACCGATATTTTTTTTTCAAGAAAGACAGCCGCAACCGAATTAAATTGGTTAAACGGACAAGATTGCTGCACTTAGAACACAATTGTGATAGATTAATTTGGAATGAACTGATCTGATCGATGCAAAGAAGCGGAACACACGAAACTAGGAATTCAAAATTACTCTTGAATAATTTTAAATAAAAAAAAAACAAAGACTCGGTGGCATGTTTTCCAAAGGTTAACTTTCAGTTTGTATAACATTACGTAAAATGAAAAGTTTATATTACTTGTCGATCCATTGGTGCTTTTGCTCAATGTGAATTTGTTTAATCTAAAAGGTAGATATCCTATTATCTTCTGTTCCATTGTGTTGAACATAGAATGAATATTTGCTAAGAAATGCTAGTTGATTCTTTCTGTTTAGGATGTTTTATTTTTCTCATTAAAAAGTCAGTTTTTATTAATAAAATAACAAAGAATGATTACGAGAACACATTTTTATATGTATATAGTATAATAATCATTAATTTAGTAATGTAATCGAAAAACAGAAAATGTTTACTTTAAGAATGAAAAATACTGGATAAATTTAAATAAATTGTGTAACCTCAGAGACTTGTGTTGTTTATTTTGATAATACCTACTACTGTTTAAAACTAGACACGTGTGCTGTTGTACAGCATGAACAAGTCCACATAAAAGATCCAAAGCCGGGCGCGTGCTGAAGGGTTAAGATTCTGGGTGTTCTTAATAATATCCAACTGACACGAATCAACTATCAGCCTCTCAGTTTGTAGGTTATGTAAGCATTCGAGCCAATCATTATGATAACAATGGCATGGTTTCATTACATAGAAAGGCTTTAAAAACTTGATAAACTATACAGGGGCTGTCCAATAGAGTGATTCAAATTTTAACTTCTTTGCCCCCCGATGCTTAAACGATTGCATTTGCCATTTTAATAATCCTCCTAAATTTTTAGCTAATTCGGATGTAATTTGAGTGAGCACGCGCGGTTTGCAGTTTGTATGAAAATTACTATGAAAACAGTAACTTTTATGGAAAATCGTTCCCCAACGCTTCCCTTTAAGATCTAAAAACATATTAGTACATCAGCAATAGGAAATTTTACAAGGAAACATGCCGATTTTGTTGCGAAACAATTTGATGCTCACAAGAAAAGTTATTAAAGAAATACTGAATCGTGGGAAATTCAATTTAACAAGTAAAAGAATAACATCAATATCAATAATGAGCCTGTGCAATTCAACATCGCGCATATTAATCACCCATCATGTTTGCACTACCTGCACTCGCGAGAAAGATGGGATCGACTGACTGCGAATGTGTATACTCACGATGACAAACAGGATCTGTCATTTGACACATGCTTGCTAGGCCTGTTTATGATAATAGGCCTGTCCAATGCCACACATCTCCCCTCCCCAAAAAAAAAAAAAATGCTGTCACCCTTTTTTTTGCATGGAAATAAATAACACCTACGACATATTGTGTATCATTCGGTTGCTCTCTCATCATGATACGAAAGCATCTTGCAGCAAACAACCATTCCTGGCACACCATTGTATTGTCAGCATCTCATTTCATAAACGAAGAACATAAATAGTGGCACACCTAAATATGGAAAGCACTCTCAATGAACTCCCGTGCAGTGGGCGTCTCGACTCGCAGTTGTACTCGCAACTCGTGAAGTAACATTTCACTTGTACTTCAAATCACTACCACTACTTCTACTTTTCTCGAATACATGTCCAATCCACTGTGCATTCACAGTTGTCAAACAACCAGCAACAAAAACCATACCGCAAGTAAAAAAACAGCTATAAATCATGGCCGAATATCTATTCTCAGTTGAATCAAACCTCTCGTGTACCTGTGACCTTTCGGATTCGCAGCACCAAACTACTTGTAGGCCATCGACCATCGATGAGAAAGAGGCTCTTGGATAAACTGTGATCACTCCAATCCACAATAACACGGTTCTTCTTGCGAGAGTCCCACCAACGCAGAGGAAGAAACACTAGAATGCGGGCGTTCCACCACGCAGAATTGTGATCATTCCGATCCACAATAACACCGTCCCACCAAGCAGAATTGTGATCATTCCGATCCACAATAACACCGTTCTTCTTGCGGGCGTCCCACCAACGCAGAGGAAGAAACACTTGAATGCGGGCGTCCCACCACGCAGAATTGTGATCATCTCGATCCACAATAACACTATTCTTCTGGCGGCACATTCACCACGCAGAACTGTGATTCGTCTACAGCCACAACAATCAAACTCTTCTTATTAAACTCTATCGCTCGCCGAGACAACGCATGCGAAAACGATTCTCCTTTTTCATGGTTTGTCTTCTATTCTTCTTCTTATCACAGTTGACCGACTTTTCATAACGATATAAGTGTTTCCAATTCGTGAAAGGGTAATTTATATTCCATATGGGGATAAAACACATTCATAACTATATAATAACAGGAATCACGGCTATGTTGGAATACTCCTCAAAGGGGAGAAGTCTTCGATAATCAAAGGTAATTCAAAATATTTTATTCGAGATGCTAGATGCATCTGATCACATTTTCTCTTCGCAAGTTCCATTCAAAATTGCACCTTAATTTTTCCCAAAAGATTGTTGAAAAACATTCAAAGAGTACCCCGATCTTTCGAAACTTAGCCAACCTTGTGGCCGACACTAGCTATCAACAAAGTAGAAAATTTCTGTCACATATTCCAATCCATTGCACTTATATTCAAAGAACAGTACGAATACGTGTTTTTGTTAATTAAAACAATTGTAATAAAAAAAAAACCCAGATCAATCCACCTAGCGTTGGTGGTGCCTTTCTCGCGCTTAATGCGCGAGAAAGGCACCACCAACGAAAAACGCATAAGAGAGGTCGAAAAAGCACTTTAGAGGAAGAGATTTTACTTTTTCCATCAATTCATATGTATTTGCGGCCATTTAAATGCATTGCTGCAATCTTTGAAAAAATTTTTTTTTTCGTTTTTGAAATTTTTTTTCCAAGGGTGGACCCTTGGCAGAAATACAATGTTTTTTCAATAACTTTGGAACGCAATGACCGATCGGGCCAATTTTCAATAGGAAACAACTAGACCGCAATCCGCGTCAACTGCAACTTGTTGCGAGCAAATCGAATAATGCTAAGTACCAAAAAGTGTGTCACATTTTTGTACACACACACATACATACACACATACAGACATCACCTCAATTCGTCGAACTGAGTCGATTGGTATATAACACTATGGGTCTCCGAGCCTTCTATCAAAAGTTCGGTTTTGGAGTGATCCTATAGCCTTTACGTATACTTTGTATACGAGAAAGGCAAAACCTCTTAAACATTATAACATTTAGTTTTCAAAATGAACTTGTTTTGAAAATAAAACCTTTAAGTCTATCGCCAATCACACACTTGGTTAATCCATTACCAATCGAATCAAATTAGCGAGATCTGATCTAAGAAACTACTTCTCTTAACAAATTGAAAGAGACTTTGGCCAACAAGCATATCTGTTTGCGTTCCAACAAAAACGATACAAACCTACTTCATTCAATAAATTTGTGCATCATTACCCATCAGCCGACCAAAGTACACTAAGATAGTGAGATAGTCCCGCAGAAATAACTCTTTTGGCATGTAATAAAGAGTGTTTACAAAAACTAAAACATAATCGTCACAAAGCTTCAAAGCTTCAAAGTGCTTTGAAGGCGAAACATACGGACAACTCCATAGGGATGACAAGCTACGCCATCCATGTCACATCCTAACAAACAATTTAGGCTGAACTAGCTAGTTTTTTTTAGCCTCTTCCAATGTTTGTTGGGGTCTTATCTGAGTCACCAATATGCGAATGCAACGTATACAACTCTGATGGTGAAAATTATGCAAAACGTGCAAATGTTTAAACAGTGCCATCTGTAAGTTACATTCTGATTAATTAGGCAAATTAGTTGGATTTTCTTTTAAGTTTTAAACATGATATTAGGCGCAAAATTGTTTTAATTGTATCATGTAGCATTATTCAGTGGTGTGAGCGTTTTGCATCATTTTGTCCTGTAACATTCAAAATTTGCGCACACACTTTCGCAAAAGAATAATCAATGTTAAGGTAATTTGACACTGGGCACAATAGGAAAAAAGGAGGTATTTTTGGCCAAAATTATGAATCCTGCAATAAACGGTTGTATTCATCATAAAAACATAGATAGAGAAGAAAAATATTTTTTCTGAGCCTTCAATGGGGTATGGGGCTAATTTTCGGCATAGCATCGATTTTTGTCATATTCTACAAAACCAACGGAATTTGGTCACTTTTTCGCTTGCAATAAGCCTGTTTGATGCTAGATAAAATATTAATGGTCATAAACTGTTTATTCGTGTCACAGACAAATGGACGCACCACAGATTTCCTAAAATGATCAAAAAAGCACTATTAGCTTCTGGCGTTGAAAATTCGCTGAGTAGAACTTATTAAACCAACAAAGGAGGGCAGAACAGATTCAATTACCGTCATATTGTGACATCAACGAAATGGAATTTCATTTATTTGATATTTCATTAAGATTTCTTTCATAATTATAAAAAGGTATTGTGGCAAAGAGTTATTCACACTACTCATCCAACACGTTATGACACGTTATGGTTAAATCTATAATTTGCTCCAATAATGTAGTAATGTAAAAAATTTAAATTTTGAACAACTTCCCTTCTCAACGCTTTAACGCTGCGTAACGCTTTTTATATGATAGATGATTTTTTCTTGAATTATGCGAAACGTTAAGGCATAACCCTTTCCCTTAAAATGTTATGTGAATTGTGTTCGTCATCAAATTCAATTTAAGTGGCATTATTGAGTTACTCAGATTAAAATTTGAAAATAAGAAGTTTACCAAAATACCTGATTAATCCCCCTAGCGGTAATGTTGTCTTTCTCGTACATTATACGAAAATGTATTTTGGCCATAACTTTTGAGAGAATAGTCCGATCAAGCCTATTTTTAATAGGGAACAATGGACCAACGTTCTCTGACGAATGAAACTGGTTGCGAGTAAATCGGTTTAGAGTAAGTGCTTAAAAAAGAGTTAACACCATTTTTGCTCACACACATACAGACATTCACACACCGTACACACAGACATCACCTCAATTCTTCGAACTGAGTCAATCAGTATCCAACACTATTAGTTTTTGGGCTATTTTAAATGCTTTTAGAGCGACCATATAGCTTCTACGTATACTTAGTACAGGAGAAAGGCAAAAATGGGCAATTTTTTAAATTCGTGTATCTTACAAAGTTGTGAATTTGGGCAGAATTTTATTCATGGTCCTCAAAGCTTAAGAGTTCAATAGTGTAGTGCATGATGTTTTACTGCGGGGTATTGCGGGGTACCAAACTGTTTTGTTCGTTAAATATTGCGTAAAATATGCTTTTACAAAACTATTAAAAACTGAATTCTGGACGGATCTATCATTACATTATCAAGCCTATTGCATAGATCTGTTTAAGAGCTTTGTAACGATATATAAATATGTTACTTTTGAGACGAAAACATGGCAAAGCTGTCTGTTTTCCCAAAAAACGTAAAAATATAATTTCTAGGAGGGGCTAGTTTGAACGCCCCCCACCCCTCCCTAAAAAATCTAAAAAATAAAAACCCACCTGATTATAGAAATATCAGTTATTAGCTGTGTATTCATCACATTTTACTCGCCCAAATCGAAAACTGGCCTTTTGGTAGTTTTGGCCACACCTTTATATGGGGCTGTCCTATTGTGCTGGGGGATGAATTTATCCCCCAAATAAGAGCGAGCAAACAAAACTGTAAAAACCATTGTGAAAAAAAACGGTGTTGGGTTCTCGGACAACACCCTAAAAGTAGAATCCCTCTCTTTCACAAAGATACATTTATCGTCACTCTTCTTACCGGTGCAAAAATCTCCGCTGCTTTAACTTTTTCGGCTACGTCCGAAATTGTTTTCTTTCACTTACTTCTATAAACATGATGGGTGATTTCATGCGAAATATGTTTATACACTCCTGGCAGGATCGCCAAATGTGCAATTCAACATCGCGCATATTAATCACCCATCATGTTTGCACTACCTGCACTCGCGAGAAAGATGGGATCGACTGACTGCGAATGTGTATACTCAGGATGACAAACAGGATCTGTCATTTGACACATGCTTGCTAGGCCTGTTTATGATAATAGGCCTGTCCAATGCCACACAGAGCCGTTTTGTTTTCTTCATAACATTGCTTCCAAACGACAAATCGCTTCACAACAACAACTACCTTTTAGCTTGACAAGTATCCTGTGTAGTCAATATGTGGATTTTATTTAAATAGTTCATGGGGGCCCTTCTTAGCCGTGCGGTAAGACGCGCGGCTACAAAGCAAGACCATGCTGAGGGTGGCTGGGTTCGATTCCCGGTGCCGGTCTAGGCAATTTTCGGATTGGAAATTGTCTCAACTTCCCTGGGCATAAAAGTATCATCGTGTTAGCCTCATGATATACGAATGCAAAAATGGTAACCTGGCTTAGAAACCTCGCAGTTAATAACTGTGGAAGTGCTTAATGAACACTAAGCTGCGAGGCGGCTCTGTCCCAGTGTGGGGATGTAATGCCAATAAGAAGAAGAAGAAGAAGAAGATGGGACACTCCACGGAACTGTCTTTCACATAAAGGTCAGTTTTCACAGTAATTTCCATACAAACTTTAAATGAAGTGTGCATAATCAAGTAAAATCCAAATTTGCTAAAAACTTAGGAGGATTATTAAAATGGCAAATGCAAACATTTAAGCACAGACAAACAGACGTAACACTAGATAAATTACTATCGTCCATGACTTCAACGATCAATTTGAATTTGATTGATTGCGCGCTTCACAACTAGAGGCGCTAGTGTCGTAATCCTTCGAGTTTGACATTTCACTCCAGCGCCTTCTGGCGACAATGTCTTACGAAACATTGTTTCGTGTAACATGCTCGCAAGATGGTGGTAGAGGAGTTGGGCGATGATTTTTTCAGGAAAATGTTCAAGCTGTTACGTCTGTTTGTCTGTGATTTAAGCATCGGGGAGCAAAAAAGTCAACATTTGAATCAGTCTACTGTCCATACACCACGCTAAATTTTAAAAAAATTACGTGACCTATTCTGCCATGAATCACAAGTCAGTCCCATCTGTATATGGATGTCATATACAGATGGGACTGACTTGCAATTCACGGCAATATTGCTCACGCTGGAGGATGGTAGTATCAAAAACTGATCAAAACCAGTCGTTGACTGGAAACCGTGCAACGCGACGTGACGGTGACACACTGTAACAATTTTCGGCGTGACAACCGGAAATGTCACTAACACTGCAACAAGTGTGGCGAACCCCACCAGACGGACGAGTGCGACAAGCTGGAGGTTGCTGACCCCAAATGCGCCAACTGTGGCGATACTGATCGAACTACCATCAATGGCAGCTCAAAGTGGACGGAGTTCCTGGACATTCGGAAGAAGGCCTGCGCCAGGACAAAGAAGAACCGTGCACCATTGATCAGTGAGGTAAACTTTCCTGCCATTCCGGTTAACCGTCTAGCAATTACAGTCTTCCTACAGTTTCAACCGCACAAACGACTGGCGGCGGTGATCGCGTCGGTTCAAGCTCCATCTTCACCTGCTCTAACCACCAGTGAATAGATCTCACTCCCTCCTTCTGGATTCCGTCGGTTGCTGCATAACTCTTAGCGTGTTTGTCATTGAATATTACTGCTAGGGAGGGCCTATACAACTTGAACGCATGCTCGTTCGAAGCAAAACAATCGAGCTTAAGGATTCCCTCGAGGAGAAAGAAATAGACGTGGCGTCACTGGCGGAGACAGAGGTGGGGCACCACACGATGCAATCACACTATTGTTCTCATAGGCTATTGTTCTTGCGCCAAGTGGTGCCCCACCAAATAACAATAGCTGGCGCCGCCAATGCGTGGCGTTCACCACCGAAACGCATCTCAAACCGAAGGTGAACGTCAGTATAACGGACTTTCGTAAAATAAGACTAATACGGCTGACCTGGGGAGGTCATATGACCAGCGCTCTTCGCTGTAACATCAACTGTTGCCTGCTGGATGCCTCCACTCAGCTGAGTCGGTTGGGCACTCTTGAATCGTAAGCCCGAATAGGGGTACACAGCGCCAAAGTAAAAGATCAACATCCTGGGCGGCTGCTAGCTTCAGCCTTGGCATGGACCCAGCTCAGATTTCGTCGACTTCCTTTAGTTACTTGGTTAGGTATGATGTCATGCTGGATTCCAGTCCAGGCTTGCTTGAAGATCTCGTCTCCGCTCTTTCATAATGTGTGGCCGACCCAACTCAGCCCAGCATTCGGGATCCAATTGTGAGGGGACCATGCACGAATTATAAAACAACAACAACACATTTTACGTTTTAGTTGAATATTCGAAATTTGGTGCGTTGACTAATTTGATTGGATTTCCATACATTTTGTAAACTCCCAAAAGCAGCCCTAGAACCGTGCTCCTATGTCGATCTTGGTTCCACTGTCTGACGCTAAGTGGCTGCCAAGATATTCGCGGGCAGCAGGGACTATGTCCAAGGGCTTGACGATCCCTCCCCAGGCCATCTGCGAGTTGTGGGGCTCGCCTAGGATGTGGTGGGGTTTGACAGTGAGCCCTTTTAAATTCCTATAAAAAGTTGCATGTATCCGCAAGTAGGCCCCACCAAAGCGACCGTGTGCCGCTCAAAACGCACAAGGCCGAGTCCTGGTGTTAGGTGGGACGATAAACAGCCCTGACACGACGGCCGGCAGCCCTCCGACGAGACAGGAGGTTTGCGCAGGCCCAATAAGCCACCTGGAAAACCAATAATTACGAACAATATAAGAGATAATGCGACTCGATATATTATCAATTCAGTGCAAAACCGAATTATAGCCGCTAACGAAGCTGGATTTTTCTCACAATTCATACGTTAAACCTAACTTCGGAAGTGGTGCGCTGTTTTCATTTGGTGATGTGCTATACAGCGCACCACTTCCGAAATTAGGTTTAACGTATGGATTATGAGAAAAATCCAATTCCGATAGCGGCTTTAATTCGGTTTTCTACTAAATTTATAATACCTATCCGCGTTCTCTTATTCAGGCCTCTAGTCTGCACTATAGATAGTGGAATATATAGATGAGCGAAGATAAATCCTCTGTCTCCAAACAATCTGTCAAACGTGTCTCCAAACGAGCATGACGTCACGATTTCAATGGAAATGTTAAGGACTGTGACGTCATATGTGCGTGTGCAGGGTCAAAAGAAGCGACTCAGCCATGCTTTCGCTCATCTATAGATTCTACTATCTATAGATTCTACTATCTATAGTCTGCACACCGTATCGAATGACAATGGCCAACGATGCATAAACTTTGCATAAACTACTCCCGCGGAATGGTAGTCCGAAGCACTTTCTTCCTTCACAAGAATATCCACAAGGCCACATGGAAATCAGCTAATCAAGAAACGGAAAACCAAATCGACCACGTTCTAATCGACGGTAAATTCTTTTCCGACATCACGAACGTACGCACTTACCGCAGTGTGAATATTGAATCCGACCAGCCTGATATGTGTAAGGACATAAACGGGAACCTTTTTACGAACGAGCGTGAGGTGATCCAATAGTGGCGGCAGCACTACGAAGAACACCCGAATGGTGATGTGGCAGACGAAGATGGCGTACTGACCCAGTGCAGCGCTCTAGCCAGTGCCTCACCACCGTGTTTAAATAGCTCTCCTGGTAGTTGGTCAACCCCAGGGGCTTTGTTGTTCTTCAGCCGGCCAATCTCCTCCTGGATTTCCTGAAGATCCGGAGCTGGTAAAGTTATGTCCTGCGCGCGTTCTCCCAGGTCCATCACCATACCGAAGATTTGGAAGGAGGAAGTTTTGCCGCAGGTTTGGATGGAAGGTGTCGTGTGTCCTCCAAAAGGGCGATAAGCTGGATTGTAGCAACTACCGCGTAATCACATTGTTGAACGCCGCCTACAAGGTACTCTCCCAAATTTTATGCCGTCGACTAGCACCAATTGCAAGGGAGTTCGTGGGGCAGTACCAGGAGGGTTTTATGGGCGAACGCTCTACCAGGTGTTCGTCATTTGCCAAGTGCTGCAGAAATGCCGGGAATACAACGTGCCTACACATCATCTTTTTATTTACTTCAAAGCCGCATATGATAAAATCGATCGGGTCCAGCTATGGCAGCTAATGCACGAACACGGATTTCCGGATAAACTGACACGGTTGATCAAAGCGACGATGGATCGGGTGATGTGCGTAGTTCGAGTTTCATGGGCATTCTCGAGTCCCTTCAAAACGCGCAGATGGTTACGGTAAGGGGATGATCTTTCGTGTCTGCTATTCAACATCGCTTTGGAAGGGGTAATACGAAGAGCAGGGATTAACACGAGTGGTACAACTTCCAATAAGTCCGTTCAGAAAATTATTTTGAGCTTTTTAGTGGAATGTCTTCACTTGTCATAAGACGAGTTAATACAATCCCATTGAATTCCACCACTTAATTGTATCTTGACAGATACGTATTTCGACCTCAAATGTAAGGCCGTCTTCAGTGTCTCGTTCAGAGTCAAGTACGAGACACTGAAGACGGCCTTACATTTGAGGTCGAAATACGTATCTGTCAAGATACAATTAAGTGGTGGAATTCAATGGGATTGTATTAACTCGTCTTATGACAAGTGAAGTCCGTTCAGCTATTTGGCTTCGCCGACGACATAGATAATATGGCACGTAACTTTTAGAAGATGACGAGGGAAGCTAAGCGGATTGGACTAGTCATCAACACGTCGAAGACGAAGTACATGATAGGAAGAGGTTCAAGAGAAGACAATGTGAGCCACACATCGCGAGTTTGCAGTAGTAGGTGGTAGATGAATTTGTGTACCTGGGCTCACTGGTGACTGCCGAAAATGATGCCAGCAGAGAAATTCGGAGACCCATAATTGCTGGAAATCATACGTACTTTGGACTCCGCAATACGCTCCGATCGAATAGAGTTCGCCGCCGTACCAAACTGACAATCTACAAAAGCTCATTATACCAGTAGTCCTCTACGGACAGAAGACCTGGACGATGCTCCTGGAGGACCAACGCGCACTTGAAGTTTTCGAAAGGAAAGTGCTACGTACCATCTATGGTGGGGTGCAGATGGCGGACGGTACATGGAGGAGGCGAATGAACCACGAGTTGCATGAGCTACTGGGAGAACCATCCATAGTTCACAACGCGAAAATCGGACAACTGCGGTGGGCCGGGCACGTAGCCAGAATGTCAAACAGTAATCCAGTTAAAATGGTTCTCGACAACGATCCGACGGGCACCAGAAGGCGAGGTGCGCAGTGGGCAGGGTGGATCGATCAGGTGGAAGATGATTTGCGGACCTTTTTCGGCCTTGGTCTGATTAAATAATAATAATAATAATTTTGCACAGGTGAATTTCAGCATCCACTGCAACTTACAGACTGTGGAGGAGAAGATTGCAGCATGGAAAGCTAAAGAAGTGCACGGTGCCCACCCTCATCAACTTGAACAACGAACATGTGGCTGATCCGAGGTGAACTCTCGCCGGTAATGATAGCCATTCAGGACAGAGCAATGCCAACGAGAAATTGCAGGCGGTATGTTTTGCACAAAAATGTTGATGACATCTGTCGGATGTGTCCCCAACCACCCGAAACCATAGATCATGTTATGGCAGGCTGCCCAGTACTCGCAAATGCAGCCTACACCGAACGACACAATGCTGTTGCAAAGATTGTGCATTAGCAGCTGGCGTTGCAATCTGGTCTTTTGGAGCAGTTTGTATCAAATAACCGGTACACGTAGAAGAATCTTGCAAGATTAAAACAACTATTCCGATTGTTGCATCAAATAACACGGATATTGTTGTTTTAATCTTCAATGTTGTTGTTCCAGCATGTTCACATGCTTTATTCAATTGAAGATTATTCTTGTTTTAATCTTGCATCGCATGATTGAAACAATAATATTGTCGGCGTAGCACCAAGTTAGAATTCGGAAGTTGGGACTTCCGAACCGAACTTTCTTCCGAAGTTTTATTTGTCAAACTAATTGATGCGTTGTTTAGCGCATCTTTAGGCGAATCCAGCACACTACTTCCGAAGTTGGGAAAGTTGCCTGTATCTGGAGAAAAATCCAACTTCGGTATAAAAAGCGGTATAAATTTATTCCGGATACACAATAATATTGCTCTATTGACAACCGTTTCGTGATTTGGAAAAACTGTATAAACCAGCCTATTGACATCCTATTGTTTAGCCCATCGCCAAATCGTAGCCAGGATGTCCCGGGCTATAATTTTTTTCCATACTGCGTTTCAATGATGACAGCGGTCTATGTCTATTGATGATGATGACACCGCGCTTGTCACCGGCTCGGTATAAACTAATCAGCATAGATCATCCCCTATACAAGGTGGTAGAGGGGATGACTCGCACTCTTCATGTAACTATAGTTCGATTCTGATTTTGTCACATTTTCCTATTTTTGTTGTTGTCATTATATTGTCGATAAAGTAGTTTCACAGCATTTTCAAATATAAAAACTACCATAATATTGTTGTTTTCTGATGTATTATTTGACAGTGCCAGCCAGAAAGCATAGTTGAAATAAATATATTCGAGAGTTGAATCAACTATCGCGTATGGTTGATTCGATCCTATTTGTGGTTGTATCAACAATAAATATTTTTATTCATAAATCAATGCAATAATATTGTTGATTTAAAGCAGAATCCGGTTGATTCTACCGTATTTTTTTTGCAGGAAAACTGTTTTGCGATTTGTTATGAATATTGATGTCTTCTGTGATTGATTTATGATTCCTACCACTGGAATATCCAGATCAAAATGATTGTGAACGGAAATTATAAACTTATTTCCGGTTCATCGATTTAAATTCTAACACCCTGTGAACAAGCTCTGCAAACTGTGAAATAAGTGAGGGTAAGCACAAAACAGATATGCATCATAGAACAAACTTCAAATTTCAAAGTAGGATTTTTGTGTATGAACAATCGACGAACGGCACTCCCGCATATCCAAGGCGATAGAGAGAGATAGCAAAGCATACGATGTTTCTCTGTTTAATAACGCGCATTCAGTAAAGCTTGACTTTCACCGCTAGGTTCGCTATAGTTCCAAATTCATACAAGGACCACATTCATATGAGACATGTTTTCTTACTGTGAACCTTTTTTTTATTGTCTTTATTAGGAAGACTTTCAGCCCGAGTCCGGCTCGTCTCCGGTTAATGTGAACCTTTTTGGCTCAATTTGTCCAATGTTCAAAATCCCACATAGTGACCGTAGATATGGTTTGAGCTCCAACAATCATATCTCTGCTCATTTGATGATAAATTCATTCGCCAATTACAAATGAGAATTTGATATCTAATCGATTGCCCAGTGCCTAATCAGCATAGCGTAGTGGTTATAACCTGTAGTAGCAATGACCCGCGAATCATTAGTGTACGCGGTTCAACTGCGCGTGCGGCGCAGAGCGATATGTGGCCTAATTGGTTCGTTTCATTAACGCTGCTGAGCAGTGCAACCTTTCCAACGGAAAGGCTTCTTCGCGACAGAGGGAACACAACTTCCCGCAATGCGGAATTCAGCGTTGAGGAAGTTCTACTTTTAAATCGCCGCTTCGTGGACTATCTTGCAGTCATCGACGATGCAACCGCGGAGGAGTCCGCCGAACCGCAATGTGTGAATGCAATGCGGCAACTGGCTGCGGCCTATCTGGACCGCGATCGTCTCGGATTGCAGTGTACGTATCTGCTTATTTATGTGTTCAGTGAACTAAATTTTTATATACCTCAGGGTTCGATTCTTGGGGAAAGATTCCTTCGGGACTGTACCATCAGAACGGATACGCATTAGGCAATGTTGATCAATGTCGTGATATCGAACCTGTTCGAATGCAGCACTGTACTTTTATTGGAGCATTTCCAAGCGACATGGATCCATTGATTTCCGGGCTTTGTGTCCCTCATATGTGCACCCCAGATTTTGTGCAGCTGTTGTACGCAGGTTTTCTTAACACACAGGGTGCTATACTTGTACCGATGGTTACGCAGGAACTATTGTGCATAAGAGACGAGGAAGTTTTGTATGATGGAGCACTGATTACAGCAATGTACGTATAAAACAAATCAATCATGTCCATTGATTAATGCTTTGTCTACCCTCCTTCTAGTGTACTGTGCTCCATCATAGCACTTTGCGTATTAGGTAGCACGTCGTATGAACTCATAATGGAATTGATGAAGCGGGACGCCAATCCGTTATACAAGTCTTTTTCATTGCTAGGAAACTTACGAAGCATACTTCAATTAGTTCCACGAGCCAAAAATTCTCAGCAGAAGTCGAGCATGATTGAGTGTGCACACGGTATTCGGGCGCTATCCATGATCTGGATCATATTAGTTCATATCCACGAACTCTTGTTTGTAGTTTTGTGGGAAAACAATCCAACTTTGTGGAAGTATATTGGGGGTTTTGTACCTTCAGTTCTACATTTCACTGGTTATCTGGCAGTGGATACGTTCCTTGTACTCAGTGGAATGCTGGTAGCGATGAGTATGCTTCGAGAACTAGACAAAAAAGGAAAAATCAATCCATTGATGCTGTATTTGCATCGATATATCAGAATAACGGCTCCATACGCGGCCATGATTTTATTCGTCGTATCCTTTGCAAAATATATGGGCGAAGGTGTATTATGGAAGGTTCATATGGAAGGTTTCAAGGAATCTTGCATGACCAACTGGTGGGCCGCACTGCTACATGTTCAGAACTATGTCTACCCGAACAGCATGGTAAGTAGACTACGCAACTATCTAATCATTTTTATACTTTCTCAATATTTGTTTTCTTTCTCAGTGTTTGACGTGGACGTGGTACCTTTCCGTCGATATGCAGCTGTACATCATCGCTCCGGCCTTGATTTACCCAGTGTGGCGATATGGAAAGCGGGCTCTTGCGGCCACTATAGGTCTCGCAGTGCTATCGATGGCATGTGTTTTGGCCACATTCCTAGTCAACGAATACCGTATGAGTCCTTTCGCACCGGCAAACGACAGTCGAAGATATGCGCTGACATACTATCCGACACATGCACGCATGGCCGTTTGGCTGTGGGGTATTGTGTTTGGATATTTTCTGCACAAGACTAGCTTAACTGGAGTCAACCTGCCTAAGCGCTATTGGACCATCGGCTGGGCGACATGTTTCGCGTTGCTTGCCCTTATTGTGTTCGGCAACTATCAGATCTACGCTACCGACGCCGGAGAGTTTTCTCATGTGATTGATGCGTTCTTCGAACCGCTGTCCCGTTCGGTTTTCTGCTGCTGCGTCATGTGGATAATCATGGCATGTGTGAACGGCAAAGGTGGTCTATTAGATGAGTTCCTTGGAGCACCAGCTTGGCAGCCGCTATCTCGACTATCGTTCACCATGTATCTCCTGCATGTATTACTACTGATGATGGCGTCAGTGGCGCCAGCTAAATCGGGTTCACATTTCAGTGTGATTAATCTATTCTACTGGATATGGGGGACGATTGGGCTGACGACGAGTGTGACCCTATTTTGGAGTGCCATTTTTGAGCTCCCGTTTGTGACCCTCTCAAAAATACTTTTAAGGAGTTGAATTTGAATACAAATATACTTGCGTAACTGCTCACATTATTGATGTGTTTCATTCATTTATTTACTAATACTATGTTCGCACTATGGCCTGAATAACATGTTATTCAAATTATCGACAAAAGAAAGCTCATCAAGATAGCCGAATAACATGTTACAAGGCCCTAGTGCGATCATAGTATTACATTTTAACAGATAACACTGATTCGACAGCACATCATACATAACTGTGTGGTACTACTCGATAAACATAAACAGAGCATGCCACGTTGTAGCGGTCATATGACAATTCTACGCATTTGCCTTCATTGCAAGTATTCAAGCATCGTAGCAACCCAGGATATCTCTTCCTAATTGACCAGTGCATGATGACGTAGGTTGACAGTTCACAGAGCTTTTCCTCCGGGACTTAGCCTCCGGCGCAGCTTCCGATAAAAATGTTTCGTCATTTTATTCGCATGTAGATGTTCTTTGCGATGGATTTCTTGCTGAATGCAAAGAATAACACTAAAATATTCGGATCACAGCAATTTTAAACTAAAAATATGAATTTTAATTTTCCCTTCATCGATTTTTCTTCTAACACCTTGTAAACAAGCTCTGTGAACTGTCAAAATAAGTGAGGTTAAGTTAGAGTTTGCATTGGTCTATTGAGCTCCAAGCAATCTGACAGGCAAGACGTGCTACTCAAGTGGTTCCTTTTCACAGCATTATATTAGATTTCCACAATGGCGATCCTGTCATGAGTTGCAATTTCATCGTTGCAACGCCAAGAGGAACCTAATAAAGCAATTTTGTTGAAAAGGGGACCTGTTAGAGTTTATTTTTATCAGGATTGCTAAACTAATTGAAGAAAACAGATTACTTGCTGTTCAGGTGAGTGGGAAAATACTGTTAGTGAAGTGAAACAGCAGAGGAAAAGTGTGAAGCACTGTAACTGAGCGGACATTCAAGATCGCGCAGAGCGGGCCACATAGACCAAGCAGAGCGGTTCAAATGGACCACGCAGAGTGGGTCAAATGGACCGCGCAGAGCGGGTAAAGTGGACCGCACAGAGTGGGTCGAGTGGACCGCGCCCGCTAGATTTCACACCCATGAATACAGAGATGCAACACTTTTCACCAGTGTCATTCGAATGGGTCAATAGGAGAATCATGCGAAAACTGTATGTTCGATAATGGAAGTGTTCCCGGGAGCCTGGTTCCCTCAAGGAAGTGAACAAATTTCGATTAGCACCGAAACCCATCTTGCGACATATCAAACTTCATGATTTTGAAAGACAAGCGTAATAGATGAGTTTTTGAGAGGTTTTGGACACATGTTCGGAAGAGTTCCCTCTAGAAAGTGGACAAATCTTGCCTAGCATCAAAACCCATCTTGCGACATATCAAACTCCATGATTTTGAAAGACAAGCTCAATTGATGAGTTTTTGAGAGATTTTGGGCTGGTCACGTTCGGGAGTGTTCCAGGGAGCCTGAGTGTCTCAGGGAAGCGGTCAAATTTTGATTGGCCATCTTGCGACATATCAAACCTTTCAAAAAATCATGTTTTGTACTTGTCTTTCAAAATCGTTGAGTTTGACATGACGCAAGATGGGTTTCGGTAGTAATCGAAATTTGTCCACTTCCTTGAGGGAACCAGGCTCCCGAGAACACTTCCGGATGTGGCCAATGTGTCCAAAACCTCTCAAAAACTCATCTATTGAGCTTGTATTTCAAAATCATGGAGTTTGATATGTCGCAAGATGGGTTTTGATACTAGGCAAGATTTGTCCACTATTTTTTGGGGTACCAGGTTCCCGGGAACACTTCCGGACGTGGCCAATGTGTCCAAAATCTCTCAAAAACTCATCTATTGCGCTTGTCTTTCAAAATCATGGAGTTTGATATGTCGCAAGATGGGTTTTGGTGCTAGGCGATATTTGTCCACTTTCTTGAGGGAACCAGGTTCCCGGGAACACTTCCGGATGTGGCCAATGTGTCCAAAACCTCCCAAAAACTCATATTTTAGGATTGTCTTCCAATACCATGAAGTTTGATATGTCGCAAGACTGGGTTTTACACCACTTGAAAAGTGTCCACTACCCCAGGGAACACGCAGAAAAAACTATTGTAAAAACAATAATATTTTATGTAAATTCAAAAAGAATTTAACATTGTTTTGGCGGTAATAAGAAAACATATTTGTTTCCAAAATCAGGTATTGTTGGAATTAAAAGAAAATATGTTTAAATCTGGATTGGTATAATGGTTTGAAACTTAGCTGCACTGGTAACGTGTAACTCACTAATAACAAAAATATTGTTATTTTTAAAAGAGATTTCTTATTGTTTTAATTTGCTTTCTCATTAAAAATACATCCAAAATATTTTTGTTTTAATGATCCTTTATTTTTAAATTCATTTGGGGTATAATTGTTATAATTAAAAGATATATCATTTAACTTCAGGGATTCTTTAATTTCTTTTTTAGAGTGACTAAATCATGTTGCTATTTGTGCATTTCACATGTGTTTATTCCAATGCCTTCTTTTATCTTATAAAAATATCAGTCACCTGATTCTCTTATTTATTAGTTTCTTAGAGGCAATAAATTTGTAAAGCAAAAATATTAACGATTTGTACTACATCTTCAACAGGGACTTTTTACATATTCCTTATATATTTCTTCCAATCATCACCTATTTGAATGAAAGTCCATTGAATGATTCAAAATTGTCAAAAAACCACATATTAAGATACTGAGATACATTAAGACTTTGGAATAAACACATATGACATGCACATATAGCATCATAGCAACAAGAAACACTTAAATGTACTCACAATACATGAGATCTAATAGAACACCTCGCATTCACTTATAATTAACAGCATTGGCCTCCAGACTGATAATCCTTCAGGTTGTTCCGCCAAAAGTAGTTTTGAGTTATCCGTATTGATCCCTCGTTGACTGTGATGTTAGTAGATATGTTGCAGATGATGAGTGGATTGTACAGGAACGCTTGTACCAGTTGCAATGACGCCCCGGCCGCCATCGTGTCGTATCTGTTGTTAGAACTTTGATAACCTTGGTATCCGTATTGGTATCCTTGGTATCCGTATCCATGCACCATCTACATATCATTGTGCTCTTGTTATTTACACAGCATAGCTGGGTGTTGGTTGGATTGTCCGAGAAACTTACTTGCAAGTCACAGTGATCGCCTTGTTTCATACACATCCTGTTGTCATCATTGCTGACTAGAAAGTCGATCGAGTTGGCTGCTTCTGTTGAGAATGTCCCGGATGCTTGTGTTCCTGCCATCGGCTTCTCCTGCATTCGAGAAACTTTTCCCACCATCAAACCTTTTACGAAGAGATTTATTTTTATCAATAGACATTAATAATGAATTATTTAACTTACCTATATTTTCAATAGCTGCTGAGTAAATTTAGTTTGGTAGATTTAAATTATAAACTGTTCCGGTACCTAACAAAAAAAAAACAAACATTTTTGTTTTTGACATTTATGCGAGCGTTCTTCTTTTTCGAAAATGTTATGCGAGCGTTATGCTGGTGTCATTCCGTTACGAAGGTTGCTGCATAGGGTGACAAAAAGTAACTACACATTAAATTTAAATCAAATTTTATTGATTCAAAAATAAATTATATTAGTTTTTACAATAATATTGTTATAAATCGTATTATTGAAACAAACATTATTTTGTTTTAAAATCATGTAAACAAATATTATGAAACCAATAATAATTGAGGTAAATTCAAATAATTTCAATCATTTGAATATAAAAAACGATATTATTATTTCAATTGGAATAAATTTCTGTGCGTGAACCAGGTTCCCGGAACATCCGGAACCATATCCTGGTGATTTAATTATATTAAAACTAACTTCTGATGCTGATCAATTATTATTATTGTTATTATTATTTATTTAATTCATCTGACAGTAGTCTACATGAATGTCTTAGATAACTAGTTTAGTCTTCCGGACCTTTCTACCCTACTAATGAACAATCTTCAATTTTCCCCAAAATCGAAGAGATCGTCTACCAAAGAGAAAATTCGAACACACGATGTAAGCGGTTCGTGGAATCCGTATGTCGTACGATGGAATCTGGTCATCAGCAAAGACGAAGATCGCAGTTGTCTACCAATGGTACGAAATTCGATCCGGGACAGGAGTTCAGAAGCATAAATCTCACCTATTAATATTTTAGCAACTAGTGAAGCCTGCAGAATCTTTCGGCGTCGAAGCAGCGTATCAAGTCCCAGAAGCCGACAACGCTCTACGTACGGAGGAAGATTTAGCGAATCTCTCCATGGTAGATCTCTTAGCGCAACGCGGATGAATCTTCGTTGAACGCTTTCAATTCTGGCAATCCACAATAGATTGTAAGGAGTCCACACAACAGCTGAGTTTTCCAGTATTGGTCGTACTAATGCACAATAAAGTGCTTTGAGGCAATGACGGTCGGTGAAATCACGGGACACTTTCGTGATGAATCCCATTTGACGTGAAGCTTTGGATATAATGGAAGAAATGTGCTGATTGAATGTTAGTCGTGCGTCCAAAAGAACGCCCAAATCGCTGAATCGCCCAAATCGCCCAAATCGCAAACCCACGATAAAACCACAGACAAACAGACGTAACACTAGAGAAAATACCATCGACCATGACTTCAACGATCAATTTAAATTTGATTGACTACGCAATTCACAACTAGAGGCGCTAGTGTCGTAATCCTTCGGGTTTGACATTCCACTCCAGCGCCTTCTGGTGACGATGTCATACGAAACATCGTTTCGTGTAACATGCTCGCAAGATGGTGGTAGAGGAGTTGAGCGATGGATTTTTCAGAAAAATGTTCAGGCTGTTACGTCTGTTTGTCTGTGATAAAACTGTCCCCATAGATCCTGTCACCAGTTCAATACATCTACACAAAAATATAGAATATAAAACATCTTATCTCAAAATTCATGCAAATCGGTTGAAAAACAAGGAAACAGTGAATTTTATAATTTGAAATCGTCCAGGGCCAAAACGGGTTAACAAGGCGTTGTTCACCGAAAAACTTAAAAACGGCATAACTCGAAAATCGCACCAAAGATTTTTTGAAAATTTGTCTAGAAGCGTAGAATTATAGTAGGAATCGAATGGCGGCTTCCGATTGAATGGTATATTTTTTTCATAATAACGGTAAATGAAGCACCGTGGTGTATTCATCACATTTTACACGCCCAAATCTAAAATTGACCTTTTGGTAGTTTTGGCCACTCTTTCGGGCTGTCCTATTTATTGTGCCGTGCGAGCGTCGACGAGCTTAAATTGCTGATTTATTCTCGATTCAGAAATAACCACCAGCAGTCGTTGGGATTGGGATTTACTGCGCGTAACATTTCCTGTCCAACTGTAGTGATTCACATGGTCCAGAAATTCCAAGTTTGGAAGCGACGTCCTCTTTCAAGAGGGTAAGTTTGAGAGCCTTCATCTATAAACGCAAATATTTCGATCCTCCCATTTGGCTAAAAAAACGTAACAGGTAATATTTTAAACAATGGACCATCAGTAGTCTGCCTTTGATCCAAATGACTAGTGGAAACTGCAACTGAACTGACCTGCGTCACAGAATGTAGAAGGGTATGGTGCCGTAATCGGCAGCCCGCAATTCAGCAGCCTTGCCAGTTCTAACAAGGCCATCTACCATGCTGGTTTAATCAGGTTTTTCACAATGAGTTCTGGTTGATAAATTTGTGTCTTTGGTCGACGTTCAATGATCTGAACTGCTGACAATCGTGAGCCCGATGACCTTCCATTCCGCACGCAACACAAGTCATTTTTTTAGGTTTATCTTCTTGGCCACCACTGTTGGAAGGAGTTTTTCCCCCCTATATGATGCTTTTGAATGAATCTGTATGAAATCGAGTTCCTCCCGTTCCTCCGGGTTTTGTTGTGATTTGAACGATTTGCTTGCGTCAAACGCTAGCTCTACGATAGAGCTCATAAACATCCCGAAAGTTCTAAAATCGACATAAACTTTAGCACTTTTATATGCTGCCCACTTCTCTCTGTAATCCACCGGCAGCTTACCGAACAAATCGTGAAGAAGAGCGGGGTTCAAAAGATGTGTGTGTTGTATGCAGTCTTCAAATGTTCTACAAGGTTGTCGACGGCCATTCCGAAGTCGCTGATACTCTCAAAGTTATCCACCTTTGGTGGCGGAAGATGGGGAATTTTCTCAGTGAGGGCCCGAATCAACTGTTAATTTTATATAACATGTGGCAGACTAGCCAGTGTCAAAAGCTGTCCTCGAACCATTTCAAAAGCTTTAACCCATTAAAATGAAATTTCAATCCTATCTAAATCCCTATCCAATCTAATCTAAGCACAATCCAAATCCATTTTAAATTTAATCCAAATATAATCCACGTGCAATCAAAATCTAATCAAAATGCAATCCAAATGCAATTGAAAGCAATTAAATTTTGGTTCAAAACCTACACAAGTCAAAAATTCAATCAAATCCAAACCCAATCCAAATCCAATTCAAGATTAAGATGAGTACTCATATGATACTAGTAGATATCGTTACTTTTTATTCGATATTTAGAAGTATCGATACAATTATGCGATATTATTTGGAAGTAAAAGAATCGATACTTTCGTGGTATCGTTTCCCCTACCCATCACTACGAAACCAACTCCATGCTCTGCCTTTTCGCCGCCGTTGCGCTGTAACAGATGTTATATTGTCTATCCGGAATAAATTTATAACGCTTTTTATACCGAAGTTGGATTTTTCTCCGGATAAAGGCAACTTTCCCAACTTCGGAAGTAGTGCACTGGATTCGCCTAAAGATGCGCTAAACAACGCATCAATTAGTTTGACAGATAAAACTTCGGAAATTCTGTTCGGAAGTCTCGACCTCGACTTCCGAATTCTAACTTAGTGCTACGCCGACAATATTTGAATGCAGTGTTGATCGTGGGATTCGCGGCTCTGAATTCACGTTTTCCGGATCTAAACCATCGGACTTCTTGTATAGCGGCCACGTTCACTCCAACTTTGTACAATTGACGAGTCAGAAGGCTTCAGTAAGCTACCTTACCGGGGTCGCGTTACCTACATCGCGCTGGTGGGGCTACCACCTTAGGCAGGGTTGAAATATAGCATAGTCAAAGCAGTGAAAAACATGGATCTCAGTATATTTTCAGGTCAATCTCATCGCCGCCGTCGTGAGTGCGACTGCAGGGCAGCCAAATAATCATTCCAGCACCAACCATTCAACTCAGCATTCAACCCAACACCAGTTGCTCTGACAGGCTGCCCAAGTAACACCGAAAACATCATTATTAACAAAGATCTAATAATAATGTTGAATAATGGTCGGAAAAATGAAATATAAAACGTGTTATGTTCAAAGAAAGCTATGGAAAGGTTTTTGTAAAACATACAGGAATTTGATCATTGAAGATGTTTTATACTACAATCTTACAACTTGCTGATAACATATTATTTTTTGACATTTGTTTGGTTATATGATATACGATCGTTTTACATTCTCACAACATAAAACATGTCTACTGGAAGATTTTACGAACAAGGTCATAACATGTTCACTTTTTAACATTTGTTTTGTCAGAATATATATCCCAATGATAGCAGTTTAGCTAAAATATGAATTTTGAACGTAATTTTAACATCTTTTAAAATCAATGCAATGAACGTTCTTCGTCGAACCTATTGTTTATCAAAAACTGTTTTTCTCTTGCAGATCCGAGAAATTGTTTATCAATTGCAAAAAATATGCTTTGGCTTTATTAAATTTTTCTCCAATCATTGGCGCATGAACTTAGGAGAAGTGAAATGAAAAGTTGGCCAATGAAACATGAGCCGCATATAATGTTTCGACCGAGACTTGGAAGCAAATTTGATTTATTTATTCAATATGTATTCATCATTTCATGCATCCTCATTCGTTTTTTGTATAAAATTTATTTTGACAGAACCATGTTGAGAGTCGGTCATTGAAAATAATATCATTAGTACTTAAGTTTAGTTTTGTGAATGTGCAATCAAAAACAACCAAAACGTAACAAAATAAATATATGTTCGCAAGATGTATTTTTTACACTCATACAACAAACCGTGTTACTTGGGTGGTAAGTTCGTGCTTTACCACATGAATTTTGAACGCGTGGTGATTTTTTGTCATTCGCTGGGTGTACACTTTACTGTGGTTAATTTCATATTCGTGGCAAACTTGGTAATGTGAGCTCTGTTGTTTACTCCTATCCTTCGGGAATGTGAGATTCATTTCAAGGAATCAAGAAAATTATTATTAATTAAATTATTATTAAATAAAAGAACATCACCTTCTTCCAGTGCTGCCGAATATTTACAACTCTAACCTTAGGTAAAGCTGACGCGATACATTGTTCCGTTAATCAGCCACTGGGTACCAGGCAGACGCTGTTTGAGACGATCTTGTCATCGGTCGACCCGTGGAAGCGTGAGATATGAACTTGTGGGGACCAGAGCTATATTAGACTCCTGTTTTGATGTCAACTCACATTTGCAGCCCACAACGCGTTGCAAACTTACTCACACATCATCAATTCATTGACTTCAAAGCCGCATATGATGCGATCGATACAGCTAATACAGGAGTACGGATTTCAGGATAAACTGACATGGTTGGTCAAGGGGGTAATGTAATGGATGATGTGCGTATTGCAAGCACTCCGGCCGTATTCTGAGTAAATAATAATAACCATATTCTTGCCCTGCATAAAAGAGGATGATATCACCAAAACTGATTCAGCTTTGTTAATACAGAAATAATCTTATTTCGCCCCTATAATTAAATGATCCTCGTTCAAAGTTCATGTACAATTACAATGAGCACCACTGGCCACCACTGAATCATTTTTGATCTCAGTTCTCTGTCTCTGTCTATATTATCGCTTTGCAATATAGTAATCGGTCAACAAAGAAAACCTTAGGTTGTGATTGATATGTACACATAATCTACCCCAACACTGTACCCGAGGGGATTCCTCCGATTCCTCGTCACGCGGAAACAGGGTTTGAAACGTTCGAATTCAAAGGGCGATGGTGGGTAGGAGTTAGTCACACCTTATGTAATTTTGAGGCTTTATCTTTTACAGAGATAAAATTACTACGAGCGATAAATTCATTCAGGAATCGTTCGTCACCTAATCATCGATGCTGGCTAGTTCTGGGAATCGGTTTAATTTTGTTGGGGGCAGCTTATCGCCTAGGGAGATTTCTTCATCAGTGGCATTGCATTCCTTAATTGAGACATTGCCGCCTCATAGCATAGTGCTCATTGAGCACAACCAAGTCGTATATAATGTGGCTGATGGTCATGTGCCAGGAAAGTTGAAATTGTGCTAGAAATTTCGGGATTCGAACCCGGCACCGCGTCTTATTGCAGAGCAATGATTGGCTTTCAGTTGCATAGTGATGAAGTTAAAATTCAATCGAGAAGCTCACCAGACCATATGTAGCTTAACAGCGACAATTTGTGGAAAAGTGTTGTGAAATGTGTTTCAGACATACCTACAAATGAATTGAAACATTATGAGAGGCTTTTCATAATTCAAAAGACAAAGGAGTTTTTGATAATTAGATTAGATTAACTTTAATATGGAACTAACTATCCCAAGCGGGGAAGGTAGATTTAATTTGGTGACTAATTCAACGATTCGCCTTCAAAGCAAGCTGATACCAAATTACACTTTTGAGGTTCCTGATAAGCTGTTGCTAAAAGGTGCCTCTCTTAGATCCATTGATGAAAATGTAACATCAAGGTGACAGCATTTAGAAAGTATCCGGGTTCAGTTAGACTTTTATTGGATAACTTCAACACACTTTAAAACCCTGTAAATTTGAGAGCAGATCCTTATGGTTCGCATGCAATGCCGCGAAGCAGCATACTTTATGTTTCTCAGGAAGCAGCAGGGGACTCGCAGACAGGTGTGCGAGGGCATCATATCTTATCAGTCAGTGTCCACCTGGCTAAACGGGGGTTGATCGATTTCCTTAAATCCACACAACAATGGTTCGTGAAGCATTAGTGTTTTTATTACCTTACCGCCGTGCAGAGGCTCGTGAGTAAACACAGTTCCCACAAAATGTGGTCAACTTGGCTGCTTCCATTGACCCTGCTCAGCAGTGGTAGCATACCGGAGGAGAAGATCAAGCATCAGCCGAAGAGTGGAAATGTCAGCAGAGAGCTGCATCGCAACGTGGAATTCACTATCGAGGAAGTCCTGCTCTTGAACCGTAATTTCGTGGACTATCTGGCGGTGATTGATGGCCAGGCTATTCAGGATGTTCTGGATCGACAATGTGCAAACAAAATGCGACAACTTGCTGAAGCGTATTTGGAGAGACAATGGATTGGATTGGGTGTTAGTATCCGTGAAGTGAATTTTTGTATAGTGCCAAAAATAATCGTTATTTATTCAACAGGGTTCGACTCTTGGGGAAAGTTGCCGTCAGGAATGTATCATGAAAATGGCTTCGCACTGGGAAACGTTGATCAGTGCCGGGCTATCGAGCACACTCGGATGCAGCATTGCACATTTATTGGAGCGTTTCCTAGCAATCTGGCACCAATGCTTTCCGGGTTGTGTATTCCCCACTCTTGTAATCCAGATTTTGCGCAACAGCTGTACGGAGATTATTTGAGTACCCAAGGTGTCTTTTTGGTTCAGATGTTCCAACAAGATTTACTCTGCATTAGAGATGAAGTGGTCTATTTCGATGGGGCGATGATTACAGCAACGTGAGTATACTCTTTGTTATACACAACCACAATTTAGTGATAATAAACGATCTTTTGTTCCAGTGTGGTAAGTGCCACGATTGCGCTTTTCGTTCTGTGTAGTACCGTCTATGAACTGAGCATACTAGCGCTGAAACGTAAAATCGACCCTTTGTTCAGCTCATTTTCTTTGCTAGCAAATGTGAGAAGTATTCTGCATTTGGTACCGCGAGTCAAAAACGCCCAGTCGAGTATGATCGATTGCGCTCACGGCATACGATCTTTGTCCATGATCTGGATCATTGTACTTCACGTACATGATATGTCAAACACCGTTCCCTGGGAGAACAATCCGGCACGCGAAGAGTATCTTCGGAGTTTCGTAGCGTCTGTACTGCACTATAGCGGAATGCTGGCGGTTGATACCTTCTTCGTTCTCAGTGGAATGCTAGTGGCTATGAGCATGCTACGAGAACTGGACAAAAAGGGTAAAATCAACCCTCTGATGCTGTACTTGCACAGATACATCCGAATTACGGCTCCGCTGGCTGCTCTGATACTATTCGTAGTCTCCTTTGCGGCCTACATGGGAGAAGGCGTTTTCTGGAAAGCCAATATTGAGTTTCTAAAACAAGGATGTGTAGCCAACTGGTGGTCTGCCCTTCTACACATCCAGAACTACGTTGATCCACAGAACATGGTAAGTGAAGACAAAATACCTTTCACCTTCGCTTCAATCTCTCACACTGTTCCAATTTTTAGTGTCTCCCATGGACTTGGTACCTCTCCGTTGACATGCAGCTGTACATCATCTCTCCAGCCTTAATCTACCCATTGTGGCGATACGGAAAGCGGGTTCTCTTCGTCATCGGAGGCCTTGCCGTTCTGTCGATGGCATGCGTACTAACTACTTTTCTGATCAACGAGTTCCGGTTGAGTTTCTTCGCTCCGGTCATCGACATCCGGAGGTACACGCTGACATACTACGCCACGCATGCCAGAATGGCCGTTTGGTTGTGGGGACTAGCCTTTGGCTATCTTCTGCACAAAACCAAGGAAACTGGAGTGAATCTTCCGAAGCGGTACTGGATCGCTGGATGGGTAGCATGCTTTGTACTGCTCGGGTTGATCATCTTCTCCAACTACCAGTTTCACTCGACCGATGTCAACGATTTTTCTTTCGTGATTGATGCCTTCTACGAACCACTGTCCCGATCTGTGTTTGGCTTGTGCGTCATGTGGATAATATTGGCTTGTGTGAATGGGAAAGGCGGTCTGTTGGATGAGTTTTTGGGAGCTTCCATATGGCAACCTCTGTCACGGTTATCGTTCACCATGTATTTGCTGCATATTTTGCTACTGGTAATGGCATCGGTGGCACCATCCAAAACAAGCAGCTATTTCAGCGTGATCGATACGTTTTATCGGATCTGGGGTGCTATCGGTTTGACAACTAGCGTAACGCTGCTATGGAGTGCTATTTTCGAAGTGCCATTCGGAACGCTTGATAAATTGCTTCTGAGGAGCTGAGTAGTGAGCATTGCAATACCAAATTGATATTAAATATGATGTTCTTTCAATGCATATATCGAATACATTGTTTTACAAGTTTATAATTAAAATATTGTTAAGAGACGAGCCAGCCTAGGGCTGCAAGTCTCTCTAATAAAGACAAAAAAGTTAGAATATTGAATGTCAGTCACATTATAAACATAAATTAAAATTAACTTTCGAATAAATTGAAATTGCTTGAAAATACTTTTGTACGTTAGCTGCAGAGAATGTTTTATTCAACCATATTTGGGGTTTTGCGATCGTGATAATCAGGTACCTTATCATAGTAAGACAGATTAATTATATTAGTAGAAGGTTGTGACATTTCCAACAATCAGCTCGTATCTGATAGATAATTCCACATACAGTTAGTAGGGCTTGCTATTACACGAATGAAGAGCCTCCTTAACGGAGGCTGATTAATGTTATTGACCACCTTTCAAACTTGAGACTTTTATTGGCTGGAAATCCTTCACTGGCCCCAGGGGATATCTCGGACAGAAATCCGTAATGGTGAACGTGTTACAATTCCAATCAAAACTAATTTATAAAGTTAGGATAGTTGTGAGTTTTTTCATTTCAAAACTATATCTAAAACATGTAAATAATATGCCAAGCGATCAATAACTCAAAGTCAATTGAATCCTGCCTCCAACGAAGGGCCGCGGAACAAAAGATGGATACAAATATGTTGTGGTTTAAATGCATTTTCATGCACACAATTGGAGCATGCAAATAAGCGTAACAATCAATCGATCTTTGTTTCGTACCCTAATATTGTTCAATAGTAACTATTACTTCCTCCCTACAGGGAGTCTGGAAATTATCCATACAGATGTTGACAGTTTGCTTCTACAGGTAGATAATAATGGACTAAATCAGTAGCTCTATGGACATAACAACTTAGCAGGCTGTAACAGAAGTTAATTTTTTTTCAATAATTGTATGTTTATTTATTTGGTTTGATTTTACATCTAATGTACATTGTTAGCCGTGCGGTAAGATGCGCGGCTACAAAGCAAGACCATGCTGAGGGTGGCTGGGTTCGATTCCCGGTGCCGGTCTAGACAATTTTCGGATTGGAAATTGTCTCGACTTCCTTGGGCATATAAGTATCATCGTGTTAGCCTCATGATATACAAATGCAGAAATGGTAACTTGGCTTAGAAACCTCGCAGTTAATAACTGTGGAAGTGCTAATTGAACACTAAGCTGCGAGGCGGCAATGTCCCAGTGTGGGGATGTAATGCCAGTGAAGAAGAAGAAGATGTACATTGTAAGTGTTTGGCCACACGGCCCTTCAAAAGGAAGTAATTTGAAATTGTTTCTAGTACGATCCGTACGATCTGACCCGTCGCACAGTGATCCGTTTGGCCCATCTCTAGTAAGCACCCCCCCCCCCGGGAGTTTTCCATTAGTTACGTCAATGCCAAATGTTAAATAATATGCTAAGAACTAACATCTAGAATCCAAAGGTTCGGATGGATACGCATGAAGGTGTTTTTTTTTTTTCATAAAAGCAGAGCAGCTCTATTGCTAGTGGCTTGAAAGCTTTTTTGGAAGCGGCTCGTGAACCTCCTTACAAAAGGCTCTAAATGACTCGGGTGCCTGCTTTTAAAAGACTCGGCAGCCTTCTATCAAGGGGTTCAGAAGCCTTCTTTCAAGAGGCTCGAAAGCCTCCTTTCAAGAGGCTCGGAAGCCTCCTCTCAAGAGGATTGGAAGCCTTCTTTCAAGATGTTCGAAAGCCTCCTTTCAAAAGGCTTGGAAGCCTGCTTTTAAGAGGCTCAGGAGCGTTCTTTTAAGAGGATTGCTTGGAACCCCCTCTTTCAATGTAAAAACTTGATTTGAAATAGATGCGCTGTGTTAAATGACGAATTGGTGACGATGCAGTGGAAGAAGTACTAAAAAGTTTGCGGGAGCTGCAATATGGTTTGATAGAATAAACCGTTTTTAATTGGGGTAATTATTTAAAAAGTATCCAAAATATTACCATTTTAAATATTAAATTGGGTTTTATGATTTTTTTTTAAAGTTTAGCGTTTTCAAAATCCTTTACTTTGCTTGCCCAGCTATCGAAACATAGTTTTGACTCTTTTATTATACAGACCTGGACGATGCTCGTGGAGGACCAACGCGCACTTGGAGTTTTTGAAAGGAAAGTGCTGCGTACTATCTATGGTGGGGTGCAGATGGCGGACGGTACGTGGATGAGGCGAATGAACCACGAGTTGCATCAGCTGTTGGGAGAACCATCCATCGTTCACACCGTGAAAATCGGACGACTGCGGTGGGCCGGGCACGGAGTCAGAATGTCGGACAATAACCCGGTGAAAATGGTTCTCGACAACGATCCGACGGGCACAAGAAGGCGAGGTGCGCAGCGGGCAAGGTGGATCGATCAGGTGGAAGATACTTGCGGACCCTCCGTAGCCTGCGTGGCTGGTGACGTGTAGCCATGGACCGAGCCGAATGGGGAAGACTCTTATATACCGCACAGGCCACTTCGGCCTTAGTCTAAATAAATAAATAATTATACAGATTGGGCTCAATTCCTGTAAATTTGAAAATCGCATATTTCCTGATAATTTAGTTTTCCTGGTATTCTAAAACGTTTTATTTTTCTTTCGACTTTCATTATCATTATCAAAAATGAAGCCGATCATTTGGTCAGAGATTAATAGATTTTACTGGGCTCTTGGAGCAGTATTTTTTTCTGGAGCTATGTTTGACAGAGTGTTGTAAGAAGTCTATTCACTGCGTGAGAACGCTGCACAATCATCAATGAAGTGACATTAATTTTCTTAGCATGGTCACTCCCAACGTTCGTTCAAACTTATGATATCATTTGCTTATGATGATACTCTTAAAACAATTTCCCTACCAACCATCCAACTTTTTGACATCTATGAGGGCGTCGGTGAGGCCAGCTCTCGTTAAGTAGATGTCATATCATCATTTCCTTCCCTTCCCTAGTAACAAAGAAGATGGGCGTGGCCAGCAATGGAAGTTTTCATGCTCTATCATTTTGGACCTCCAATTGGGTTGCTATTAAATCCCAAATAGTAGGTAATCCATGAGCAGTTGGGGTAAGAAAGATAAAGAATATACACGACAGCTATCAGTTTGCAATCTACGAAATACTCCGTTACAACGCAACGCAAATGAATTCAAGTGGTTTTTAATTTGCTACTTGGGTGATATATTCGGTGTTTTGCGGGCTGTTGTTTTCAATATGGACCATACCGAATGATAAGTTCAATTCAAATACAATGAGTAAGAAAGCAATTCCTTTTTGTCCGAAAAGACGGAAAAAAACATTCCCCGAGACTGAAATTTTTTTTTGTGCATGAAATGACTTCCACTATTTTCGGAATATACATCTGTTACAGTCCGTTGCTTGCATTCGGATCAGGATCCAATTGGGGCGCTAGTTCCAATCTAGGTTATCAATTTTTTTTATGTAAATATTAGTGTACATAGTAGTTTGGTTATCAAATTTTTCAAAATGAACTAATGCTTAGTTAGACTTTCATGTCATACTAGAAACAATTTTTATTCTTTCATTTCCTTACAAATTGTCAGATAATTTGCTTATCTGATGAACCGGATCTTTCAAAAAGTGAACTACGAATCATTCACTCACTTCAAAGATCCGGATCATTTAAACGGTTCTGAACGCCCATCTCTAGTGCTAACATTTGTTTCAATCCTTAAACCTTTTTAACACATAGTTTTTGAAAAAGCAGAAAAAGACTTCCGATAACCTGGATAAGTTTCGAGACCCATTACGAGGTATAACAATTGTTTGGAAATTCAGAATTCGTTGTATGCAGTTACGCCCATATGATCAGATAGAAAGATATGTGCAATACGGCAGAAGCTGGGTAAAGCGTACCATTGGTACTTCGCGTACCTGAAGGAATAAAATAGACCAGTGCCAGCGAGGGACTCTAAGTGAAACTGTGCACCATGGTCCACCGGGAATAAGGAGGAATGGTCCTCCGAAAATTTAGGGGGTTTGGTGTCAGGCCCTGCAAGCCAGCCTTTCAAAAACACAAGCAACGAACAATCAACAAGAGAGTACGGACCGGAACTATCGGCGAAGACCACTGGTTGATAACAATGTTAGTCGTGAAATACGAAGGCGCATCATCTGTGGAAGTCGGGCCTACTACGGGCACCAGAAGAAACTTCGGTCAAAAAAGATTCGCCACCGCACTAAATGTGTCATGTACAAAACGCTAATAAGACCGGTTGTCCTCTACGGACATGAAACATGGACAATGCTCGAGGAGGACTTGCAAACACTCGGAGTATTCGAGAGACGGGTGGTCAGGACCATCTTTGGCGGTGTGCAAGAAGACGGTGTGTGGCGGCGAAGAATGAACCAAGCGCTCGCCCAACTCTACGGCGAACCCAGCATCCAGAAGGTAGCTAAAGCCGGAAGGGTACGATGGGCAGGGCATGTTGCAAGAATTCCGGACAGCAACCCTGCAAAGATGGTGTGTGCTTCCGATCCGGCAGGTACGAGACGTCGTGGAGCGCAGCGAGCGAGATGGGCAGATCAGGTGCAAAACGACTTGGCGAGCGTGGGTCGTATTCGAGGATAGAGAGATGCGGTCTCGAACCGTGTATTGTGGTGTATATGTGCAATACTTATGCAATAATTAAAGTGGCTACAGCTCCTCCTAGCCCTCCTGTAGTAACGGCAATGCATTTTGTCTCGAACAGAAAGATACATTAAAAACATTATAAACTTTGTTTGTCATTATTGTAGATCCAGTTGAAAACCGAACTGAGCTCTCGCGACAATCGCATTTTCTCCCATTTCCAAGGGAGGTGCGCAGGATGGCGCACGGCTATGGCATAGATGCGCACTACTCGCGATGCAGTTGCGACATCCAGAAATGGGAGAAAATGCGATTGTCGCGAGAGCTCAGTTCGGTTTTCAACTGGATCTACAATATTACCTTTTTTCCTACAGCCCGTCAAATACTGGTTGTGGTATGTAGGATTCATTAGGCTACGATTTACTGATTGCTATGCATATTATGTACAATACAAAGTTTTAAAATCAAACATCAATAAATTATCAAAACTTTATCAATATGTTTCTATTTGAATTGTTATACATCCGCCATTACGCATTTTTGTCCCAGGTACCCCCTAGGGCCAGCAAAGATACCCCCAGGGGTACATGTACCCCAGGTTGAGAACCGCTGAACTATGGCATAAGAACTTAAACAAAGAACTTTCGGATATATTGAATTTTGTTGATCATAAAACGGAATGCTGTTTGATAATAATGCTTATCGTTTTGTACACTGGTTTCACTTTTGAAGATTTTTTTTAAACACAATAGGCAAACTTTGGACCGATTTTTTTCGTGGTTTCATATGGTTTTAAATTGAAACTCATCAACCAAGAAATTGAAAAATGAACTTGATACTCCAAGCTATGAAAACAAACGTTTCCAAGGAGTTTTTAAAACTATTAGGACGCCTGCTTTGTGAATGATATGCTAACTATCAATTGAAAGTGAAATTTGCTGCCGTCGCCTAATTATATCACTAAAAATTAGCAAATACATGTCTGTTTATACTCTAATTATATAGTAAAGGTGCATATAGTAACTGCGGATCAAATAACACGTATTTTACGGAGTCGATTGGAAAATTTGGGCAATTTCAACTAAAAATTTTAAAAATTCTTATGACTTTTTTTTTTCAAAATTTCACCCTGAGAATATGTTGACCGCATGATTTCCAGGAAGGGAAGTACTTACTTGTATTAGGACACTGTGAAAGCAGATCGGTTCATCACAGTTCCATAATATTGTCATTCCTGGTATGCGTGTGCCGATGACAAGAAATAATTGTATTGTGCTGGATAATACATCTGTTCTCCAAAAATGGCCGACCGTTCCGGACATCGAAAAGTTTCTGGATGAGAAAATTAAGCTTGATATGTCACTAGGGGGGGCTCCTTAGACGTGCGGTAAGACGCGCGGCTAAAAAGCAATACCATGCTGAGGGTGGCTGGGTTCGATTCCCGGTGCCGGTCTAGGCAATTTTCGGATTGGAAATTGTCTCGACTTCCCTGGGCATAAAAGTATCACCGTGTTAGCCTCATGATATACGAATGCAAAAATGGTAACTTGCCTTAGAAACCTCGCAGTTAATAACTGTGGAAGTGCTTAATGAACACTAAGTTGCGAGGCGGCTCTGTCCCAGTGTGGGGATGTAATGCCAATAAGAAGAAGAAGAAGATGTCACTAGGTGGCTGGGTGGCTTATGAGGGTGGCTGGGTTCGATTCCCGATGCCGGTCTAGGCAATTTTCGGATTTAAAATTGTCTTGACTTCCCTGTGCATAAAAGTATAATCGTGTTAGCCTCATGATATACGAATACAAAAATGGTAACTTGGCTTGGAAACCTCGCAGTTAATAACTGTGGAAGTGCTTAAAGAACATTAAGCTGCGAGGCGGCTCTGTACCAGTGTGGGGATGTAATGCCAATAAGAAGAAGAAGAAGAAGATGTCACTAGTGATGTGCGTACAGCCTCATAATGTGAAAAATGTTGTTCATCTCGTGATGAAGGACAAGGATCGGCATCTAGGATCGCTTCAGAGCATGTGTTGAGCATGAAGCATGTGTTAGAGTATGACAGGAAGAAATATCTCGCTTCCCTTATACGTTGAAAGTCACGCCGTCGATGCATCAACGAAACGCATCATCCACTAAAACAGCATTATCTGAAAATATATCCAAAACGACCAAACCACAGCAATTGTCAATCAACGAGTAGCGAACTTCCATAAACGAAGAATATTGGCCTGAACTGGCGACTACTGCCGGTGGCAAATCAGTAGGGAAATTAATAAAAATGAAACAAAACGACAAAGGTCTATCGACTCGGACTCAGCAGGCAGTCAACAGATCACAAAAAAGCCTACACCATCAACCTCTAACGAAAGCGGTATCAGCTTGGTTACCGTTCCTGATGCTTCTCCTGCTCAGAGAGGGAGGCGAAACTCGTACTCTTTCATCGAAGATGCAGATTTGGGACAGCAATACATTGATGAGGAAGATAGATGAATCAAAGAATTATATAGATTAGGATTTACTTTCTTCTTCTTCTTATTGGCATTACATCCCCACACTGGGACAGAGCCGCCTCGCAGCTTAGTGTTCATTAAGCACTTCCACAGTTATTAACTGCAAGGTTTCTAAGCCAAGTTACCATTTTTGCATTCGTATATCATGAGGCTTACACGATGATACTTTTATGCCCAGGGAAGTCGAGACAATTTCGAATCCGAAAATTGCCTAGACCGGCACCGGGAATCGAACCCAGCCACCCTCAGCATGGTCTTGCTTTGTAGCCGCGCGTCTTACCGCACGGCTAAGGAGGGCCCCCTATTTACTTTATAATTGTATATAATTCTAAATGATTTTCGGCTCCGTCATGCCTGCCGCGCTTGAGCCTTCCAAATAAACAAAAAAAAATACATACCAGGAAATTTTTCCAATAAAACTTCAACAGCTTGTGTAACACTATTTCCATTATACCAAAACTCAACGATTTCTCTTCTGGACACTACCATTTTATTTTATCAACTTGAGAGCTACAGATTTTATTTATTTATTTACTTCCATTATTATTATAAACTGTCGAACTTGAAACTCCGATTGCTGAAAAAAAAACTATTTTAAATATCCCATAGGGTAAGACGGTATAATATGCCCCCCCTAAGGCAAAACCTTGATAACTTTTTACTTTTCATCGCAATTTATGCAAACTTTGTGTTATTTGGTAGTGCAAGAAGTCGCAAATGCATTGCCCGTGAGTAGTCATATAAAAATATTACAGATAACACGTAATAATGCTTTTTTGAAAAGTCGTGAAAAAATGGTTTTCAAAAGGTGCCTGGGCAATACGCCCCACCTTAGCCAAAGACGTTCCATAGCCCTTCATTAGTATTTCATCAATCCCATAATAAAAAGGTTACAAATCCTTATGTGCTCGACATTAAAAAACCAACATAAGTCCATTTAATCAGGTTTTAATTACATTTCAATAATTTCCATATAATTTGGAAGCAACTGCTGCAAGCTCGCCGTGCTTGTGTCCAGTTGGTAAGGGCATATCGTCCTGCCTACACTGGGGCGTTTTGGCCAGTAAAACATATTTTCGAAAATCGTTACGTTTCTGAAGATGGAAGCTATTTTATATCATATTAACCACTGAGAAAAGTTATTTTGTTGCCCAACTGAGTGTTCCCGTGCAAGTTTTGCGGACAGTATGCTAGCGTCGCTCCAGAATGTTGAGCAAACAAACACGAAAAGTTACATCAAAACTGTCACTTTTTGTATTTTGCTATTATTTCCATTATGTAATACAAAAATACTTCCACATTCACATAGTACGATAGTTTTACAAATATTTATAGGTACCAACTGATTTTGACCCTTAGTTAGTTATAGTTTTCTACAAATCAAAGAGGGGAGTTTTGGCCAGGTGGAGCGCATTATACCGTCTTACCCTAATACTCACATAGGATTGCTTTGTTTCATTTCTTGCCTTCAACAGCTTAAGGACACTCCTCACTGTAGAGTTGATGAAATATAATGACCAACCCTATTATTAAAATGGCATTGCATAGCCCCTAGATGGGAAGGATTGACAAGAGGGAGATAGAGTGAATGTAGAAAGAATTGAGGGGGTATGAAGAATTCGCTGGCGTGGTTCGAGGATAATCGTTTCAACTGCTGTTGTGGCTAGTCGTGAATAAAATAGCTCCTAGTGAATAAATCGCTTTTTATTACCGCTCCGAAAGTGAACCGAAAGTTTCTGTTGGCGAGACTCTACAATTTGGCGCAGCCGAACGGATTTTTTTTGCAAGGTGAGTTCATCTAAATCTTTTACATTTGATTTAGAAAATAAATAAAAAAAATTGATTGATTATTGAAACGTAATAGTATAAACGTGGTTAAATTGTGTATCAATCTACAAAAAGCTATGAAGTGAAGTGAAATTGTGTTGTGATAAAAAAAATTGATTCAAATAATTGAATAACGTGGTTGCAATACAAAATGGCGGAGCGAACATTCCGTTCATGTTTAAACTATTCGATTCACTCTTTCTTAACGTTCAATATAATGTGTAAACGAAGTAGGCATAATGAATTATTGGCAGTGGCTGATTTTCTACTCGCCGCCGTCACATCCAGGCGCTATAGTATATGCGCAAAACAGCCAGCAAGAGTTAACCGCCAGAAATTTGTATGGCGAAAGTCATCTAACGCGGGTTTTCTCAAAATAAGAAACTTTTCATGAAAAAATATTTGGTACCGATTATGCAGGAAGGTGTCCGCTACCATGCCTACCAAATATTTTTTTGATGAAAGTGCTTATTTTTGAGAAATCGAGCCTTAGATGCCTTTCGCCATACTGATTTCAGAAAGTTAACTCCTAGTGTGCCGCTGTAAGCACGCTCAAAGCAGGCGATTCATTGGTTGAAGACCGCTACACAAAACAAAGAAAAAAAAAACGAAATGAAAAGTTTAAAACCTAGTGCGCCCGCCAAAAAAAAAAAAAAAAAATTGTGGCAAAATACAAAGAAAAGATGCGAGCCCGGTCAAAATCCGAAGCGCACACCCAGGCAGAAAAGCACACTAAAAGATGCGAGACCGACTGAAGAGCGAAGCGCACATAAGAGGAAAAAAGATGCGAGACCGACTGGAGATCGAAGCGCACATAAGAGGAAAAAAGATGCGAGACCGACTGAAGATCGAAGCGCACATAAGAGGAAAAGATGTGAGACCAGCTGAAGAGTGAAGCGCACAGAAAAAGGAAATCAAATGATTGAAATTTAAAATTTCATTATTCTATTTAAAATTATTTTGAGGTTGTAAATGTAGGCATGAATAATATAACATACACTTAAAGTGTATGGGTCATGATTATTTTTAAAAATCACCAATAATGATGCCAACCAATAAAACTCGAATGATTTTCAGATGGACTACGACAAAAGTTGCCCGCTAGCACCATTCAACGACGCGGTTGATACCTCGGATCTCCGCCAAGAATGGGAGGAGTGGCTTAGGACCTTCGAGCTTTTGCTGGAGTTGAAGCAGGTTGACTCACAGCACCAAAGATTGGTTCTCATGCTGGCGCGCGGTGGTCGTGGCCTTCAGAGGATTTACTTCAATCTAAGGCCAGTGCATGATGAGATCCATCCACAACCAGCGAAAGTGCCACTTGCACCTCAGGAGACACCAGAATACGATAACGCTGTTAAACGCTTAAATAACTTTTTTGTTGGAAAGCGCAATGAGCGAGTGGAGCTGGAAGTTTTTCGGTCTTTGAAACAATCTTCTGAAGAATCCTTCAACAACTTCATTCTCAAGCTCCGTACACAGGCTGCCCGGTGTGATTTTCGAGACCGTGAGGAGAAAGAGATACTGCAGCAAGTAACGATGGGAGCTCGAGATGACAGGGTCAGGGATAAGGGACTGGAAAATGTGATGGACCTTGATGAACTGACAAACTACGCAGTTAATCGTGAACTTCTGATGAAGCAGAAGGAGAAATCACACCCATTTAAGGTAGAGGCTGAATCAGCTAGTGTATCCGCAATAAAGCAAGTATGGAACAGAAAGTTTCAACCAAGAGAGAGATCTTCCAGAACACCAACATACAAGCGCGAAAAGTCATGGAATGATGGAAACCGTAATCGACTGGAATGCGACCGTTGCGGCTCGTGGAAACATAACAGAGATTCAACAAGCTGCATTGCAGCGAACTCGAAATGCAACAATTGCGGCCGTACTGGTCGTTTTGCCAGAAAGTGCAGAGCAGTCCGAAAGCAACAATTCAAGGCTCGCAACACTTGGAAGCGTACCGAAGGTGAAGCTAATGCTCTCCGATATGACGACCGCGACGAGAACCCTTTGCATCATCTCCTGGCATCGGAAGATTCTATGAAGGTAGAATAATTTTACTTTTCAATCTTTTCCTTTTTCATCTTTTCTGTGTGAATTTGTTTGAAATGCTCTCGAGTTATCTACTAATTACTGAACGAAGATTACATTGAGGGATTGTAGTGCCTCGAAAATATTGAATAAAATAATGCAACCTACTCTTTAAATTTTCTCGTTTGCTTAGATAAACCGAAAAGCGATGGATGTATTACATGCATGATTGATCAGCATCCTGTGATTTTCCTGATTGACTCGGGAGCTGCGATAAATACTGTTACTGAACAGGTTTGGAAAGAGCTTATCGATACAAATGCGACACTTTTCAAGAAAAGATTCCATTGTGATCGAAAAATTCTACCTTATGCTACTCAAGAGCCCCTTCGCGTTTTGACCATTTTTGAGGCATGGATCTCAGTAAATGAATCCAAGCCAAAGAGTTATGCCGAATTTTTCGTTATCGAAGGGTCGAAGAAGTCTCTCCTGAGTAAAAGAACGGCAGAGGACCTGAAGGTTTTAAAAGTTGGTCTCGATGTCCAAAACATACTTAGAGCTGAAAAGTGAGGCTTTTCCGAAGTTCCCCAATGTTGAAGTAAAATTGTCAATCGATGATCGAGTACCTCCGCGAAAAATATCATACTTGAGAATACCTGCTGCAATGGAAGAAAAGGTGGATCAGAAAATACAAGAAATGTTGAACAGTGATGTAATAGAACCAGTCGTGGGACCACCGGAATGGATATCGCCCATGGTTGTTGTGCCTAAGGGGAAAGATGATATTAGATTATGTATCAACATGAAGTACCCAAATGAAGCGATACAGCGTGAGCATTATCCACTCCCTATGATTGATACTCTTTTGAATAAGCTCAGAGGATCGACCGTATTTTCAAAATTAGACATTACATCAGCATACTACCACATTGAACTTCACCCAGAATCGCGAGGAATTACCACTTTTATGACAAGCAGGGGGCTTATGAGATTCAAACGATTAATGTTTGGAATTAATTGTGCCCCGGAGATTTTCCAGCGGGTAATGTCCGAGATGTTAGCCGGAATTGAAGGTGTTGTAGTGTATATCGATGACGTTGTGGTGGCCGGAAGAACTCAAATAGAACATGATGCTCGTCTGCAACAAGTACTGGCCGTGCTGAAAACGAATAATGCTACGTTGAATGAAGCCAAATGTTTGATGGGAGTGACTGAGCTTGAGGTTTTGGGCTTCAAAGTCAGCGCAGCAGGTATATCCCCATCGGATGAAAAGATCTCGGCTATTCGAAACTTTAGAAGACCAGAATCTAAAGAAGAGACTCGGAGTTTCTTGGGTCTTGTGAATTTTGTCGGACAGTTCATCCCACACCTGTCAACAAGATCAGAAGCACTTCGTAAATACATTAGAGGGGATGTTGAAGTTTTTGGGGTAGATCAGCAGAACGCTTTTAATGATCTTCGGAATGAGCTATCGAACACTGTTCACCAACTTGGATTTTTCGACCCAAAGGATAAGACAGAACTGTATGTAGATGCATCACCAGTGGGCCTAGGAGCAGTACTCACACAACGGAATAGCGAACAGTCTCCAAGAATTATAAGCTTTGCTTCAAAAGGATTGACAAAAACAGAAAGGGTGTACCCCCAAACCCAACGCGAAGCGTTGGCGGTCGTATGGGCTGTCGAGAAATTCTACCCGTATTTGTTTGGAACCCATTTTACAATATTTACTGACCACAAAACTCTTGAGTACATCTACGGAGGAAAGCATCAGCAAGGAAAGCGTGCTTGTTCGAGAGCTGAAGGATGGGCGTTGCGACTCCAGCCTTATGATTTCCGAGTGAAACATATTCCTGGTTCATCCAACATTTCTGATGTTCTCTCCAGGTTAAGCATACAAACCGATACAATATTCGATACACCCTTTGACGAAGCAACGGAGCATTATTTGTGTGCAGTTGGTGATGGTCCAGCTGCAATTTCTCTACAGGAAATTCAAATCGAAACTAACAAGGACCAGGTTCTCAAAGCAGTCATGAAAGCAATACATACCCAAGACTGGTCTTCAGACCTTTTTCGCTACCAAGCATTTTCGAACGAGTTGGGTATCATTGACGGAATTATAGTCAGAGACGAAAGGATAATTTTGCCATCAGTTTTAAGACGAAGAGCTTTGGAAATAGCACACCGGGGGCATCCTGGAGTTGTCACTATGCGGCGTACCTTGCGTGAAAAGGTATGGTGGCCATATATGGATCGCGATGTTGGAGATTACATTCAAGAATGCGCCGGATGTGCAGCGGTAAGCTCACAGGCTCCACCAGAACCTATGATGCGTAAACAAATGCCGGAACGAGCATGGCAAGAAATTGCAATTGATTTCTTCTCGGCTAAGGAGTGCGCAACATTTCTTGTTACAGTCGATTACTACAGTCGTTTCCTTAGGGTTACTGAAATGAAAGGAACTAACGCCGCGAAAACAATCGATGCTCTGGAAGCTATTTTCCTGGAACATACATACCCAGAAACGATCCGAAGTGACAACGGTCCACCGTTTTCAAGCGAGGAATTTTCAAAATACTGTACAGATAAGAACATTCGACTTATTCGTACTATTCCATATTGGCCCCAAATGAATGGGTTAGTGGAGAGGCAAAATCAGGGTATATTGCGCACCCTTCGTATCGCAAAGGCAATAAATGCAGATTGGCGTACAGCCGTGCGAGATTATGTTTACGCATATAACACAACGCCTCATTCCGTGACAGGAAAAGCTCCGATGGAATTGTTGACCGGCAGGCCAGTTAAGGATCTGCTGCCATCACTTAGGACAGAATCTCATTGGCAGCGAGACGAGGAAACTCGTGATAAGGATGCGATTAGAAAGATGCAAGGAAAGAGATATGCGGACCAGCGTAGACATGCCAAAGCATCGGATATTGATGTTGGAGATGAAGTCTTACTGCGAAACTACGAAACTGGAAAACTAGAGCCGAAGTTTAAACTGGAAAAGTTTAAAGTGGTCAAGAAGAATGGGAATGATGTTATCGTCACGAACGATGAAGGTGTAATTTACCGTCGACCAGTGTCTCATCTTAAGAAATGGTCACCCGCCGAAGGAACAGAAAGCAACACTTCCGTAATATACCGTAAGTACCTACGATTTTAAATATTATATTTCATTTACATTGTCGTCTAAAGAAATAGTTTACGCTAGGTTGGTAGGTATATCTTTAAAGATCATAATTTGCGATAGCAAGGATGTTCTCGCAAGTGCCTATTAGTAAAATTGCAAAAGGGTTTCTTACCATTGTTGTCCCATCGTATTTATTTTGGCAGGGCAATAGATTTCGCAGTATTCTGAGCCTTCTACTGGTTTTCGATTTCGAGATGCGATGTCTATAGTATAGAAATGTTAATTTGGTGGAGCTGACGACGTCTTTCGGCTTAAAGATGCGACGAGATGCGATGTGCTGTGGCCGTGACGAAATAAGGCAGCACCCTAGTCGCTTTTATGCTGCTTCGCTGTCCTCTCGCCGCGGCATGTTATTTTTCTAGCCAGATGATCGTCTCTGAGCAGATACATCGTTGGGATTCACCCGTGATTCTTCACAACGGCTGTTTCTTATAGTTGTCGGCAAAACATTGGCACTTTAAGACGAGAAATTACTTTTAAAATTGCGAAAAAAAAAAGGAAACACTAAATAATAGCAAAAAAAAACAGTACTTGAGCGAAGTTATCGAAAACTATCGAAAAGCAGGGATGCCAGATACAATTTTTAAATGTCTGTGTTAATCTCAGTAAAATGTCTGTATTTGTCTGTATGGGACTTCAGAGGTATACTGGAAAAAGAAAATGACTCAAAAGCATACGTTGTTGATATAATCTAATATCAAGACTTCAATAATCTGAAATTCGAAATAAGTTTTCGTTCCATGAAATGATTAATAATGTATAATAAAAGGAATTGTAATTAATTTAGTTTCCATTAGCGATTATCCAGCTGAAATTCAGCGGTCACACTCTATCTTTCGAGTCTACCCGGATTCACAAAACGTAAATTTCAATTTTGCGTTTTCCGCCTCAGAACTGCCTTCGCCATCTCAATGAGTAATGGAAAATCATCAGGTTTCGATATGTTTAATTATTTCATCATCAAAACCTTTCCCTACTCCGCCAAAATCTGGTTGCTCAACCAAGCATGGTCTGATCGAATCTTTCCGGATGAATGGCGGAAAAACCTCGTTGTACCCATCCACAAAAACAACATTTCCTCTCGAGATGTCACAATGTACCGGCCTATTTATCTGACAAGAGGTGTCTTCAAAGCCGTGGAAAGGTTTGTAAATCAGTGGCTGTAAATTAGAAGTCGATAATAGGTTCGGCTTTCGCTAACAAGCGTTCTGCCCGGAATACGGCACGGGCACATACTTCGCATATCTGGAAGATGTACTGCACAACGCCTACAACGACGGCAAGCACGCGGATCTAGAACATTACCAAGGCCTTCATCAGGACTTCTAACAGTGGCAAGAATGGGGATTTTCCGGCAACCTCCTTGGTTTTACCGGAAGTTGGTAGACTTTGACAACCAGCAAATGCGTTCGAGGACACGTCCTCATTCCGCTAGTTGGGTGACTAACCCATCTCCAACAAAAAGATTGTAGATGTTCTCGGAGTCTCCATTGATCGGAGACTCTCGTTCCTTTCGCACTTCCGTGAACTCAAAGTAAATTATCGAACCAGAGACAACGTGGTTCGGGCCTTGTCTCATCCTCATCGAACCAACAACAGGAGGTCCTTCAATTCCTACGTTCGAGCCGCCTCAGAATTGTTACTCGTAACACCAGCCGAGGCTGGCATTCTGCCTTTTTGCCACCGTGCGCTGGCGGCTATTTGCCGCTAGCCGGCTCGTTCGCCGCAGCCACTTCTGGAGAATACAAGATCCCTCTCCTAACTGAAGGGGGCCGGAATCGACACACTACGGTCAGCGGTGAATATAAATAGTTTGCAATTTCCGCAGGGGTGACAATTCCGTGGCTCTTAGAAGGTCGGTGGTAGTGCCACAGATATTTCCGAAACTATGAACACAGGTTTAAGGATGGGTGGAGTCGGCATTGGGGTCACTGGGACCGGTTTCACTATATCGGACCGCCTCCCAACACGCTCTCGAACACGACCTTCCTTCCCTTGGATCCTGGGGCACTGCGGAGTGCCAGGCAACAACAAGGCGTGTCTCCTTGCCGAAGTCGTCAAGGATGTCAAGGTGATGTCAAAACCTGGATGAAGAAAATCATTTGAGAAAACTGGGAAAACTGGACAACTACATCCATTTACCTCCGGAAAATTAAAGGGACCACATCAGCGTGGACATAGGTTCCCTATTTTGAAGAACAGCAGATCATCTCCCGGCTCCGAATCGGACACAGACGGCCCTTGCATAATTTCGGCAGGAGACCTTTCTGTACTATCTACAATGTCTGTGACGTTAGCAACACTGTGGAGCATTTTGTCAGTGAATGCTTGTAAAATAAAGTTCTTCCATTCAAGTTCACCTTCGAATTACTTATAAAATCTTTATGAAGTTTGTAGAATTATTCCAAAGAATAAACATTTAAGCTTATTCTAGGCTTACTTCAAGAATTCCGAACGAAAAATTCCGGAGTCCTCTGAAAAATTCGATTTTCTTTGGGGTTGTTCTCTCAGGATTCCCTACGTAATGTTTTCAGAAGCAACATTAGGTTTTAATTTATACTGGAATCATCATCGGAGATTCTCAGGTTGTCATGATTTTTTCTGCTTCGGTTTTCCTCCAAAGATAACAAATGTCTGTAAAAGTCTGTAACATCAATCAAAAGTCTGTATAATGTCTGTAATCTGGATGATGTCTGTATGCAAGACCAAAAGTCTGTATAAATACAGACATGTCTGTATATCTGGCATCCCTGTCGAAAAGAAAAGACAGGGTTGGTTCCATTCGATTAGGACAACAGATCCTACACTGAACACAAACTTCATCCTACTGACGTCTGCTAGCTGATTCGAGTGCGCCCTTTAACGATAATCAGTCGGATTGTGGATGATTCTCATTTGACTGATTCAGACGACAATAACGAATGTTTGGATGATTGTCATTCAAAATCAAGCTGAGATGCATGTGAAAAACGAATTCAAAGAAGATGGTATTCGGAGTGTTATTGTTCGGATTCTGGATGACATTTAGACGATTTCAATGTTAATTTGAGTTGAAAAGGAAAAGAAATGTTAATTAATTATTCTTGAATTTTTTTTGTAGCAAAATAGTTTACACAAAATATTCAAATGTACATGAAAACTTTATTACACAAAATTTATCATTATATAACAGTCACTAACACTTATTTCAGTTTCACCCGACATAGACTTCTTTTTCGAAAGGCTGCGAAGATTATCGTTCCGTTTGTTCCGCCATATGTATGCTCTATCGGAGCCCAAACGTTATTTTGGGATTTACTTGAATCGCCGCCTTACTACCTTTTTCTCCGGAACCGTTTTTGTTGCTGGCGTTTCGGGATCCATTCTGGCGAAAACACAAACTGTTTGAAAACTGGAACGAAAATGGACAAAATTAACGAATTATGATAGATTCTGTTTGTAAAAATATCAAGGAGGAAGATACCTACGTCGTAGAACATTTTTCCAAAGCACATAATCAACGAAAAAAAGACAAATTTAATTAAACAAAATTCTGATCCTAGTTCGTGTTCCGGTGCTGCGATTGAAATGATTGCTCGCATCAGGCGATCGCGTTCTTGCTCCTGCCAGCAATGCAGCAGCGTCTGAGAATCATCTCGCTATTGAATGATTTCTATAAAGGGGCACACCCGAGCAATTTATCATCCGATCGGTGGATGATTTGTCTCATTGGTAGATGTCATCCAGCAATCAGATGATGGTTCATTCGATAGTTGTATGCAAAATATATGCCTGAGGAATGCTTTTCATCCGAAATTTTGATGATGTATCTGTCACGCATGTAAGTCATTCGCTTATTGGAGGAGGCAAATTATTGATAGGTAAAATTACAATTCCTTCGTTATTAGGAGGAGGTTTGGGCTCAGTGTAGGTCAACAGTAAACTCGATCGAAAACACAGGGGTGTAGGTTCATTTGGTCGAAACTGCGTTGAGCACATCATAAAATTTAAAAAAAAAATATTTTTATGTTTTATTCGTGGTTACATAGTTGTGAATTAGATAATGGAATTTCAATATGTTCAAAATGTTTAACATTCAACATTACTTCAAGGTTTAATAGCATTAACTACAAGAATTGATTTATAGAAATTTAATTTTTTGTTTCTTACTATAACATTGAAAATTCCACAGAGCGTACCCGGTACTCGGATGCACCAGAAGCAGTTCAAGATGAAGCGAGTGGAGGACTGTCGGGAACGGATGGAAATGCAGAAGCGATTAAGAGATCACTAGATCAGACCGAGGATCAGATGAAACGGTACAACATGGCAAAACGTCCTAAACGCGAGAAGAAACTACCTGCTAGATATAATTCATAATTGATGGTCAGGTTAGGAAGAAGGCTAGAATTTTTAGGGTGGAAAAGGGATGTAGAGTTGATGAAATATAATGACCAACCCTATTATTAAAATGGCATTGCATAGCCCCTAGATGGGAAGGATTGACAAGAGGGAGATAGAGTGAATGTAGAGAGAATTGAGGGGGTATGAAGAATTCGCTGGCGTGGTTCGAGGATAATCGTTTCAACTGCTGTTGAGGCTAGTCGTGAATAAAATAGCTCCCAGTGAATAAATCGCTTTTTATTACCGCTCCGAAAGTGAACCGAAAGTTTCTGTTGGCGAGACTCTACACTCACCAATCCGGAATCCAAGTTTCAAAGTGCTCGCGTTTTCGGGGCCACACACTCAATACGGAGGCGGCGCACAACTGTCATTTTTGTTGATTTAGCTTTGCTGTATCGCCGCAGCATGCGTGAAATAATAAAAATGACACGAAAAATGTACTTTGTTTCCGTATCGAGTGGTGTGTCCCCAAAAACGCGTGCACTTTGAAACTTGGATTCCGTAAGGGGTGACCTTAAATAATCTTGTTCTCGAAACAAAGGCTCGAGAAATATTTCAGCATTTCAATAAAGTGTTTGCTATGACCCTAAAACCAGTTTTCTGACTGTAATATTTAGAGTAAAATCAGCAGTGATTCTAATCGTTCGGGGCTGTCAGTTTGAATATGAATCTGAATCATGCACTTTCCCAGCAGTGGCTCAAGATTCATTTTTTTATAACAGTCGAGATTCAAAAGCTTAAAACTGTTATACCGGTCAGTTCTATTTTCTGCAGATTTGAACCACGAATGAATCACGAGATTCAAATATTTTTCAATTGTTTTGGTGTATGAATGCGTCATTTTATGAACGGATCAATCCACATTGCATTTACCGCACCTTCCTCAGCAGCAACATAATCATTTCATTTAATGGAAAAGAAATCAAACATGAATAGAACACTGCTGTGGAAGCCTGTGAGTTTGTTCTATTTTGGCTCATATTCAAACTAGAATAGTATTCGAAAATTTGCAACCAAACTGAATCACTACTGATTTCACTCTTACACTTAGGAGTCGGCATGGTCAGAAACTTTTAGAGCTCGTCAAGGCGCATGTTTTGTTATAGAAAATGCCGTCTGTACGTCTTCCGTAATGAAGTTACAGTAATTTGTTTATATATATTTTATATTACTCAAGTTAGTTTGTAATTAGGTACTTGAGATAAAAAAAAATAACATATTTCCAATTTTTATATATAATGAAGGATATGAGCTTTCGAATGCTATATATACAATCGGAGACATCATCTTTTGAAAAAGGCGTATTTTTTTTAAAGAAAAGCGTTTGTAACTCGGCAAAAGATACAAGTCATATTTTTACTTCAAAAGTTGCATTTTTTCATGCTCTAAAGTTGGAAGACGACTTTGCTGCAACAGTATAAAAACAGTAGATCAAAAATACAGTTTTTAGAGGGACACCCTGATCCAAGTAGGGAAAATTGCCCTAAATCAGTCAACTTGAGAGCCACAGATTTTTTTTTTGAAAAAAGTTGATTGGAATAAGCTAGGATTAACTGATTCACCGAAACCGATAACACACTGAAGTCGGTTTTACGCGGAGGATATGTGTAGCGTAAATTAAAACAACGTGAAAACCGCATAAGTCCCAAAATATGTCTGAATAAACCAAGGAAATCCCAAGTGAAACACGTAAAAAACGACTTCAGTGTACATCGGGTATGAAGCGTTGACTCTTCCTTGATCGAATGTTTCGAGAAAATTGAAAATCCGTCGAAAAACGACTATTAACGATCAAAGTCTATCACATTTACGTTTTTTTGCAAGCGTTAAGTGTACCCCAATATAGAAAAGACAGACGTTCTTTTGAGAAGAAATGAAGTAGTCGTTTTTTATTCAGATATTTCTCAAATTTAATGTGAGGTCTCTTTAGATTGAGGCACCGCTTTGAGCAATGGCTTATACCAACTCTCAAAGGCGCGCCCCCCATACTCTTCCGACCATCACACATAAGTATTAACAAGAATAGTAAGAACAGTGTGGTAGATCCTACTCCGTAATTCACCACGAAAAGATGTCTACGCAGCATAACTAGCTCCGTTAACTGCCTGGCTAATTGTTTCACCTCCAAGCCATTCATCCCCTCGGCACGGGTCGCCTGACACATTGAGATTCGGGGTTAGGAACGTCATATTGTAAGCTTCAGTGTTGTACCGAGCCTGGCGATATGACCAGATTTACACCGTTACGCACTACTTCGGAGTATCTATATCCCAGCGTAACGGGATTACACATTCCTTGATGTCAACCATCCATTTTGCAGCCCACAACGTGCTCACATATCATCAATTCATTGACCTCAAAGCCGCATATGATGCAATCGATCGAGACCAGCTATGGCAGCTAATGCACGAGTACGGATTTCCGGATTAACTGACATTGATTGGTTGGTGAAGGGGGTTATGAAATGGGGGTATGTGGGTAGCTCGAGCACTCCGGTCTTATTTTGAGTAGACAATAATAACCATATTCTTGCCCTGCAAAAAAGAGGATGATATCAACAAAACTTATTCAGCTTTGCATATACAGAAGTTATGTTATTTCGCTTCCATAATTAATTGACCCTCGTTCAAAGTTTATGTACAATTCCAATGAGCATACCACATAAAGAGTGCGAGATTTCTCTTGTTTCGGACTGCAGAACGATGACGCGATCGGCCGAAATATTTGTCCTGCATTGCGCGGCCGGTAATGAAAATCAGTTCAGTGCGTGATTTCTCTTGTTTCGGACTGCAGAATGATCGCGCGATCGGCTGAAATATTTGTTCTGCATTGCGCTTCCGGTAATAAGAGTAGCTATCGAACAAGTAAGTGCAGTGCGTGTTTTAGTCGTCGGGAAAGGAATAAAGTATCTATCTTGTGTTCGGTGGCTCATGCGCATGTTGCGCGCGGTCGAAAAAAGCGAGTTCTTCAATAGTTTGCTGTAGCCATCGAACAAGTGAGTACAGAGTGCTGCGATTCCGTGCGGTCGTCCAAAACGCGAATCTCCTTAGCTTTCATATGCCACCGGGCGTGCATGTTTTTTAACTTTTAACTCGTATTAGTGTCATTTCCCATCCCATAGATCGCATCGCTTACCAAAGTGAATCCAGATAAATTATCCTTTGTAACTAAGACGATATCCTATCCCAAGACAATCGTGGAGATGCAGAGGTATACTCGGTCTCTAGTAGCAACGAGAGTCGGACTAACAATCCTTCCATTCCTATATGACCGTAAGGACGTGGCCAGCGCCGTTATTGACTTTAAATATTTGAGCTCCCGAAACGTGTACATTGAGAATGGGTAGCTAATCCCAAGCCCCATTCATTGTGTTCTCTGTACAATTTCGCAAGTTCAGTCAATCACGGAGTAGCAACTACGAATTGTGCGGTCATAATGCTCATGCTCTCATGCTCATGCTCAATTCCAATGAGCATACCACATAAAATAATAAAATGATTTCAAGTAAGAGGCCACCACTGAATCATTTTAGATCTCAGTTTCACGCTTTACAATCTGATAGTAAGTGGTCAACAAAGAAAATCTTAGGTTGTGATTGATATGTACACATAATCTACCCCAACACTGTACCCGAGGGGATTCCTCGTCACGCGGAAACAGGGTTTGAAACGTTCGAATTCAAACGGCGTTGGTGGGTAGGAGTTAGTCACACCTTATGTAATTTTGAGGCGTTATCATTTGCAGAGATAAAATTACTACGAGCGATAAGTTCATTCAGGAATCGTTCGCCACCTAATCATCGATGCTGGCTAATTCTGGGTAACGGTTCAATTTTGTTGGTGGCTTCATATTGCCTAGGGAGGTTTCTTCATCAGTGGCATCGCATTCCATAACTGAGACATTGCATTTACATTACAGCATAGTGTTCATTGAGCACATCCAAGTCGTGGTTCAGGGCTGCAGGGAATATGTCCAAGGGCTTAACGACCCCTCCCCACGGCCTCTGCGACTTAGGGGACTTGCCTAGGTTGTGGTGGGGCAGCGAGCTCTGTTAAACCTCTACAGAAAGCTACATACATTTGAATCATTTGTTTGAACAACTGCATAAGTCCATTTTACACAATCTTGAGAAAATAACAAAACACTGTTTTTGTACAAATTGGCACCAATTCTTTCGATTTCTTCGATACAGATCAATAGTTTTTGGCAAAACTCAACACTGTGGGACACTTCCAGTGCAAAAACTGTAAGCAGTACTCCACAATTACTCTTCAAAGTGCGTGCACATATGTAGTTTCTCAAACAAACGAAAAAAAATTCATACATTCCTGAACAAAAATTATTTTTCGTATTTTTTGCTAGGATACGTATTTTTGGACGAGGATTCAGAATATATAAAAATCTCATTTTGGCCAAAAATGTTACATATGCAGTTTCTCAAACAAACGGTCCATTTGTAAGCCCTATCGTAGCGACCGTGTGCCGCTCAAAGCGCACATGGGGCTGTGCCAATTGGCATGGGGAGTGTCCCTACTTCGGAAGGGCAGTGCGTGTGCTGCTTCAGCAAAGAGCGAGTGATCTGCTTGAGTTGAGGCAGGAGTGTCATAGTGCGTCACCACACACCAATTTCCTAAAAAGCTTTTCAGCAAAATACTTTGCTGAAAAGCAACCAGCAACTTTGAAGTTTACTGAATGTCAGTAATTTAATTTGTATTTACTAAAAATCAGCAAACTTTTCCAATTTACTGATTGCTCAGCATATCCCATCAACTGTCATTCTTGGAAAAGCACCCATTTTGAGTTTGGCTTTCAAAGATTTAATAATTGTTATTTCACCTCCCATTCCGTATTTTCCAACATTATTTCTGTAAGTATTGCATATTTCTAAATTAGTTTAGGCACATTGCATATATTTTAATTAGTGAAGCATATTATCATCAATCAAATAAAAAATCAATTTTAAATATTTTCCAGGAAATTCAAATAAATTGAAGAGGACGTCGCGTCATGCAACTTATTGGGCCATGCCAGAAAAAAAGTCATTCAGGGTCAGAAAATGTGTATTTATAATTGTAAGATTATTAATTCAATTCAATTAGTTCCAACAAATAAATATTCATGAGAGAGGAAAAAACAAATTCTATTTTATAAACAATTCATGCGTGGTTAAAATACTGATGATATCAGCAATTTGATGCATTTTGCTGAATATTATCAGCAAGATGCTGTATAATTTTTGCATTGGTCAAACCTACTGAATATTCAGTAAACTTTTCGAATTTGCTGAATATTCAGTAAAAAGTTGTCAAAAGTAATGACAGATCAACTTGCTGAAATTTTCAGTAATTTGATTTTGCTGAAACGTTTGCTGATCATTCAGCTCGGCAAAATTCAGCAAAATTATGCTGATTTTCGGCGAAAAAAATAGTGCACTATTGTCACCTCGAAGCACGGCAGAAGTTTGAGTGTGGACTGCGCATGCTGGGTCAGGGGTGTCGTAGCGTAGTATCGTTGATTGGTCTCTACATACCGCTATTGACACCTCGAGGCATGCCAGTGGCGTGTTAGGGTGACAGCTGCTTCGATGGCAGGGTGGTAGTAGGTTGAATCCACACACCCACAGTGAGACACAAGTGGTGCACGGGAGTGCCCCTACTTCGGTAGGGTAGCGCGTGGTCAGCTTCGGCAGAAGAGTGAGTGATCGGCATGTGCTGAGGAGGGAGTGTCGTAGTGGGTAACCGCTATGGTCACCACGAGGCATGGCGGAAGTTTGTCTATAGACTACACATACTGTGGTAGGAGTGTCTTAGCGTAGTATCTGTAGGCGCAGGCAATTACCGGTAGACGCCTCGAGGCATGGAAGTGGAGTATTAGATTGAGCATCCAAGTAAGTCTCAAATGGTGTGAGTGCCTATGTGAATGTGTACATTAAGTACAGCCTATCCTCCAGAAGTAATGCTGGAAAGCTGTCCCGGGGGGAAATTACACAATTAATTTTTTTTACCGGGATCTCAGCAAAATGGTCAATTTTTACCGAGATTCCACAGCCGAGCCTCGCTCATGTTTTTCGCCGAGATTTCTGTCAAAGTTGCTGAAAATCAGCAAATAATTTTCCGAAAATCAGCTAACAAACATCATTTTTACTGGAATATCAGTTTTTTATTTTGCAGGCGCGGATTTTTGCCGAGCTGCAGAAATAAAAAAAATAGTGTGTAGGGTTTTAGCCCAAGGAGGGTTGAGCGGGTGAGAGTCCCACACTCCGGTACACTGCCATGTGGTAGCTTGGCAGTGACCCACGCGTGTGCTGGGTCAGTGTATAATGCATTACACCTTGAAAAAAAAAGTCATGGTGTCCAAGTCATTCATTCGTATGTAATGTGGATGAAGGTCATGTGCCAGGAAAATCAAAACTGTGCTAGAAATTTCGGGATTCGAACCCGGCACCCTTTAGAATGATCTGGTTTGTAGCCGCGCCTTATTGCAGAGCAATGAATGGCTTTCAGTTGCATAGTAATGAAGTTAAGATTCAGACGAGAAGCTCACCAGACCATGTGTAGCTTAACAGCTACAATTTGTGGAAAAGTGTTGTAAAATATGTTTCAGACATACATATAAATTGAAACATTATGAGATGCTTTTCATAATTTAAAAGACACGGGAGTTTTTGATAATTAGATTAGATTAACTTTAATGTAGAAATAACTATCCCAAGCGGGGAAGGTAGATTCAATTTTGTGACTAATCTTCAACGATTAGCCGTCAAAGCATGCTGATGCCAAATTACAGTTTTATGGTTCCTGATAAGCATGATTGGGTGCCTCTCTTAGTTCCATTGGTAAAAATGTAACATCACATGTAACAGCATTTAGAAAGTGCCCGGGTTCAATAACCCATTAGGTTCGCATGTAATGCCACGAAGCAGCATACTTTACATACTTTGTACTTCTCAGGAAGCAGCAGGGGACTCGCAGACAGGTGTGCGAGGGCATCATATCTTATCAGTCAGTGTCCACCTGGCTAAACGGGGGTTGATCGATTTCCTTAAATCCACACAACAATGGTTCGTGAAGCATTAGTGTTTTTATTACCTTACCGCCGTGCAGAGGCTCGTGAGTAAACACAGTTCCCACAAAATGTGGTCAACTTGGCTGCTTCCATTGACCCTGCTCAGCAGTGGTAGCATACCGGAGGAGAAGATCAAGCATCAGCCGAAGAGTGGAAATGTCAGCAGAGAGCTGCATCGCAACGTGGAATTCACTATCGAGGAAGTCCTGCTCTTGAACCGTAATTTCGTGGACTATCTGGCGGCGATTGATGGCCAGGCTATTCAGGATGTACTGGATCGACAATGTGCAAACAAAATGCGACAACTTGCTGTAGCGTATTTGGAGAGACAATGGATTGGATTGGAGTGTTAGTATCCGTGAAGTGAATTTTGTATAGTGCCAAAACTAATCGTTATTTATTCGACAGGGTTCGACTCTTGGGGAAAGTTGCCGTCAGGAATGTATCATGAAAATGGCTTCGCACTGGGAAACGTTGATCAGTGCCGGGCTATCGAGCACACTCGGATGCAGCATTGCACATTTATTGGAGCGTTTCCTAGCAATCTGGCACCAATGCTTTCCGGGTTGTGTATTCCCCACTCTTGTAATCCAGATTTTGCGCAACAGCTGTGCAGGGAGATTATTTGAGTACCCAAGGTGTCTTTTTGGTTCAGATGTTCCAACAAGATTTACTCTGCATTAGAGATGAAGTGGTCTATTTCGATGGGGCGATGATTACAGCAACGTGAGTATACTCTTTGTTATACACAACCACAATTTAGTGATAATAAACGATCTTTTGTTCCAGTGTGGTAAGTGCCACGATTGCGCTTTTCGTTCTGTGTAGTACCGTCTATGAACTGAGCATACTAGCGCTGAAACGTAAAATCGACCCTTTGTTCAGCTCATTTTCTTTGCTAGCAAATGTGAGAAGTATTCTGCATTTGGTACCGCGAGTCAAAAACGCCCAGTCGAGTATGATCGATTGCGCTCACGGCATACGATCTTTGTCCATGATCTGGATCATTGTACTTCACGTACATGATATGTCAAACACCGTTCCCTGGGAGAACAATCCGGCACGCGAAGAGTATCTTCGGAGTTTCGTAGCGTCTGTATTGCACTATAGCGGAATGCTGGCGGTTGATACCTTCTTCGTTCTCAGTGGAATGCTAGTGGCTATGAGCATGCTACGAGAACTGGACAAAAAGGGTAAAATCAACCCTCTGATGCTGTACTTGCACAGATACATCCGAATTACGGCTCCGCTGGCTGCTCTGATACTATTCGTAGTCTCCTTTGCGGCCTACATGGGAGAAGGCGTTTTCTGGAAAGCCAATATTGAGTTTCTAAAACAAGGATGTGTAGCCAACTGGTGGTCTGCCCTTCTACACATCCAGAACTACGTTGATCCACAGAACATGGTAAGTGAAGACAAAATACCTTTCACCTTCGCTTCAATCTCTCACACTGTTCCAATTTATAGTGTCTCCCATGGACTTGGTACCTCTCCGTTGACATGCAGCTGTACATCATCTCTCCAGCCTTAATCTACCCATTGTGGCGATACGGAAAGCGGGTTCTCTTCGTCATCGGAGGCCTTGCCGTTCTGTCGATGGCATGCGTACTAACCACCTTTCTGATCAACGAGTTTCGGTTGAGTTTCTTCGCTCCGGTCATCGACATCCGGAGGTACACGCTGACATACTACGCCACGCATGCCAGAATGGCCGTTTGGTTGTGGGGACTAGCCTTTGGCTATCTTTTGCACAAAACCAAGGAAACTGGAGTTAATCTTCCGAAGCGGTACTGGATCGCTGGATGGGTAGCATGCTTTGTACTGCTCGGGTTGATCATCTTCTCCAACTACCAGTTTCACTCGACCGATGTCGACGATTTCTCTTTCGTGATTGATGCCTTCTACGAACCACTGTCCCGATCTGTGTTTGGCTTGTGCGTCATGTGGATAATATTGGCTTGTGTGAATGGGAAAGGCGGTCTGTTGGATGAGTTTTTGGGAGCTTCCATATGGCAACCACTGTCGCGGTTATCGTTCACCATGTATTTGCTGCATATTTTGCTACTGGTAATGGCATCGGTGGCACCATCCAAAACAAGCAGCTATTTCAGCGTGATCGATACGTTTTATCGGATCTGGGGTGCTATCGGTTTGACAACTAGCGTAACACTGCTATGGAGTGCTGTTTTCGAAGTGCCATTCGGAACACTTGATAAATTGCTTCTGAGGAGCTGAGTAGTGAGCTTTGCAATACCAAATTGATATTAAATACCTATGATGTTCTTACAATGCATATATCGAATACATTGTTTTACAAGTTACAAGACGAGCCAGCCTAGGGCTGCAAGTCTCTCTAATAAAGACAAAAAAGTTAGAATATTGAATGTCAGTCACATTATAAACATAAATTAAAATTAACTTTCGAATAAATTGAAATTGCTTGAAAATACTTTTGTAAGTTAGCTGCAGAGAATGTTTTATTCAACCATATTTGGGGTTTTGCCATCGTGAATATCAGGTACCTTATCATAGTAAGACAGATTAATCATATTAGTAGAAGGTTGTGACATTTCCAACAATCAGCTCGTATCTGATAGATAATTCCACATACAGACAGTAGGGCTTCCTATTACACGAATGAAGAGCCTCCTTAACGGAGGCTGATTAATGTTATTGACCACTTTTCAAACTTGAGACTTTTATTGGCTGGAAATCCTTCGCTGGCCCCAGGGGATACCTCGGACAAAAATCCGTAACGGCGAACGTGTTACCATTCCAATCAAAACTAATTTATAAAGTTAGGATAGTTGTGAGTTTTTTCATTTCAAAACTATATCTAAAACATGTAAATAATATGCCAAGCGAACAAAAACTCAAAGTAAATTGAATCCTGTCTCCAACGAAGGGCCGCGGAACAAAAGATCAAAAGAACCAAACGTCGAATTACCAAATTAAAAGAAAATCTTCAATGCAATCTACCAAAATGTGGAATAATGTGTTTAGAACATGCTTCTGAACTAAAATCTAGAGTCTAGAGGATTGAAAGGCACGAAGGCTTTTTCCGAATAGCACGGTTGCCATGTTGCAAGAGGATTGGAAGCATCTTTCTATGTTTCTCGGAAGCCTTCTTGCAAGTGGCTCGCATCTATGGATACAAATATGCTGTGGTTTAAATGCATTTTCATGCACACAATTGGAGCATGCAAATAAGCGTAACAATCAATCGATCTTTGTTTCGTACCCTAATATTGTTCAATAGTAACTGTTACTTCCACACTACAGGGTGTCTGGAAATTATCCATACAGATGTTGACAGTTTGCTTCTACAGAGCAAAAGCAGATAATAATGAACTAAATCAGTAGCTCTATGGGCATAACAACTTAGCAGGCTGTAACAGATGTAATTTTTTTTTTCAATAATTGTATGTTTATTTATAAGCCCAAGTCCTGGTGTTAGGTGGGACGCAACAACTATTACGAACGACATAGAAGATAATACGACTCGATACAATCGGCAACGACCTAGGCGACGAATAAAGGATCACGATTGGAAGCTTGGAACACGGAACTGCAAGTCGCTAGGCTTCGCAGGTTGCGACAGGATAATCTACGATGAACTACATCCCCGCAACTTCGATGTCGTAGCGCTGCAGGAAATCTGCTGGACAGGACAGAAAGTGTGGAAAAGCGGGCATCGAGCGGCTACCTTCTACCAAAGCTGTGGCAACACCAACGAGCTGGGAACCGGCTTCATAGTGCTGGGAAAGATGCGCCAACGCGTGATTGGGTGGCAGTCAATCAACGCAAGGATGTGCAAGCTGAGGATAAAAGGCCGTTTCTTCAACTATAGCATCATCAACGTGCGCTGCCCACACGAAGGGAGATCCGGCGACGAGAAAGAAGCGTTATATGCGCAGCTGGAGCAGATATACGATGGATGCCCACTGCGAGACGTCAAAATCGTCATCGGTGACATGAACGCTCAGGTAGGAAGGGAGGAAATGTATAGACCGGTCATCGAACCGGATAGTCTGCATACCGTATCAAACGACAACGGCCAACGATGCATAAACTTTGCAGCCTTCCGCGGAATGGTAGTCCGAAGCACTTTCTTCCCCCGCAAGAATATCCACAAGGCCACATGGAAATCACCTAATCAAGTAACAGAAAACCAAACCGACCACGTTCTAATCGACGGTAAATTCTTCTCCGACATCACGAACGTACGAACTTACCGCAGTGCGAATATTGAATCCGACCACTACCTCGTTGCAGTATGCCTGCGCTCAAAACTCTCGACGGTGATCAACACGCGTCGGAGTCGTCCGCCGCGGCTAAACATTGGGCGGCTACAAGACGGTAGGCTAGCCCAAGACTACGCGCAGCAGCTGGAAGTGGCACTCCCAACGGAAGAGCAGCTAGGCGCAGCATCTCTTGAAGATGGGTGGAGAGATATTCGATCCGCCATTGGAAGCACCGCAACCGCTGCACTAGGCACGGTGGGTCCGGATCAGAGAAACGACTGGTATGACGGCGAATGTGAGCAGTTAGTTGAGGAGAAGAATGCAGACTAACACCAATTGCAAGAGAGTTCGTGGGGCAGTACCAGGCGGGATTTATGGGTGAACGCTCTACCACAGACCAGGTGTTCGCCATACGTCAGTCCCTTCAAAACGCGTAGAGGGTTACGGCAAGGTGATGGTCTTTCGTGTCTGCTATTCAACATCGCTTTGGAGGGAGTAATACGAAATCAGTCGACAATTGTCTTTCGCGCGTGACAGACGTTTCCCGCACAGTTGACGTAAATAATCAACAAAATTTCGTGTACCTAGTGACGAAAATAAAGTATCATTCAGCTTAACATGTCGCACAGGAAGAACACCATTGTCGTGGATTTCAGTGTCCTCCCGAGACGCCCTCCTTTGGCTCAGGTAAAGCAGTTTCTTGAGGAATCTCTCAAGCTTAACATGGCTGATGTGAAAAGCATCCAACTGCACAACCTCAATGACTGTGTGTTTGTTGAGATGAACAGCGCAGGCGTTGCCGCACTACTACAAAAAGAACATCACCTCAAACACTCGTTTCACCGTCTCGGCGTATTCTATCATATTCCGGTATACGTAGATGGTCCCACCACTACATTGAGGATTCATGATCTTCCTCCGAGAATGCCGAATGAAACCATATCGGATTGCCTAAAGCAATATGGTAAAGTTATCTCCGTACAGAACGAGACATGGAAGAACTTTTTTCCGGGAGTAGCGAATGGTGTAAGAGTGGTGCGAATGATGCTAGAAAAAGCAATACCATCTCGTATCGTTATCGATGACGAGCCCACGCTTGTCACTGGGCAAAAACAAAACCAATCCCAAACGAGTCCTCCAGCAGCGACGGTTTCAACATCATCCAACAAACAACACAATAGCGACCCTCCGCCGATGCGAGCCGATGCAAGCGTAAGCGAAGAGGACGACTATGAGGACGAAGGGAAAAACAGCAACGAAAGTGACGGTGATGGTGACGAACAAACTGATAACTGCATAGAGTCCGGTACTGGAGTCAGCGCGAAGAGACGATTGTCTACTGCATCTGCAACAACAAGCGATAATCAAGAGGACAATATTCCCAAAAGATCGTGCGGTGATGTTATTGCCGATGCTGGCGATAGTGGAGAAAAATGTCATTCGGACTGGAGAGTATACAACACACGATCCAAGAAAAAATAATTAATTTTATTCAGAATGTATTGTACATATTGTATTGTTGTGAAATATTATCTCATGAGATGAGCCAGCCGCGGGCTGAAAATCTCAAAAATAAAGATAAAAAAAAGTAATACGAAATGCAGGGATTGACACGAGTGGTACGATTTTCACGAAGTCCGTCCAGTTATTTGGTTTCACCGACGACATAATTTGAAATTGTTTCTAGTACGATCCGTACGATCTGACCCGTCGCGCAGTGATCCGTTTGGCCCATCTCTAGTAAGCACCACCAACCCCCCGCCCCTCCCCGGGAGTTTTTCATTAGTTACGCCAATTACAAATGTTAAATAATATGCTAAGAACTAACATCTAGAATCCAAAGGTTCGGATGGATACACATGAAGGTGTTTTTTTTTTCAAAAAAAAAAGCAGAGCAGCTCTACTGCTAGTGGCTTGAAAGCTTCTTTGGAAGCGGCTCGTGAACCTCCTTACAAAAGGCTCTATATGACTCGGATGCCTGCTTTTAAAAGACTCGGCAGCCTTCTATCAAGGGGTTCAGAAGCCTTCTTTCAAGAGGCTCGAAAGCCTCCTTTCAAGAGGCTCGGAAGCCTCCTCTCAAGAGGATTGGAAGCCTCCTTTCAAGATGTTTGAAAGCCTCCTTTCAAAAGGCTTGGAAGCCTGCTTTTAAGAGGCTCAGGAGCGTTCTTTTAAGAGGATTGCTTGGAACCCCCTCTTTCAATGTAAAAACTTGATTTGAAATAGATGCGCTGTGTTAAATGACGAATTGGTGACGATGCAGTGGAAGAAGTACTAAAAAGTTTGCGGGAGCTGCAATATGGTTTGAAAGAATAAACCGTTTTTAATTGGGGTAATTATTTAAAAAGTATCCAAAATATTACCATTTTAAATATTAAATTGGGTTTTATGATTTTTTTTTTAAAAGTTTAGCGTTTTCAAAATCCTTTACTTTGCTTGCCCAGCTATCGAAACATAGTTTTGACTCTTTTATTATACAGACCTGGACGATGCTCGTGGAGGACCAACGCGCACTTGGAGTTTTTGAAAGGAAAGTGCTGCGTACTATCTATGGTGGGGTGCAGATGGCGGACGGTACGTGGATGAGGCGAATGAACCACGAGTTGCATCAGCTGTTGGGAGAACCATCCATCGTTCACACCGTGAAAATCGGACGACTGCGGTGGGCCGGGCACGGAGTCAGAATGTCGGACAATAACCCGGTGAAAATGGTTCTCGACAACGATCCGACGGGCACAAGAAGGCGAGGTGCGCAGCGGGCAAGGTGGATCGATCAGGTGGAAGATACTTGCGGACCCTCCGTAGCCTGCGTGGCTGGTGACGTGTAGCCATGGACCGAGCCGAATGGGGAAGACTCTTATATACCGCACAGGCCACTTCGGCCTTAGTCTAAATAAATAAATAATTATACATATTGGGCTCAATTCCTGTAAATTTGAAAATCGCATATTTCCTGATAATTTAGTTTTCCTGGTATTTTAAAACGTTTTATTTTTCTTTCGACTTTCATTATAATTATCAAAAATGAAGCCGATCATTTGGTCAGAGATTAATAGATTTTACTGGGTTTTGGAGCAGTATTTTTTTTTCTGGAGCTTTGTTTGACAGAGTGTTGTAAGAAGTCTATTCACTGCGTGAGAACGCTGCACAATCATCAATGAAGTGACATTAATTTTCTTAGCATGGTCACTCCCAACGTTCGTTCAAACTTATGATATCATTTGCTTATGATGATACTCTTAAAACAATTTCCCTACCAACCATCCAACTTCTTGACATCTATGAGGGCGTCGGTGAGGCCAGCTCTCGTTAAATAGATGTCATATCATCATTTCCTTCCCTTTCCTTCCCTAGTAACGAAGAAGATGGGCGTGGCCAGCAATGGTAGTTTTCATGCTCTATCATTTTGGACCTCCAATTGGGTTGCTATTAAATCCCAAATAGTAATCCATGAGCAGTTGGGGTAAGAAAGATAAAGAATATACACGAAAGCTATCAGTTTGCAATCTACGAAATACTCCGTTACAACGCTACGCAAATGAATTCAAGTGGTTTTTAATTTTCTACTTGGGTGATATATTCGGTGTTTTGCGGGCTGTTGTTTTCAAGATGGACCATACCGAATGATAAATTCAATTCAAATACAGTGAGTAAGAAAGCAATTCCTTTTTGTCCGAAAAGACGGAAAAAAACATTCCCCGAGACTGAAATTTTTTTTTGTGCATGAAATGACTTCCACTATTCCCGGAATATACATCTGTTACAGTCCGTTGCTTGCATTCGGATCAGGATCCAATTAGGGCGCTAGTTCCAATCTAGGTTATCAATTTTTTTATGTAAATATTAGTGTACATAGTTGTGTGGTTATCAAATTTTTCAAAATGAACTAATGCTTAGTTAGACTTTCATGTCATACTAGAAACAATTTTTATTCTGTCATTTCCTTACAAATTGTCAGATAATTTGCTTATCTGATGAACCGGATCTTTCAAAAAGTGAGCTACGAATCATTCACTCACTTCAAAGATCCGGATCATTTAAACGGTTCTGAACGCCCATCTCTAGTGCTAACATTTGTTTCAATCCTTACAGCTTTTTCAACACATAGTTTTTGAAAAAGCAGAAAAAGACTTCCGATAACCTGGATAAGTTTCGAGACCCATTACGAGGTATAACAATTGTTTGGAAATTCAGAAAGCTGATCCAATAGTCTTGCTGAAGTGTTCCTAAAAGAGATAAAATGAATAGAACTCGTTGTATGCAGTTACGCCCATATGATCAGATAGAAAGATATGTGCAATACGGCAGAAGCTGGGTAAAGCGTACCATTGGTACTTCGCGTACCTGAAGGAATAAAATAGACCAGTGCCAGCGAGGGACTCTAAGTGAAACTGTGCACCATGGTCCACCGGGAATAAGGAGGAATGGTCCTCCGAAAATTTAGGGGGTTTGGTGTCAGGCCCTGCAAGCCAGCCTTTAAAAAACACAAGCAACGAACAATCAACAAGAGAGTACGGACCGGAACTATCGGCGAAGACCACTGGTTGATAACAATGTTAGTCGTGAAATACGAAGGCGCATCATCTGTGGAAGTCGGGCCTACTACGGGCACCAGAAGAAACTTCGGTCAAAAAAGATTCGCCACCGCACTAAATGTGTCATGTACAAAACGCTAATAAGACCGGTTGTCCTCTACGGACATGAAACATGGACAATGCTCGAGGAGGACTTGCAAACACTCGGAGTATTCGGGAGGCGGGTGCTCAGGACCATCTTTGGCGGTGTGCAAGAAGACGGTGTGTGGCGGGAATGAACCAAGAGCTCGCCCAACTCTACGGCGAACCCAGCATCCAGAAGGTAGCTAAAGCCGGAAGGGTACTATGGGCAGGGCATGTTGCAAGAATTCCGGACAGCAACCCTGCAAAGATGGTGTGTGCTTCCGATCCGGCAGGTACGAGACGTCGTGGAGCGCAGCGAGCGAGATGGGCAGATCAGGTGCAAAACGACTTGGCGAGCGTGGGGCGTATTCGAGGATAGAGAGATGCGGTCTCGAACCGTGTATTGTGGTGTATATGTGCAATACTTAAGCAATAATTATAGTGGCTACATCTCCTCCTAGCCCTCCTGTAGTAACGGCAATGCATTTTGTCTCGAACAGAGAGATACATTAAAAACATTATAAACTTTGTTTGTCATTATTGTAGATCCAGTTGAAAACCGAACTGAGCTCTCGCGACAATCGCATTTTCTCCCATTTCCAAGTGTCGCAACTGCATCGCGGGTGGTGCGCAGGATGGCGCACGGCTATGGCATAGATGCGCACTACTCGCGATGCAGTTGCGACATCCAGAAATGGGAGAAAATGCGATTGTCGCGAGAGCTCAGTTCGGTTTTCAACTGGATCTACAATATTACCTTTTTTCCTACAGACCGTCAAATACTGGTTGTGGTATGTAGGATTCTTTAAGCTACGATTTACTGATTGCTATGCATATTATGTACAATACAAAGTTTTAAAACCAAACATCAATAAATTATCAAAACTTTATCAATATGTTTCTATTTGAATTGTTATACATCCGCCATTACGCATTTTTGTCCCAAGTACCCCCTAGGGCCAGCAAAGATACTCCCAGGTTGAGAACCGCTGAACTATGGCATAAGAACTTAAACAAAAAACTTTCGGATATATTGAATTTTGTTGATTATAAAACGGAATGCTGTTTGATAATAATGCTTACCGTTTTGTACACTGGTTTCACTTTTGAAGATTTTTTTAAACACAATAGGCAAACTTTGGACCGATTTTTTTCGTGGTTTCATATGGTTTTAAATTGAAACTCATCAACCAAGAAATTAAAAATGAACTTGATACTCCAAGCTATGAAAACAAACGTTTCCAAGGAGTTTTCAGAACTATTAGGACGCCTGCTTTGTGAATGATATGCTAACTATCAATTGAGAGTGAAATTTGCTGCCGTCGCCTACTTATATCACTAAAAATTAGCAAATACATGTTTGTTTATACTCTAATTATATAGTAAAGGTGCATATAGTAACTGCGGATCAAATAACACGTATTTTACGGAGTCGATTGGAAAATTTGGGCAATTTCAACTAAAAATTTTAAAAATTCTTATCACTTATTTTTTTTTCAAAATTTCACCCTGAGAATATGTTGACCGCATGATTTCCAGGAAGGGAAGTACTTACTTGTATTAGGACACTGTGAAAGCAGATCGGAGGTTCATCACAGTTCCATAATATTGTCATTCCTGGTATGCGTGTGCCGATGACAAGAAAAAATTGTATTGTGCTGGATAATACATCTGTTCTCCAAAAATGGCCGACCGTTCCGGACATCGAAAAATTTCTGAATGAGAAAATTAAGCTTGATATGTCATTAGTGATGTGCGTACAGCCAAAAGATATTTTAGTTACTAGATAAAGATTGTCGCTTCGGTTCCCTTTGTTCTGCTGTCCGAAACATGTGTGGTACATACCTGTCAAATCGTATGGATTTTCCTTCTTTGACATTTAGCTCCCCTATCCTCGCCAGCAAAAGATGTTCCGGACAGCGACGACAGCGACAATCTTTATCTAGTAACTAAAATATCTTTTGTACAGCCTCATAATGTGAAAAATGTTGTTCATCTCGTGATGAAGGATGAAGATCGGCATCTAGGGTCGCTTCAGAGCATCACATGAAGCATGTGTTAGAGTATGACAGGAAGAGCTCAAATATCTCGCTTCCCATATACGTTGAAAGCCACGCCGTCGATGCGCGTCTTTATAATCTCTTTAAAATTACTTTCGGGACCTTATGGTCGATGCAGATGAAATCAAGAACATGTATGAACTTGTCTCAACTACGTCGCTCAATTGAAACGTCGCTGGTCCAAAACGACCGAACCACAGCAATTGTCGATCAACGAGTAGCGAACTTTCATAAACGAAGAATAATGGCAATGACAAACAAAACGACAAAGGTCTATCGACTCGGACTCAGCAGGCAGCTAACAGATCACCAAAAACCTACACCATCAACCTCTAACGAAAGCGATATCAGCTTGGTTACCGTTCCTGATGCTTTTCCTGCTCAGAGAGGGAGGCGAAACTCGTACTATGTCTGAATAAACCGCGGAAATCCCAAGTGAAATAAATAGCATAAAATACGATTTGGGTAAAAACACGTAAAAAACGACTTCAGTATAAATCGGGTATGAAGCGTTGACTCTTCCTTGATCGAATGTTTCAAGAAAATTGAAAATCCATCGAAAAACGGCTGAGATATCAACGTTTACGTTTTTCGATTTTTTGCAAGCTTTAAGTGTACCCCAAATCCCAATATAGAAATGACAGACATGCATCGGTACTGAAGTTCAAACATATTTTTGCGTCTTCTTATGAGACCGAATTCGTTTTTGGACCAGAGATCTGATTTTATTGCGTTTGGCATTTCGGAATCTCATCTTTACATAGAGCTCTAATCAGTCAGAGCGTTCACAGATCCACTAAATTCGTATCTGCTTCTTTCCTAATTCATCAGCGCTCTGAAGCTTGGAGATTCATGTCATCGAAACCAGCCAAAAATTGAGTTACGTCTTTATTATTCACTCCATTAACTCCATCCAAAAGGTGCAAAAGATGGGTAATCTAAAAGCAAATTATAGTCGTTCCATACTGTTCCGACAATCTTATGAGTGACTTACAAGAATAGTAAGAACAGTGTGGTACATCTTACTCCGTAATGCACCACGAAAAGATGTCTACCCAGCATAACAAGCTCCGTTAACTGGCTAATTGTTTCACTCCCTGGTCATTCATCCCCTCGGCACGGGTCGCCTGACACATTGAGATTCGGGGTTAGGAGCGTCATATTGTAAGCTTCAGTGTTGTAACGAGCCTGGCGATATGACCGGATTAACACCGTTACGCACTACTTCAGAGTATCCATATCCCAGCGTAACGGGATTACACCTTCCTTGATGTCAACTCACCATTTTGCAGCCCTCAACGTACTCACACATCATCAATTCATTGACCTCAAAGCCGCATATGATGCAATCGATCGAGACCAGCTATGGCACGAGTACGGATTTCCGGATTAACTGACTGACATTGATTGGTTGGTGAAGGGGGTTATGAAATGGGGGTATGTGGGTAGTTCGAGCACTCCGGCCTTATTTTGAGTAGACAATAATAACCATATTCTTGCCCTGCAAAAAAGAGGATGATATCAACAAATCTTATTCAGCTTTGCATATACAGAAGTTATTATATTTAAGTAAGTAAGTATATTTATATATATATATATATATATATATATATATATATATATATATATATATATATATATATATATATATAAGTTATGCTTCGTTCACAACGAATGGCATAAAAAATAAATTTATTATCGATTTAATCTTAAGTCAAACATATCACACTTAGAACTAACTCACTTTTTGCGTTTCACTTGCTTTTATAATATAAAATTGCTGCAACTGCGAATTCCTGGGTGGCATGACTCTGGCTTGACATCGTTACTATGGCGGGTGAATATTGCGAACCTCATCGGTTTCGTCTTCGCGCGTGTAACAGGCTGGATGGATGTTGGCGTTGTTGCTATGGGCCTAGGGTGGCGGGGACCAACATAACGTCTCCCCTCTTAGTGTCGAGCGTCCTCGGTTGACCTATTTGATCCTTTCGTAAGGACGAATCTGGGTTCTGGAATGATCGATTTTGCCAGAAAGGTGACTTCATCTGTCGGGGGGTTGATTGGTGTTATTTTCTGACTGCTTTCCAATGGGCTGGTTTTGCTTTTCCTGTCAGAGATCTGTAAGGTGACTATGTTTTCCTTCTGGTTTTGATGAGGCTGGTTATTAACCTTGGTTTTGTATCTATGAATACAGAAAATGATTAGTGGTAAAAGGATGATGGAGGCAATTGCTGTTCCACCAAGTGTCTGGGAGCTGATCATGTGTAGTCTTAGTCGTTGAATTTCTTGTAAGTTATTGAAGTTTAACTGCTGTATTTCTTCAATGTCTACTTTCTGTTTGATGACTTCGATCTCCTTACCGAAGATGGGTGTGAGATACTCATGTTGGTTTATCATGTTCATATGGCTTTTTGAACGTGAGATTCTGCACCGTGACTGTACAATTACCTGTTTCAATAACAGTAGGTACCGAGATAATTCGTGATGCTCCACATGAATCGAATACGTGTATTGCTTTATAGGTGTCGACAAGAATGGTTCCAGTGTTGACCTCTTTGATAATTGGTTCATCTGGCTGTTTACTCATTGGACATTTAGCTTTCTGGTTGGTTAGGATGTTGAAGATACACTCATCATTGACCGGAATGTTATTGTTGCAAATGAAGCACCTCTCTTTCTGTTCATAAAATGTTCGTTGGTAGTTAGCCACATAGCGGATACTTGTGTTGATTCTAGTTCCGTTTACGTTGACGGGTTCTAGTTGCATCAAGCCATACTCTCTCGATTCGACGATTGGAAGTTTTACAATTATAATAACATGATTGTTTTGCAAAGATACAATGGATTGCACAAACTTATAAATTTCATCCTCAAATTTTACAGTTATCTGTTGTTCTACGAGAAAATTCCAAATATAATCTTTTTCATCTGTGCTGAGAATATTTTTGTTTAAGTGATTTGATTTAGAGAAGGCAATCTATTCTTCAAGGTCTTCTAAGGATTCTTACGGAATGTCTATGTTCAGAATTAGGTTTATGAACTCAAGGTCTTTTCTAAATTCAATATTTTGAAACTGTATTTGCTCTTTGATTAATCTGAGGGTTTTCGAAACTTTGTTAATGGTTGATTGTAAAAGATTATTAATCTTGACTTGTTTTATTTGGTTATCTAGAATTTTGTTGCTATTTCCTTCCATGGTTTCTAAGTTTTGATTAATAAGATCTAAATCTTCCTGGTCGGGGTTTCCTGCTATAAATTTTATAACTTTTCCTAATGCGTTGACAAGCCCTCTCTTAGATCGTTTTGGATAAAATCCTGCCAGTTTTCCGTAAGCTTTCCTAATTTTAAATTGTAAAGTTTGTTCTAAGTGATCGGTTATGTTTAAAGTATTTGCTAAGCTTTCTATATAGTGGATATTTTGTCTTATTTCCTCTAGATTTACTTTATGCATAAGGCGTTCGTACCCTGTTTTAATCCGAACCGTGTCCAATTTCATAGTCAAGAGTCCATTTTTGTAGATACGTCATGGTAAACTGTCGCCGAAATCAGGTGTATGAGTCTGAAACAAATCAAAAGTTTATTTTTAATTCTGTTCTTGTGTATTTTTACGCCGTGTGAATCTTTAAAGGTCATCTCGTTGTTTTCCCTAATCTTGGAAATTTTGAATGGATCTTTATCCTTGGTGATTCTCTGATTGATTTTCACATAAACGTTTTCTCCTGGTTTTAACTCTTTTGGCGGGCTTTTTGATTTATTTTCATTTTCTACCTGTTTCCTACGCTTTTCTATCTGAACTTTAATTTAATCTGAATTTTATTGTAATTTTCCAAAATCTCCTCTGTATTTATTTTATTACGGTGGTTGAAAACAATATTTCTAGGTTTGAATCCAGTTGCTGAATGAATTGTGTCGTTGTAAATGTCTACTAAAACGTTAATTTTGTCATAAAACTCAAGATCTCTATATTTTGCGTTTAGGGTTCTGTAAAGCTCAATCAACGTCGAATGGAATCTTTCGACGATCCCGTTTGAATTGCTTGAACTAGCATGGTGAATTTCAATATCTAAATCTTGCATGAATCCGATAAATTCGATCGATGTCAGGGCCGGTTCCTGATCGCAAAAGTTATAGTTTCGGGTCTGCCAAATATTCTAATGTGCTCCGTGATGGCTCTTTTAAGATCTATGATTGTTCTTGTTTCAAGAGCGATTACGTTTGCGAATTTGGAAAATGCATCAACGATCGTTAACATTTTCTTCCCGTTCATGAAGAAGATGTCAACGTGTATATTTTCAAAAGGTTTTCCTGAAGGGTTGGTTTTTTGGATCAATTTAGGCGGTTTTCTGTCGTATTTGCTTTTCTTGCAAATAGGACAGTTACCTATGAAATGTAGAAATTTTGGCTATCTCAGTCTTTAAAACCATTAAACAATTATATACGATTACATAAAAACTATTTCCAGTCGTTTCCGTTACCTATGAAAATTTTGACTTTCTTGTCAATTTCTGGGAAAAAGTAGTCCGAAAGTATTTGGGCCTTGTTTTCTTTCATGCCTCTGTGGGCGTATTCGTGTATTCTACGCACTATTGCATCCTGTTCCTCTGGTAACCTCACATCTTGAAGCAAAACCTGTGAAATAAAGAGCTTGAACATATTGTTATGAGATAAGTGTTTACGATAAGTTTCTTGAATTAGCTGTGTTAGTAGTAAAGGGCAATAGATACAATTCACACCATTTGGGTTCAGCTTTTCCTTGAATATTCTAAGTATGTCCTGTTCTGTGTAACTTGGTTTCGAAATTGTAAATCGATGGAATTTTGGAAATATCTGCTCGTGTGCGTCTATGTCTATTGGAGAAATTTTGAAAATTACTTGGTTTCTAAAAGAATTTATAGGCTTTTCTGTTGTCCAAATATAGTAGTCATCACTTGTGTCGGCTGGAGTGTACTGTATTCTCGTCATTTTCATTTTCGTCTTCTGCATTTTGTGTGTCCTCTTGTTCGTTGGCGTTCATTTCAAGTGTTCTAATTCTTGAGAGAGCATCTGCCACGACATTCTCTCTACCTGGCTTATAGACTATTTCAAAGTCGAATTCGCACAAGTCTAATTTCCATCTAATAATTTTCTGATTCGCGCTTGTCATTGAATAAATTAGTGGTTGGTGGTCAGTGACAAGCTTAAATCGTCTTCCATAAAGATATGGCCGAAAGTGCTTCACAGCCCAAATTATGGCCAATAGTTCTTTTCTGTGGTGCAATAATTTTCCTCTGATTTGTTTAGCGTCCTCGAAGCGTAAGCGATCGGTCGATCTTTTCCTAACTGTCCTTGCGATAACACTGCTCCTACCGCGAAATCACTAGCATCTGTTGTGAGGATAAATTCCTTTGTGAAATCAGGATACGCCAGTATTGGGTCCATTGTTAAAAGAGATTTACATTTTCAAAGCATTTGATTTTATCATGAGTAAATTCGAAGTTTGTTTCACTTCGCAACAATTGTGTCAAAGGTTTAACCATTTTGCGAAGTCTTTTATGAATCGGCGGTAATAACCAAGGGTTCCAAGAAATTGTTTAAGTTCTTTTCGTTCTTTGGTTGGGGCCAGTTTTTGATAACGTCTATTTTGTCGCTATTTGGCTTAACGCCATCTTTGGTTACGGTATGTCCAAGAAATTGAACCTCCGTCTAAAAAAATAGCATTTGTCCAATTGGATTTTTAAGCAAGCTTCTTTCAGTTTGCGAAGAACTTTGCGTAAATCTTTTACATGTTCTTCGAATGAACTTGAAAAGACTATGATGTCGTCCATGTAGACAAGACAACATACACCAATTAGATCTCTGAGAACGGCATCCATTACCCTTTGAAAAGTTGCCGGGGCGTTCTTCAGACCAAACGGCATTCTGGTGAATTCGTATTTGCCAGAATTTACGGAGAAGGCCGTTTTCTCGATATCGTTTTCATCTTGTTGTATCTGATGGAAACCAGATACAAGATCTATTGTTGAGAAGTAAGTAGTTCTACCCAACTTGTCAAGTGTTTCCGTGATATCCGGAATAGGATATTTGTCTGAAATTGTTTTTTCATTGAGTTTTCGGTAGTCTATGACAAGCCGAAATTTTTTTAATCCTGATGCATCTGCCTTTTTGGGCACAATCCATACGGGGGATGTGTAGGGCGATATGGACTCCTGAATAATCCCGTCCTTTAACATCTTTGTTATGTGTGTTTGTACCTCGTCTTCAAAAATTTGAGGATATCGGTACGACTTTGAATGAATTGGAATATTGTCCACAGTCCTTATTTTATGTTTAATTTTATGAGTGAATGTTAATTTTTCGTTGCCTGTGTACAAAATTTCTGAGCTTTCGTCAATGATTTTTTCTAATGCTGATTTTTCTAGTTTGTTTAATGAATCGTCCAAAATATTAAATTTGTTTCTGCTACCTTGAGGTTTTTCTGTGGCAATAAATTCATCCTTATCAACATAGATCTCATGTGAATTGATTTCTATTTGTGATTTCGTATGGTTTCTTATTGCAACTATAGCGGTATTACGATCGCTATGGTAGATTCCTGGTAGAATTGAAAATTTTCCATGTTCTTTTCATTAGATATAATGAAGTCTCCTGGTTTGTTACTTTTATTTGGATAAATTGTTCCTCCTGCTCTGTAAGGTTTATTACTTGTTTCTCCGGGAATTTTTCTTCAGATCAAAAATTTTCCTGCCAATTCTCAATTTGTTCTTCCCAATATCTAAGTGAGATTTGAGGTCTCTAAGAGTCTCATAACCTACTAGCCCATCGAAAAATTGTGGAATTTGAAAATATAAAATTTCAGTTTTTTCTTAATCTCGAAAAGATCAAATGATACTGATCTATCGATTTTATGTGTGCCACTAATGTTTGAGACTTTAATCCCTTTTTCCGTTTTGCTGTTTTCTAAATTGACATGGTCGGGGGAAATGTAATTCTTATTTGCTCCTGTGTCAATTAAGAATTTCAATTCTCCTTTTGTCGTCATGATCGTTATGTACGGTATGAAGTTGTTATTCATTTCTTTGGTGCGTTTCCTTCGACTAGGGTTTCTTACCCCATTCCCGGCCTAACATGCGTACGACTGCATTATTTAATTGATATTTATGACAGGAAGCAACTTCTGCTGAATTTTGTGGTCTGTATAATACTGCATTGGGGTTCACTTCTGCTTAAAAAATAGCTATTCGAGCTAAATATCGTTCAAAAAAGCTTTTATTTGATTTAAATTAACGAGGTCCAGCACTAATTTCAGTCATAGCGATTTAATTTCCGGCCCACTTCAAAACCGGTTCCCGGCCTAAGCAAAATTTCGCTCAATCTCTCAACATTTTACTCTCATTCTCTCTCGGGACGGTAGAAAATGCGACGTAAACAAAAATATGCACGTTCCACGACAACAAGATGCCAGATGGTATCATTCATAATCATTTTTATTTGGTTGAGAAGATATATTTACTCATCCAAATTTCTTCCAAATACTTAAAAACAATACTTTTTCCACCTTTTGAAATCGAGAGAATTATAATAACATGATAGCGTCAACGTATTAGACAATTTTCCTATTAAAGATGAAGGATTATTTTCATAATTCTGGCCTTTTGGCAGCACGGTGCGGCTAGAAGTTCTTGGGCCGAGGTGAATTTTTGTTCGGTTTGAGAATACATTTTAAAATGTATTCTAATATGTTTAAACAAGTTCTAGTGAAACGAATAAATAGAAATAATTGAAGTGCTTGTGTTTAGAATTATGGTGTGGTGATTAACAGCTTCAAGCAATGGTTGTATCGAGCTCTGTGATGATTTTCAGGTAGGTGTTTATTCGATGATACCGTTTTGTAAAAGTGGAAAGATTCACTCCGGCTCAGTGGTGTGGCATCGGAGAGCGAATTTTGAAATCTACATTTTTGTTTTCTACAATTGGATCAATTAGGAGTAAAAAAAGTGATTAAAAAATATTGAGTATTGTGAAAAATAAATGGGAGACTTTTTAAAAATTATCAATCATTAACCTACGGCATCCAAACAGTATAAATCATTAGTTTTCTGTGCAGCGAGCCGGGAACCGGGTCCATAGGCCCAAGTAGTGATTTACCCTATTTGAAAATTTAGTTCGTCGTCAATAAAATATTCGTCATCGTCGGATTGCAATATTGAAGTGTCTACTTTATTTTCCAAGGGTTCTTGTTTCAATTCTTCGTCCGTCGTCTGGTTATTGTTTATTTGTTGTCTGGATTGGGCCGTTCGCATTGAAACGTCTCCGTCGTTAATTTGTTTCTGAAATTTGACCCTTTCTGAAAAATTTTGAGTATTTTTGTTGTGATTTGGTGGGTTTTGTGGTGGCGTTGGTTTCCTCTCGTATTGTTGTACGTGCTTATTGTCGTTCTTAAAAGTGTTCGGTTTTGTATTTTGACGTCCATTGTCTGTCTATTTAGTTTTGCCTGAACGCGGCGTTCGAGTATTGCATTGTGATAGCGTATGCGTCCTCTAAAGATTGGGGCCTGTAACTCCTTACGTGCATAGATAGTTCGTCATTTAACCCATCAATAAATCGCGTTAGTGACACAAGACTAATTAAACTGTTAATGGCCTTCGTGGACGTCTTGTAATCGTCCATTAAGGCTGCTGTTGCCTTAATCGCTGTATCTATTTTCTTAAGTTGGTTGTAATACTCGGCTAGCGTTTTCCTACCCTGGCTAACATAAAATAACGATTGTATATGAGACGTAAGGTCTCGTCGGTCTCCGTAGGAGTTTAAAATAACATCTTTAATCTGATCCCAGTCGTTGGGATTTCCTGCAGCGATCAATATTTCCTTAGCATCACCGATTATTTTGCATTTTATAGCCCTAACGATCTGGCCATACATGGGGTCATTCTTGTAAGTTTTAAATAGGTCAAGGGTATTTTCCGCATCCTCTATCCAGGCGTGCGTCTCCTTCTTGTTCCCAGAAAATGTGGATAGATTCTTAATAGGGTCAGGGGTCCTAAATAAAAGGAATGGGTCTTCTGACCTACTTTTCATTGCATTCATAGTGCTGATGAGTTGGTTTTGGTTATCCGTAAGTGTTTTTATATGCTGTAGAAGACTGTCGATTGTAATTTGTGGACGAGCTGGGTCTGGTTGAGCAAGTTCATCCAGATCCGGATCCACGATTGGCAATGGTTCGGGAGAAATAAAATCACGATCCATATTGCCGAGATAGAAAAGAAATTTTCCTACTGTTAATTAGTGTTTTGTCTACTAACTGAGGTAATTTAACGCAAGAGATTCACTTCCTCACTGCACTCACTGTTTGTTGTAATATAACACTTGTTATTTAAATAAAATGTTTTGTACTTACGAGTATGATGAACATCTCCCGGAGCCTAATCGTGTTGATGGTTTTTTTTTGTTGAGGTTCGGTGAGTGGGCCTTCCTTCGCTCTGTTCCACACAAACTGCTGGATATTCCTCCGCAGCGGTCTCCCAGTAGTACAGGTGTTCGCGATGAACGATGCTCCGTCAGCTTTCGTGCGGCCACTTCGAGAAAACTGATCTTATATCCGTTAAGTCGGTTTTGAACTTACGTTCGCTTCTCCACTACACTATTTTTATATTCCCTAAAGATAGGAAGTTTTGAAACAACACTGTTCCTTCTGAACTGACACTTAGACTTTTTAGTGCTGCACTTAATTCCACACACTTTTCCGCGACTGCGCCAGTTATGCTTCGTTCACAACGAATGGCATAAAAAATAAATTTATTATCGATTTAATCTTAAGTCAAACATATCACACTTAGAACTAACTCACTTTTTGCGTTTCACTTGCATTTATAATATAAAATTGCTGCAACTGCGAATTCCTGGGTGGCATGACTGTGGCTTGACATCGTTACTATGGCGGGTGAATATTGCGAACCTCATCGGTTTCGTCTTCGCGCGTGTAACAGGCTGGATGGATGTTGGCGTTGTTGCTATGGGCCTAGGTGGCGGGGACCAACATAACGTATATATATATATATATATATATATATATATATATATATATATATATATATATATATATATATATATATATATATATATATATATATATATATATATATATATATATATATATATATATATATATATATATATATATATATATATATATATATATATATATATATATATATATATATATTAAGGTGGCTCAAAAAACACTTTTTTAAATTTTTTGATGGGCCGCCCTCTTATTCGGTTCTATTTGATGCCCTGATGCTCTGGACAAAATTTCAGCCAAATCTGTCAACGTTTGGACGGTGCTAAACTCGTTGGAAGTTTATATGGAAAAATGTATGCAGAAATATCCAAAAACAGTGATTTGCATTTGGACGGTAAAATTTACGATCAAGAACCATGATACTCATTCAGTTCTTGTAAAATTAAATACAAAATGCTATGTAGAAAACCGCTAGAAGGTTTGAGTTTATTACGCAAAGATATTAGCATTTTACTGGAGTGTTGTAGGGGTGAATTTATTTCTTTTCAAAGGTAAAAGAAACGAAATTTGCTCAAACCCCACTTCAGAGAAATGCTAATAACTTAGCCGGGCAAACTCTAATCTACTCGCGGTTTTCTGCATAACATTCTGTATTAAATTCTCCAAGATCTGGATCATAGTTCTTCATCGTAAGTTGTGTAGTCCAGCAGCAATTTACTGTTTTTGGATGTATCTGCATATATTTTTGCACATAAACTTCCAACGAGTTTAGCACCGCCCAAACGTTGACCGATTTGGCTGAAATTTTGTCCAGAGCATCAAGGCATCAAATAGAATCGAATAAGAGGGCGGCCCAACAGAAAAATTCAAAAAAGTTTTTCCCATACTAATTTGAGCCACCCTTATATATATATATATATATATATATAAGTTATTTCGCCCTCATTCAAAGTTCATGTACAATTCCAATGAGCATACCACATAAAATAATTAAATGATTTCAAGTAAGAGGCCACCACTGAATCATTTTAGATCTCAGTTTCACGCTTTACAATCTGATAGTAAGTGGTCAACAAAGTAAATCTTAGGTTGTGATTGATATGTACACATAATCTACCCCAACACTGTACCCGAGGGGATTCCTCGTCACGCGGAAACAGGGTTTGAAACGTTCGAATTCAAACGGCGTTGGTGGGTAGGAGTTAGTCACACCTTATGTAATTTTGAGGCGTTATCATTTGCAGAGATAAAATTACTACGAGCGATAAGTTCATTCAGGAATCGTTCGCCACCTAATAATCGATGCTGGCTAATTCTGGGAAACGGTTTAATTTTGTTGGAAGCTTCATCGTTCGTTCTAGGGAGGTTTCTTCATCAGTGGCATCGCATTCCATAACTGAGACATTGCCGCCTTACAGCATAGTGTTCATTGAGCACATCCAACTCGTGGTTCAGGGCTGCAGGGAATATGTCCAAGGGCTTAACGACTCCTCCCCACGGCCTCTGCGACTTAGGGGACCTGCCTAGGATGTGGTGGGGCAGCGATCTCTGTTGAACCTTTACAAAAAGTTACATACATTTGAATCATTCGTTTGAGAAACTGCATAAGTCCATTTTACAAAATTTTGAGAAAACAACAAAACACTGTTTTTGTACAAATTGGCACCAATTCTTTCGATTTCTTCGATACAGATCAATAGTTTTTGGCAAATTCAACACTGTGGGACACTTCCAGTGCGAAAGCTGTAAGCAGTATTCCATAATTACTCTTCGAAGTGTGTGCACATATGTAGTTTCTCAAACAAACGAAAAAAAAAATCATACATTCCTGAACAAACTTTTTTTTCGTATTTTTTGCCAGGATACGTATTTTTGGACGAGGATTCAGAATACATATATAAAAATCTCGTTTTGGCCAAAAATGTTACATATGCACTGCAGTTTCTCAAACAAACGGTTCATTTGTTAGCAGGCCCTATCGAAGCGACCGTGTGCCGCTCAAAGCGCACAGGAGCCCAGGCAGTGCCAATTGGCATGGGGAGTGTCCCTACTTCGATAGGGCAGTGCGTGTGCTGCTTCAGCAGAGTGCGAGTGATCTGCTTGTGTTGAGGCAGGAGTGTCATAGTGCGTCACCACACTGAAAATATTATACACGTTCACACAACATTCTTTTCCATGTGAATCGAACGTGTTTCATCAATCGTCATTTTCACTAGCCATCCACGTTTAAGCCGCAAGATATAAATATGGATTGATACCATAGGGAAAAACTGTGCATATTGACGTGTTTTAAACATTGTTTTCTATAGCAATGGTAGGTGAATGAAAAAAATATGGCGCTGAAAGAGAAAGTTTGTGAGTGAACTTACCGTCTGAATTTCGAGAGCATCTTAAGGAAGGAAATTATTTTTTACTGTTATTTTACTTGGTCCATGCTGAAATATTATTACTTTCTGGCTATCTAGTATTTTTAATATACAAAAAGGTAAGTTCTTGCTATACAATTTAAAATTATAAATTATTGTAAATGTGCCCTACTGTTTCAGGTTTAACCCGAAACTTCGGAACTATGGTATGATGGTGTTGCATTGGATTATTCAATTTTATACAATAATTCAGGCAGCAATTTTAAAAACCTTCACATCTTCGGAATCTCCTACGCAGAATTTTGCTGGTAGGCAAGAAAAAATACAAATTTTTCTCCCTATATTAATGATTGGCTCGAGAATATTGTTTTGTTTCGTGTTAATAAACTATTATTCAAAAAGCAAGATTGCTATGTTTCATTCGCATGCGTGTTCGAATCATTGATTTCATTTGAAAATTATAAAGAAAAAAAAAACAAACCCGAATTCTGACATTTTTCACAAAAGCAATCAATGAAGATTGAACGTGTTTTCCACTTTAATTATCAATGAAATTCCTCTGTACCGAACGTTTCATGTTTTGACATATGCGACTGGAATTCCACGTTATTTACGTATGGTTCACAAGTAGTGAAAATTCATGTGTGAAACCAGTAGCATGAGTGTGCAGATTAATTTCAGTACTATTGTCACCTCGAAACACGGCAGAAGTTTGAGTGTGGACTGCGCATGCTGGGTCAGGGGTGTCGTAGCGTAGTATCGTTGATTGGTCTCTACATACCGCTATTGACACCTCGAGGCATGCCATTGGCGTGTTAGGGTGAGCACCCAAATAAGACTCACATGGGGCGAGTGACAGCTGCTTCGGTGGCGGGGTGGTAGTAGGTTGAAACCACACACCCACAGTGAGACACAAGTGGTGCACGGGAGTGCCCCTAATTCGGTAGGGTAGCGCGTGGTCTGCTTCGGCAGAAGAGTGAGTGATCGGCATGTGCTGAGGAAGGAGTGTCGTAGCGGGTAACCGCTATGGTCACCACGAGGCATGGCGGAAGTTTGTTTATAGACTACCCATGCTGTGGTAGAAGTGTCATCTGTCTGTAGGCCCAGGCAGTTACTGGTAGACGCCTCGAGGCATGGAAGTGGAGTATTAGACTGAGCATCCAAGTAAGTCTCAAATGGTGTGAGTGCCTATGTGAATGTGTACATTAGGTACAGCCGATCCTCCAGAAGTAATGCTGGAAAGCTGTCCCGGGGGTAAATTACACACTTATTTTATTTTACCGGGATCTCAGCAAAATGTTCAATTTTTACCGAGATTCCACAGCCGAGCCTCAGCAAACATGTTTTTCGCCGAGATTTCTGTCAAAGTTGCTGAAAATCAGCAAATAATTTGCCGAAAATCAGCTAACAAATATCATTTTTGCAAATATCAGAATAGGGGGAGATCCCCCAGTGGCGGACACATAAGCTATTTAACAAAAATCTCACTAACTATACGGATTATGTTAACTGGTATACCATATACACAAAATATGATCGTTGATGAATCATATAAACTATACATGAGCATTTGAAGAATCTATGACAAAAGGTCGAAAGACAAAAGGTCGAAAGGACAAAAGGTCGAAAGACAAAAGGTCGAAAAGACAAAAAGTCGAAATGACAAAAGGTCGAAAAGACAAAACGTCGAAAGGGACAGAAGGTCGAAAGGACAAAAGGTCGAAAGGGACAAAAGGTCGAAAAGGACAAAAGGTCGAAAGGGACAAAAGGTCGACCATTTGTCCCTTCGACCTTTTGTCTTTCGACCTTTTGTCCTTTCGACCTTTTGTCTTTCGACCTTTTGTCCCTAACCCGCATTTGAACACGTTTTGCGACAATGTATTTTAATGATGAATTTTGGTGGAAAATTTCACCTTTCAGAAAAGCGTACCCTACTACCGGACACTTTTGCATCATGTTCAAATATAACGAAGTTGCTATTATATGAGTAGAATCATTTAGAATAGCAATATTTTTCACTTGCTTTGAGTTGTGGATGTGGATGTGTTAATAGAGCTTATTCGACTCTCCAGCTAAATTCCTTACATCCTACTCCGAATTCTCACATTTTTTCAATGCCATCTTCTTATTTCTATGGCTTCCTGATACTTTAGTATGAAGAAGCAATTAAATTGAAGTAAGTTTAACAAAACAGCTGTAAAAATGACTATTTGCTTACATAAGAATCTCGATGTCCGGACAGCTGGGGGACAGCTGCCGGATAGACGAAATTGATTTTGCACCACAATTACATAACATATCTAACAAATCATGATCGTTATTCAAAATATGGCTGATATTGACCATCTCTACCCAATTAGAATGCTTCCGATCGAATTTGATCTTGTTGATTCAAACCTTCTAAAGTAAGGTAAAACAAGAAAATTTTGACCATTTTTTACAATCCTAAATTTTGAACAAAGCTTTCAACCTAAAGATCAAATTTTTCCTACAGGTAAGGGACTTTGAAATAGCTATCATTTGCATTAAATTAGATGATGGAAGGACCTCTGCAAGTATCGTTTTGAGAAGTGTCCGGTGTTGGGAGGTGTCCGGCGCTGGGGGATCTCCCCCTACAGTTTTTTTTATTTTGCTGGGGCTCGGCTGTGCGGATTTTTGCCGAATTGCAGAAATAAAAACTTAGTGTGTAGGGTTAGAGCCCAAGGAGGGTTTAGTGGGTGAGAGTTCCACACTCCGGTACACTGCCATGTGGTAGCTCGGCAACTTCTACGCGTGTGCTGGGTCAGTGCATAATGCATTACCTGAAAAAAAAGTCGTGGTATCTAAGTCATTCATTCGTATATAATGTGGATGAAGGTCATGTGCCAGGAAAGTCAAAACTGTGCTAGAAATTTCTGGATTCAAACCCGGCACCCTTTAGAATGATCTGGTTTGTAGCCGCGTCTTATTGCAGAGCAATGAATGGCTTTCAGTTGCATAGTGATGAAGTTAAGATTCAGACGAGATGCTCACCAGACCATGTGTAGCTTGAAAGCGACAATTTGTGGAAAAGTGTTGTAAAATGTGTTCCAGACATACCTACATAAGAATTGAAACATTATGAGAGGCTTTTCATAATTTAAAAGACAAATGAGTTATTGATAATTAGATTGGTTAACTTTAATGTACAAATAACTATCCCAAGCGGGGAAGGTAGATTTAATGTTGTGACTAATCTTCAACGATTCGCCGTCAAAGCAAGCTGATGCCAAATTACACTTTTATGGTTCCTGATAAGCATGATTGGGTACCTCTCTTAGGTCCATTGATAAAAATGTAACATCAAGGTGACAGCATTTAGAAAGTGCCCGGGTTCAATAACCCATTAGGTTCGCATGTAATGCCGCGAAGCAGCATACTTTACATACTTTATGCTTCTCAGGAAGCAGTAGGGGACTCGCAGACCGGTGTGCGAGGGCATCATATCTTATCAGTAAGTGTCCACCTGGAAAAACGGGGGTTGATCGATTTCCTTAAATCCACACAGCAATGGTTCGTGAAGCATTAGTGATTTCATGACCTTACCGCCGTGCAGAGGCTCGTGAGTAAACACAGTTCCCACAAAATGTGGTCAACTTGGCTGCTTCCATTGACCCTGCTCAGCAGTGGTAGCATACCGGAGGAGAAGATCAAGCATCAGCCGAAGAGTGGAAATGTCAGCAGAGAGCTGCATCGCAACGTGGAATTCACTATCGAGGAAGTCCTGCTCTTGAACCGTAATTTCGTGGACTATCTGGCGGTGATTGATGGCCAGGCTATTCAGGATGTACTGGATCGACAATGTGCAAACAAAATGCGACAACTTGCTGTAGCGTATTTGGAAAGACAATGGATAGGATTGGAGTGTTAGTATCCGTGAAATGAATTTTGTATAGTGCCAAAACATCTAATCGTTATTTATTCGACAGGGTTCGACTCTTGGGGAAAGTTGCCGTCAGGAATGTATCATGGAAATGGCTTCGCACTGGGAAACGTTGATCAGTGCCGGGCGATCGAGCACACTCGGATGCAACATTGTACCTTTGTTGGAGCGTTTCCGAGCAATATGGCACCAATGCTATCCGGATTGTGTATTCCCCACTCTTGTAATCCAGATTTTGCGCAACAGCTGTACGGAGAATATTTGAGTACCCAAGGTGTCTTTTTGGTTCAGATGTTCCAACAAGATTTACTCTGCATTAGAGATGAAGTGGTTTATTTCGATGGGGCGATGATTACAGCGACGTGAGTATACTCTCTTACCACAATTTAGTGATAATAAACTATTTTTTATTCCAGTGTGGTAAGTGCCACGATTGCGCTTTTCGTTCTGTGTAGTACCGTCTATGAACTGAGCATACTAGCGCTAAAACGTAAAATCGATCCTTTGTTCAGCTCATTTTCTTTGCTAGCAAATGTGAGAAGCATTCTGCATTTGGTACCGCGAGTCAAAAACGCCCAATCGAGTATGATCGATTGCGCACACGGCATCCGATCTTTGTCCATGATCTGGATCATTGTACTTCACGTTCATGGTATGTTAAACAACGTTCCCTGGGAGAATAATCCGGCACGCGAAGAGTATCTTCGGAGTTTCGTAGCGTCTGTATTGCACTATAGCGGAATGCTGGCGGTTGATACCTTCTTCGTTCTCAGTGGAATGCTAGTGGCTATGAGCATGCTACGAGAACTGGACAAAAAAGGTAAAATAAACCCTCTGATGCTGTACTTGCACAGATACATCCGAATTACGGCACCGCTGGCTGCTCTGATACTGTTCGTAGTCTCATTCGCGGCCTACATGGGAGAAGGCGTTTTCTGGAAAACCAATATTGAGTTTCTAAAACAAGGATGTATAGCCAACTGGTGGTCTGCCCTTCTACACATCCAGAACTACGTTGACCCACAGAACATGGTAAATGAAAACGAAATACTTTTCACCTTCGTTTCAAGTTCTCACACTGTTCCAATTTCTAGTGTCTCCCATGGACTTGGTACCTCTCCGTTGACATGCAGCTGTACATCATTTCCCCGGCCTTGATCTACCCATTGTGGCGATACGGAAAGCGGGTTCTCTTCGCAATCGGAGGCCTTGCCGTTCTGTCGATGGCATGCGTACTAACCACCTTTCTGATCAACGAGTTCCGGTTGAGTTTATTCGCACCGGTCATCGATGTCCGGATGTACACGCTGACATACTACGCCACGCATGCCAGAATGGCCGTTTGGTTGTGGGGACTAGCCTTTGGCTATCTTCTGCACAAAACCAAAGAAACTGGAGTGAATCTTCCGAAGCGGTACTGGATCGCTGGATGGGTAGCATGCTTTGTACTGCTCGGGTTGATCATCTTCTCCAACTACCAGTTTCACTCGACCGATGTCGACGACTTCTCTTTCGTGATTGATGCCTTTTACGAACCACTGTCCCGATCTGTGTTTGGCTTGTGCGTCATGTGGATAATATTGGCTTGTGTGAATGGCAAAGGTGGTCTGCTGGATGAGTTTTTGGGAGCTTCCATATGGCAACCACTGTCGCGGTTATCGTTTAATATGTATTTGCTGCATATTTTGCTACTGGTAATGGCATCGGTGGCACCATCCAAAACAAGCAGCTATTTCAGCGTGATCGATACGTTTTATCGGATCTGGGGTGCTATCGGTTTGACAACTAGCGTAACACTGCTATGGAGTGCTATCTTCGAAGTGCCATTCGGAACACTTGATAAATTGCTTCTGAGGAGCTGAGTAGTGAGCATTGCAATACCAAATTGATATTAAATATGATGTTCTTTCAATGAATATATTGAATAAATTGAAATTTCATGAAAATATTTTTGTACGCTAACTGCAGAGTATGTTTAATACAATCATATTTGGGATTTTGCGATCGTGATAATCAGGTAGCTTATCATATGATACTATTATATATATTACTATTTAGTAAGACAGATTAATCACATTAGCAGATGGTTGCAACATTTCCAACAATCAGTTCATATCTGATAAATAATTGCACATACGGTATGGCTTTCTAGTACGCGAATGGAGAGCCTCCTTTTTAAAGAGAGACTGTTTAATGTTTTTGACCACCTTTCAAACTTGAGGCTTACACTGTACTGCCAGTATGATCACATCGCTTGAAAATCACTTCTATTTGGCGTGCTTGAAAACCACTTTCAATATTTTTATTGAGCGTGTGGAGACCCAACTATAGAAGAACGAGACGTGTGTACCAGTGAGTGATATCAGAAATGGTTTTAATTAAAACAGGTCATAGTTGGTTGATACAACTCGTGGTTCATTCGCCTCCTCCACGTACCGTCCGGCATCTGCACACTACACTTGGTCCTCCACGAGCATCGTCCAGGTATCGTGCCTGTAGTGAACTACCGGTCTGATAAGCGTTATAGATAGTCAGTTTGGTACGGCGGCGAACTCTATTCGATAGGAGCGTTTTTGGAGTCCAAAAACGTACGATTTTCTGCCATGATGCGTCTCCAAATTTCTCTGCTGGTATCGTTATCGGAGGTCACCACCCAAGTAACCAAAAGTTCCTTCATTCATTTATTTAGTTAACATCTAAACAGATAACACTGAATCAACAATTTGACGCCACAATACACGGTTCGAGGCCGCATCTCTCCATCCTCGGATACGCCCCACGCTCGCCAGGTCCTTCAATAATACGTATTTCGCTTAAGCAGCTCAGTGAAGCTGATTAAGCGAATAACGTACTCTTAAAGGCAAAGATGTCCTACACCAGCGGTTCTCAACCTTTTTCTTGAGAGGTACCCCTTCGAACTTATGCTTACATTGAGGTACCCCTTATTTTTCCGTGTAAATGAAAATAAGCATACTGTAATCGGGGGCGACAATGCGTCTAGGGGGTGCGAATGGGTCATCGTTCTTACCGACAGTCTGAAGTTCGGATAACAAAATCGTTCAAAAGGGTGTCTTATAATTTAGTTTTCTTGTCTTCAGACACATTTAATCTATTCTACAAGCATTCTAAGTAGATGAAACAGTGACCCATTGTCACCCAAGACGATGGTATTTCATAAGATAGTATATTATATACGGACCTGAAAACTAACGGGCAGTGTTGGTAAAATCACTCATAAATCTCAATCAACGAGCGTTCCCGTGCGAACGAAATCGTCTGCGATTTTAAAGGAATGCATCACGCTTGAATTTTTCATACCAAAACGCATCATTTCACTCATTTGCCAAAAAATCATTTTGGTTTAAAAACGCATTTGAAATCAATTTGCGGGCAATTTATTGCTTATACATGGAATAGCGTCTAATATTTATGCGACAAACGCCAATTAACTGTTTTTAACGAAGGAGAACAAAAGAAAACCTACGATGATTCAAATGGATGATTCAACTCATCCATGAGTTTTTAGGTGCTGAGTTGGGTGCGTTTCAACTCACGCTTGATTTGAATCATCCATGAGTTTTGAGATTTTGAGTTTTTACCAACACTGCTAACGGGATATATGGCTCTCTAAAAAGGAGGCTACTGAGCCTCTTGAAAGGAGACTTCCGAGCCTCTTGAAAGGAGGCTTCCGAGCCTCTTGAAAGGAGGCTTCCGAGCCCCTTGAAAGGGGGTTCCCGGACCTCTTGAAAGTAGGCTTCCGGGCCTCTTGAAAGGAGGCTTCCGGGTCTCTTGAAAGGAGGCTTCCGGGCCTCTTGAAAGAAGGCTTCTGAGCCTCTTGAAAGAAGGCTTCCAAGCATCTTAAGCGGAGGCTTCTGAGTGCCTTAAAAGGACTCTTCTCAGCATTTTGAAAAGAGGCCTAAAAGCTTTTTTTTTTTTTAAATCTGAATCTGTTGAAGAGAGGCCCCGTGTCTGGCCCCGTGTCTCTTGTAAGGAGACTTCCGGGCATCTTGAAAGCCTTTTGGCGGAAAGCTTCCGAGTCTTTTGAAATGAGGTTTCCGACCCGATTGGAAAGAGGGTGACGAGCTGCTTCGAAAAAAGCCTCTTGAAAGGATGCTTCTTGCAACGAAGCTACTGAGCTTTTCGGAAAAAAAGGCATCAATGTGTCTCAACTGGAGGCTTCTCAACCTTTATATTCGGAACATTTTGTCTCGGTCAGGTATATTATTGGGGGCAGCAGGGACCATGTCCAAGGGCTTGACGACCCCTCCCCAGCTGTCTGCGAGTCAGGGGGTTCTGCCTAGGAGGTGGTGGGGTTAACAGGGGGCTTTGTTAATTCCCTCCCAAAAACCACATATCCGCAAGCAAACCCTATCAAGCGACCGTGTGCCGCTTAAAGCATACAAGCCCCTAACTCAGAATCCCAAGGTGTCAGGCGGCCTATGCTGAAGGGATGAATGACCTGGGGGTGAAACAATTAGCCAGGTCGTTAACGGAGCCTGTGGAGGTTCCACAGAGTGAGGGCTGCTTCGGCGGCAAGCTGGTGGCAGTGGGTGGTACCCACACACCCCCAAGTGGTGCACATGTGGTGCAAGCGAATGGGAGTTGGGGTATTACTCGTAATACCCCCACAGAGTGAGGGACCGAGTGTATGGGTGAGCGCACAAGTAAGACTCGCATGGTACGCATGGTCGGTAGTGTTAGAATGACTGAAGTCTGGTGAGGCCTGGCAGGAGTGTCGGGGGGCAGATACCTCTGCGGCACCTCAGAAGTAGGGGACACGAAAGTCTCGCTGCGTCTGGCAGGAGTGTCGGGGGGTTGATGCTTCTGCGGCACCTCAGAAATCGAAGACATGTAAGGTAAGTGGTGCCACTCCGTTGCAGGATGGGGAGACCACCACACTGGCTGAGGACTATCTGGGCTTCGAAATGTCAACAGGTGGGTGCTACCTGCAAAGTACTCGTTCTCGGAACCTATTGGCCGTATTAAAGCCCGGGTAGGTGAGTGTTAGGCACGCGTGACGTGCCGGGTGCTCCACGCCCAAACGATGCACAGGAGGTGCACAGAGTGGATAAAAATGGGAGATGGGGGTATTACAACCCCCACTGAGTGAGTGACTGAATGTCAAGAGAGTGGTGCACAAGTGGTGCAAGCGATTGGGACTGAATGTATGAGCGAGCACACAAGTCAGACTCGCATGGTACGTATGGTCAGAGTGGCTGCTTAGGCAGTAGTGTGATCCGGCTGTCAGGGACGGAATGAGTGAAGTCTCGCTAGGCCTGGCAGGAGTGTCGGGGGGCAGATACCTCTGCGGCACCTCAGAAGTAGGGGACACGAAAGTCTCGCTATGACTGGCAGGAGGGTCGGGGATTGATGCCTCTGCGGCACCTCAGAAATAGGAGACATGAAAGGGTCTGCCTCGTAGCTGAGGTAGGAGCGGCAAAGGAGCCACCAACCTAGGGTCGCCTCCGGCTTGGTAGACAAGTGATGCCATTCTGTTGCAGGACGGGGTGAGCACCACACTGAGTGAGGACTGCCTATGTTGTGAGATGGCGGCATGGGGTACCCCCTGCAGGGTACCTGTCGTTCCTCTTGCAGTCATTCAAGCGGCATAGGCAGGTGAGTGTTGGGGCACATGTGGTGCCAGTATGTCTTGTGCAAATGTGTTGCATGGGGAGTGTCGAAGAGTTGAGGCGCATACGTGCACTTGTGTACGTCATGAAGGGGGCGCAATGCCCAATAGTCATCCCCCGAAGTATTGCTTAATTGCGGGCCGGGGGAATGACTGGAGAGGAAGGAGTTGGTTTTAGTGGGTCGGGAGTGGTGATCCCATCCCCACACTACCTGGGTTCGCCTCCCCAGGTGTCTGGTTGCAGATTTCTATTACCCTCGTTAAAAAAAAGGTATATTACGTTGCAGATTTTTAAGAATTGTGCATTCAACGTTTTGTCTTTTTGATCTTTTGTCGTACAGGACAGGATTCAAAAGTTTTTGATTGACTTTGATTTGACTGATCGCCATGCATATTATGTACAATACAAAACATTAACCTCTAGCATTATTTTTTTGGAATTGTAATACATCCGCCATTACAAATTTTTGCTCGAGGTACCCCCTGAGGCTTGCAAAGGTACCCCCAGGGGTACATGTACCCCAGGTTGAGAACCGCTGTCCTACACAGTTGGCAAAAAATCGGCAAATACACGCGGGCGCGCGCACAGCAAATACACCAGCACAACACAACACACCATGTACTCCCGCATGGCTCCGGCGTGTATTATTTTGACAGATCAAAGTGACAATTAGATACGTCAAATATCCATCTATTAGCTGCACTCACTGAATGAATTTTATTTGATTGTTAAAAACTGTGAAAAATAAAAGAGCAGATTTTTTGCCAACTGTGTAGGACATCTCTGCTTAAAGGAACTTTTAGTTACTTGGGCAGTGAGCCAACTACACGATTTCTTCAACCACTTCTATTGCGTCACCACCAATACAAACTCGTTGTGGGTGGCTTACGTTGTCCTCTCTCGAGCCTCTTCCTATCATGTACTTCGTCTTCGACGTGTTGATGACTAGTCCAATCCGTTTAGCTTCGCTTTTCAGTCTGATGTAGGCTTTCTCCATCCTCTCAAAGTTACGTGCCATAATATCAATGTCGTCGGCGAAACCAAAAAACTGGATGGACTTCGTGAAAATCGTACCACTCGTGTCAATCCCTGCCCTTCGTATTACTGCCTCCAAAGCGATGTTGAATAGCAGACACGAGAGACCATCACCTTGCCGTAACCCTCTGTGCGTTTCAAAAGGGCGACTCGAGAACGCCCCTGAAACTCGAACTATGCACATCACCCGATCCATCGTGTTGCCTTGATCAGCCGTATCAGTGTATCCGGAAATCCTTTTTCGTGCATTAGCTGCCATAGCTGGTTCCGATGGATTGTATCATATGCGGCTTTAAAGTCGATAAATAGATGATGTGTATTCACGGCGAGACTCAATTGGGGCCCTTCTTGGCCTTGCGGAAAGACGCACGGCTACAAAGCAAGACCATGTTGAGGGCGGCTGGGTTCGATTCCCGGTGCCGGTCTAGACAATTTTCGGATTGGAAATTGTCTCGACTTTCCTGGGCATAAAAGTATTATCGTGTTAGCCTCATGATATACGAATGCAAAAATGGTTACTTGGCTTAGAAACCTCGCAGTTAATAACTGTGGAAGTGCTTAATGAACACTAAGCTGCGAGGCGGCTCTGTCCCAGTGTGGGGATGTAATGCCAATAAGAAGAAGAAGAAGTGTTCACGGCATTTCTGCACGGTGAACACCTGATCTGTGGTAGAGCGTTCACCCATAAATTGCAATAGGTGTTAGTCGGTGGCATAACATTTCGGACAGTATCTTGTAGGCGGCGTTCAGAAATGTGATTGCGCGGTAGTTGCTACAATCCAGCTTATCGCCCTTTTTGTACATGGGACACACGACACCTTCCATCTACTCCTGCGGCAAAACCTAATCCTCCCAAACCTTGGTAATTACCCAGTGCAGCGCTCTAGCCAGTGCCTCACCAACTCCAGGGGCTATGATGTTTTTCAGCCGGCCGATCTGCTCCTGGATTTCCTGGAAATTCGAAGCCTGCAGTAGTATATCCTGCGCGCGTGCTCCCAGGTTCATTACTATACCGCCACCGTTGTCTGCCACATCGCCATTCAGGTGCTCAGGTTTGTAAGAAGGTTCCCTTTATGTCCTTACACATATCGGGCTGTGGCACGTGGCCCTCACGTGTATGGTTTAACTTTTCAAAATACTGTCGTTCGTTATAAGCGCGGTACAGTTGCTCCGTCTCTTCACGGTCTCGATCTTACTGCTGGTGCTTTTTCCTGAAGCAGTAATGATTTCTTTCTACCCATATGTCCCACACTGTCTGCTTACAATTATGTATGGTGAAGACTTACCGAGCCATCACTAGAGATGGGCAAAACAGCTCATTGCAGTGAGCGGATCTGATCCGTTCAGTTCATTGAAAAGAGTCAGCTCCTTAGATCAGCTCTTCAGTTCTTTAATGCTACATATTGTATTTTTCACGAATGATTAGATTCGCTCGACGAAATTAAAGAGTTGTCAATTTTGTCTTTAAAGGCATTTTCAACAACCTTTTTTATTGATTACCTTGATTCATAAGCACGTGGTCGATTAAAAACAATGGGACTGAATGTAAACATCGAAGCACCAGCTGGTTTTGTTGTGTAAACATGATCAGCTGGAGTGCTGAGAACAATGAAAAAAAAGTAAACATGAGAGGCTGGCGACAACTGTCACGATCTTCAAGTGAAATGTGCAAGGTAGCCAACAGCGAAATCGAAAGCGAAATCTGAGTACGACGAAATTTATTTCATAAAAGTCTAAATGGTGAAAAAATCGCAATATATTAAAAAATAATTGTTAGGGTCTGTCTCATTTGGAGAATTAAACTTAAAAGTGACAGTTCGAAAATTAGCAAATAACCCGGTCATAAGAATGGCTGATGCTACCCAGCAATTCCAATAAGACATCGATGCAAAATGATTCTGTATCTGTCATATGTAATCTTGCTCTGCCATCAGGGTTTTTCGATAATATTATTGAAGTATCACTTTTAAGTTTAATTTCAGTTTAATTCTCCAAATGAGACAGACCCTAATATTATTATTTTGATTTTAATTATCGTTCAAAAATTTGAAAAATTTATGTCATTCATTTATTTATCATTTATTTATTCATTTATTTATTTATTCATTCATCACTCATCTATTTACCTCACTTTGAAATTTTTAAAATGTTAAGCTATAGTGAGGTAATAATTTCTTTTGAAAAACTGACAATTTTAAACTAATAACATTTACTACGCTTTTTCTGACCAGTTTTGAAGTCTAGGAGTTCATTTAGAATCATCACATTTATTTCTATACAAAAACTAACTCAACATTATTTTCTCTTCATAAATATTGCGCTTTTTGCACTTTATAAGAGTTCTGCGAGATTTTTTTTCTCACAGTCATCTTTTTCTCACACTCAATACACTCAAAAAAGTTTGATTTTCCGTGTATAATATTTGTGTGTGAGTGCTCAATCTGAAAACAAATAGACGTCAAATCATGGCGGGAATCGATTTAGTGTACACGCTTACATATGACTAACGAGTAATGGGTTATAATTGGGTAAATTTCAGTAACAAAAATCGATCAACCTGAAATGAGAGTGGGTGTGAGGGAAAGAGGCGGGCAAATCACAATCTACACTTAACTCTTCAAATTGGTGAAATCGGCAATAATTCTAAGTTACATTTTGTTGATAACGTTTCTCAATCCGTTAATTTGAATAGTTCAGTCCCTAGTCTCTGATATGTATATGAACCATATCACGTGTCATAAGTTTTCTCTTCACAGTGCAGTAAATCAATGCCTTGTTTGCGCGCGCTTCTAGCCATGCGTAGTTGACATTTTGAAACAAGCGACCCCATTCATCTAGATTGGTTCCCGAAATGCGAGAGAACTAAAAACAAGAGAGTAAAAAATACAGAGCACGGTGCTACAAACAAACCGAGTGCACATGTACACGCTTAAAGTAAATTACACATCGCATGAATCATTTTCACACATGACGACGATGACACGAGAGAATAGCAATCTGTGTGAAAATTATGTGTAAGACATGCACAGTCGCTGTGTAATGTCTTTTATTCTTTTAATATGTGAAAGAAACTTTGCATCGAACTGTCAAGTCCATTTTGATCGTCATGATGGCGGTTGCGTCCGGCATGCATCGCAACGAAAATGACTTTTTCAGTGGATTTTCGTCATGTTTCGACACGATACAACTAAAATGTGCAACTATAAACATCGCACTTTAGTTTCGTCATTTCAAAACAAATGGGGACTCCTCTGAAATAGTATAACAATGTTGCGATAATTTTCAATTTACATGGAAAAATATAATTGAGGTTAGATCCGTTTTCCGACCGCTCTCTCACTGTGTGAAATGAACTTATCGGAAATCGTTAACCGTCAATTACACTAAAATGAGTAACATGGCAGTTACTCATAATATGCGTTGTTCCAGGTTAGGCCCGTTTTGTGTGAACGAAACACAAAATTGTGTGAATGACTTTAAGCGTGCGCACTACTAGGATCTCTTGTGTGGCCGTTCGTAGCGCCGAGCAAGATTTTTTTGTGTACGCGCCGAGCAAGATTTTTTTGTGTACGCGCCGAGTATGTGGGTATGTGGGTATGGGTTTAGAAATAGACGGCAAGCTTGATTATTTTTGCTTGTGTGTTTCTTATTCCTTTGGGAAGATCCATTAATTACGTAACGCAAAAATTGAGCATTTTCAACCCCCCCTCCCCCCTATGTCACACTTTTTGTATGAGTACTGGACTGGAATGCTCATACAAGCTCGCTTGTGTTATGTACCACGAACGTGGTATTTTCGTTTGTGTTGTACAAATTACAACAGCGCGCGTACTCGAGTGCGTACGCTCGAGGGAGTTTCTCTAGGCGCGTGTTTGACAATGATTTCTCGCTTAACTTTTCAAAAGGTTTTTTCGTGAATTAATTTGAATAGAGCAATCAACAGACCAATATGAAAGCTTTTGATTGCAGTACTAAAATTAAATCATGAAAAAAATGTTACTTAGGTCCCTTTGAAAAGTTAAGCAAGATTTCATCAATTTAAAGTGAGCTGGTGAACTGGAGTTCTGTAGAAAAGATCCATGGCTCATCAGCTCAATGTAAGGAAGCGAATCTTTCGAACAGCTCCTGAGCGGAGCGCCCATCTCTAGCCATCACCATTAACATGCCCTAGACTAGACCGTATAGAACACCATCTTCCAACCACAAGCAGGCACTGGGATTAACTAGTCCCGCAAGTGTCGGATACATTAAAATAAAAGAGAGTTGACAGGAAATGGAAAAAGGGACGAAAGTGGAGCAGAAAGGCGTATTCTGAAACGAGACAATTGATATAATTATGATTAGTATAGTAATTCCGCTCGGGAATCTTGTTTCTCTTTGATTTAATAAATATAAAATTACTCATTTCATGACTGATTCTATTACTAGTAGTCAGTGTTACTCGGAGTGGGTCGGACAAGTAGGACATGTCCCACTCATGAATATTCCTGGGTGGGGCAGTCAAGGTATTGTCGTACCCATAATTAATTATGGTAAGAACATATTACCTAGGTAATTATTTTAGTTGCAATACTGTCTAGTAGGTCTGATTTTCTAAGTCTTTAAAAATATGATCAAACGGTAGAAACGTTAGACGTATGTAGTTTTTGTATGAAGTCATCGTCTTGCAAGACGTATGTGTTAGCAATATGCAGTTTCAGTTATCCAGACTTTAAACAGTAATCGTAGAGGTTTCTAAGATCCTAAAAAATAATCTACTGATTTTTTTAATGAACCCAGGAATTACTTTTCAATTACAAAGTGCTCGAAAGTGTCTCAAAGTTTTTGGAGGTTAAACCAAAGCTATAGAAATCTAAAAAAAGTCATTAAGTCATTAAAAGTCTAGAATTCCACGGGAAAAAGGAACCTAAAATTTATTGAAATCTATGGATTCTATTATTGAAATCTATGGAATCACAATCATCTTTAAGATCGCATGAAATATGGTCCGCAAGGGGTACGATTTTTTGTAATTGAATCGCTAAGGTCCATTGGATATTCTAAAAGGTAATAAAAAGTCATAGAAAGTCATTAGTAATAATTGATTGAAATCATTAAAGATTTGCAGAAATTTGTGGGATCCGTAACCTCTGCTGGAAGCTTGTAAAAATTTTCAAAAATCAGAAGCATTCTAGAATGGGCAGTAAGACAAGAAGATCGAAGACAAAAAGATGAAAAGAATAGAGGTCGGTCAGATCGCATTGTGCTTTCGTGATGTGCGGTTCTATTTTTTCTTTGCTGAAGGAAGTTTTTAATACTACCGGAAGCTATTTTAATTTCAACAGTGCTTCTTAGGGCTATTTGTACATACTGATCATGTCACGATTTTCGCTTGGACCCGTGCCTTCGTTTTACGTTGGACCAGTTTGCGGAAGGAAAATTCCGACCAACGGTGGTAATCCTGCAAGGACACCGTTCTGGAAAAAAAAAACCTCTTAGAAGGTCACGTCTCCACGCTCAGCAATGAGCATTAAAAAACAAGAGGAAGGGAGTTCCAACGAGTTTAGCACCGGCCAAACGTTGACCGATTTGGCTGAAATATTGTCCAGAGCATCAGGGCATCAAATAGAACCGAACAATGGAAAAAGTTTTTTTTAATACTAATTTGAGCCACTCTAAGAACCATGGAACATTTTAACCCTAGCACAACTTGCCAATGAGGCACGCCGCATGGTCTCGGAGAAACGAGCGAAAACGGAAAGCTGTTCGCAGAATTTTGTGGTAATAACGACATGTTGATCGGGGGATCGCTCTTCCTTCGTAGTGCCAATATCGCGTCCGATCATCACCTCCTCATCGGCGAAATATGCCTATGCATTGCGCGTATTCGTCGGCAGGAGGAGAGAGTTGGACGACGGTTTAACACACGCCGTCTGAAAGATGCCACGGTGAAACGGTCCTTCGTTGAAGAACTGGAGACGCGTACTGCAGATATTCCGGAAGGTGGCAGCGTAGAAGACCACTGGACCGCCATCAAGAATGCCTTCATCGCCACCAGCGAGAACAATCTGGGCGAACTGCACACCCAGAGAAAACGATGGATCACCGATGAGACCTGGAGGAAGAGAGAGAAGCGAAGAGAAGCCAAAGCCGCGATAGATCGATCAAAAACCAGAGGAGCCAAAGTCTTAGCCCGTCAACGATACTCGGCTCTCGAGAAGGAAGTAAAACGCTAATGTCGACGGAACAAGCGAGCGTGGGCAGACTCTCTGACCGACGAAGGAGCCTTCTCTACGATATTTTACGACGCTTAAGCGGTGCGAAGATGAATGCAACGATGCCTGTGAAAGACGCGAATGACCAGTTATTGACCGATCCAACTGACCAGATGAAACGCTGGTTCGAGCACTTCGAACAGCTTCAAGCGCCAGGCAGGCCACCACCAATTCGGCATGATCTGTCTAGGATCCGACGTATAACACGCATAAATACCGAAGCTCCATCACTGCTAGAGATTCAAACAGCCATCCAAAGCATGAAATCAAATATAGCCCCAGGGGTCGATCGCATATCAGCTGAGATGCTCAAAGCTGACCCAATGATATCCGCTCAACTACTGCATCGTTTATTTCGTAATATCTGCGACACCGCAACTTTCCCGGTCGACTGGATGCAAGGTGTCTTAGTGAAAGTGCCCAAAAAGGGTGACCTGACTGTATGCGATAACTGGCGAGGCATTATGTTGCTGTGTACCGTTCTCAAAGTTCTTTTCAATGTTATCCTAGTCCGTATTCAGATGAAGATCGATGCGACTCTCCGGCGGCAGCAGGCCAGATTCCGTGCCGGAAGATCCTGTGTGGACCATATTGTCACGCTCCGTATCATTCGGAAGCAGGTAAACGAATTCCAGAGTCCCTTTACTTGGTATTCATTGACTATGAAAAAGCGTTCGACCGTCTCAATCACGAGAATTTGTGGGGCGTCCTGAGACGCAAGGGGGTTACTGAGAAAATCATCGGCCTCATCGAGGCACAGTACGAGGCCTTCGCGTGTAGAGTGCTGCACAATGGGGTCTTGTCTGACCCTATCCGGGTCGTAGCTGGCGTGAGGCAAAGATGTATTCTATCACCTTTACTGTTCCTCATCGTAATCGACGAGATTTTGGTAGGTGTGATTGACCGTGAACTATACTGCTAGCTGTTATGGCAGCCTATAACCATGGAGCACCTAAACGACTTCAAATTGGCTGATGACGTTGCACTCCTCGCTCAACGGTGCTCTGACATGCAGAGTATGCTCAACGACCTTGCCAAGCGCTCCTCTTCGGCAGGTTTAGTCTTCAACGTCAACAAAACCAAATCGTTTGATGTAAACACGGTGACCCCTTCCAGTTTCACAGTAGCCGGGTAACCAGTGGAAAATGTTGAAAGCTTCCAATATCTTGGTAGCCAAATGGTACCAAGATTGACATAGGCGCATGGATCAAGAAAGCAAGGGCTGCCTTTGCGAGTTTAAGAAATATCTGGGAAAAAAAGAAATAGTTGCGTAACGCTCAGGATGAAGATCTTTCAATCAGCCCTTTGCACCACTGGAGGTGTACAGGATCCATAAGTAAATAAAAACAACATCTCATATGCTCAGATTAGAGACGCAAGTGAAAGATTAATAGACGGAGAACATAATTGGGTTACCACGTTACCCCGGCTGGAGACATCACGGAAGACTTTGTTGATTCGGTAGACCATTTGATTCAAACTCTAGAACAATTTGGAGGCCTTATAACATCTCATATGCCTGGATTTGAGACGCAAGTAAAACTATGGATGTTCGGGCTTTATAAAATGTTTCAGGAGCGATCGTTTACCACGTATACCAGAAAAGCAAAAATGGGCGTGGCCCCGAGCTCCCACAAACTGTTGGCCCCGGGGTCCCCTTCCGACTAAATCCGGACCTGGGCCTATTATGCATTTGGACGAGAGCTGGGATTTGCTTACAGCGGCCCATAAATTTGACGTGACCAAATTTTAATAAATCAAATCAACTTTAGTTATCTAGACCCCGAAACTTTCCGGGTAAGTAATTTCCAACTCATTCCAATATGGTGCGTGGCATAATAAGTTATACTATTAGTTAATTTGGCATGGCAAATGCTAGGTAACGCGTACCTGATAGAATAAAATACCCAGACAACCACACATCGCATAAGAATTCACGAATAAAATTGTTTACCGATCCAAATTTCATCAAAATCGCATTGTGGTGCGAAGCTCATCAGTTCATTTATAAATTTTCCCGCATAGTAGGCTATTTTACGAGTTAATTCCAGTTTCATTTGTTGTCATCGCATATTCCTGCAAACAAACTCAAATGAAATCGGATTATCTGTCAAACAGAGTTTGTTATCACAAACTACATCGCAATGTATAACGAACGAACTCGCATAAAAATCTTGCACATCGCATTTGCTACCGTGCAATGTCGGATAAGAAATACACATATAGGGTAAATCACTACTTGGGCCTATGGAGCCGGTTCCCGGCTCATTGCACAGAAAACTAATGATATATACTGTTTGGAAGCCGTAGGGTTATAATTGATAATTTTTAAAAAGTCTCCCATTTATTTTTCACAATACTCAATATTTTTCAATCACCTATTTTACTCCTAATTGATCCAATTGTAGAAAATAAAAATGTAGATTTCAAAATCTCGCTCACCGATGCCACACCACTGAGCCGGAGTGACTCTTTCCACTTTTACAAAACGGTATCATCAAATAAACACCTACCTGAAAATCGTCCTAGTGCTCGTTACAATCATTGCTTCAAGCTTTTAATCACCACACCATAATGCTTAACAAACGCACTTCAATCTAATCACTAGAACGTATCACTAGAACTTATATAAACATAATTAGAATACATTTAAAAATGTATTCTCAAACCGAACAAAAAATCACCTCGGCCCAAAAACTTCTAGCCGCACCGTGCTGCCAAAAGGCCAGGAGAATGAAAATGATCCTTCATCGTTAATAGGAAAACTGTCTAATACGTTGACGCTATCATGTTATTTATGATTTTCTCGATTTCAAAAGGTGAAAAAATATTGTTTTTAAGTATTTGAAAAAAATTTGGTTGAGTAAATATATCTTCTCAACCAAATAAAAATGATTATGAATGATACCATCTGGCATCTTGTTGTCGTGGAACGTGCATATTTTTGTTTACGTCGCATTTTCTGCCGTCCCGAGAGAGAATGAGAGAAACATGTTGAGAGATTGAGTGAAATTTTGCTTAGGCCAGGAACTGGTTTTATGATATGCCGGAATGAAAATCGCTATGACTGAAATGAGTGCTGCACCTCGTTGATTTAAATCAAATAAAAGCTTTTTTGAACAATATTTAGCATAAACAGCTATTTTTTAAGCAGAAGTGAACCCCAATGCAGTATTATACAGCCCACAAAATTCAGGAAAAGTTGCTTCCTGTCATAAATATCCATTGAATAATTCAGTCGTACGCATGTTAGGCCGGGAATGGGGTAAGAAACCCTATCGCCTCCACTTTTGTACGTAAAAAGCGTTTTCACGACTGGTATGCGATGAAAATTGTGTGCATAGGCATCGCATAACAGAAAAACAATTCTATTAAACATGCATTCTGGTTGTCTGGGTAGACCCCATTTTGCAGTCCTTCCTTAAGGTGATTATACAATCAAGCCATGTGGTGAATTTCAAATTCACCACACGGTTTTCTACTCCTATTATCAAAAGTTCAAAACCAGCGTAATATTTTTTGTACAATGCTGAAATTAAAGTCGATTGCTTAGCATGAGTAATCAAACGATCTACAGATGTTGTGATCCCCATGGGCGTTGTTGTTCTCTCAATTCGTGCTCTTGAAAAATCACTAGAAAAAGCACGTGGTTTCCAAGATGGCCGATTTGTGGCTCTGTTGTATAACCACCTTAACCTCTTACCCAGCCACTCCTATCCCTACCTCCCCGTAATGTTGGCCAGGGTACAAGCAACCTCAGGGAAGATCGGGTATCCAAACCCGGTGGGAACTTTGGTCGTACGCTACCAAACCCCCCTTGCTCCTCTCCGGAGGTGACAATCTTACCGAGAATCTGTTCTCCATGTTAGGGGCGGCTGACCATCGTCCGAGTGCCAGCGAGGCACTGTATATCATGCAAAACTGCAAAACTGTATATCATGGTCCACCGGAAATTTGGGGGATTTGTTGTCATGCTAGTCATGGTGACTAGCGATTAGAAACTCGGTTCGTAGAACTGCAAATCTCTCAACTTCGTCGGGAGCACTTGTGTACTCGTCGATGTGCTTAAGGACCAGGATTCGGCATCGTAACACTGCATGAGGTTTGTTGTAAGGGTCAATGGTGCGAACGTTTAGAGGTAAACATACCATTTACCAGAGCTGCGACAACACACACAAGCTGGGAGCAGTTTGCGCAGTGGAGGGCGACATGCGAATGTTCGTGATCAGTTGCTGGCCGATCAATGAGAGAATGTGCAGCCCAAGTAACATTTTAAGTTTTATAACGCTCAAGAAGACCATAATTTACTCTTCAAGAGTGTTATAAAACCAGCATTAAACCAAAATGTTACTAGGGAGGTTGAAAATCAATGGCCGGTTCTTCAACTTCAGCATAATCATCGTCCATAGCTTACACTCCGGAAGCACTGAAGATAATAGGGCGGTATCGGTACACCTGGAGATCAATACTGCAGACATAATCACAAATCGATCACGTTCTGATTGATGAACGGCACTTCTCCGACATTATCGACATCAGGACGTATCGTTGCGCTAACATCGACTCTGGCCACTATCTGGAGATGGTCAAACTGTGCTCAAAACTATCCGCCATCGACAATGTTCGGCACCGATGGCGGCCTCGGTACGACCTTAAGCGACTGAAGCAACCTGATGTTGCCGCTGCATACGCGCAGCATCTCGAGACAGCGTTGCCGGAAGAGAGTGAGCTCGATGAGGCCCCTTTTGAGGACTGCGGAGAGCAACGTAGGGTACGTGGGACGAAGTCGACGGAACGATTGGTTCGACGAGTAGAGCTGAAAAATTATGGAGAAGAAGGACGCAGCGCGGGCGGTCCGGCCACATCAAGGGACCCAGTAGAACGTGTAACGCCATTAACAATCTAATACTCATGCATCTACCTTTCTAACAAGTTAGAGTATTAACGGACATACAATACTCCTCGCTTATGTTGATAAGATTTAAGAACTAATGAAAACACACGTCCGTCGGATTATCGTACCTAGGTAAGAATTTAATGTTTTTATTTTCGAATCCACCTACACACATTCCGCTCTATAATCTGAAACGGTTGTTCGATGAATATCCACCACACAAGCGACACCGCTCCTGTCAAGCCGATGACGCCAAAGTTGATATATTGCAAGTTTATCGCACTGAAATAGAACGGTTGGCTTTGCATTCCCGCGAAGCTGATAATAATAACGACGTAATGGATCAAATACATGCTGTAGGACAGTCGAGCTACCGGCTGCCAGAACGTCCACGCCAGGAAGTGACCCAGAGCACTGGCATGCTCGTTGATGCACATAAAGATAAGCCACATGATGCAGAGAACCCAAGCGACGCGGTGCAATGCTTCGTAGAAAGCATCCCCTACCGGATCGGCTTCCCTTGGTTTGTAGATCTCGTGAGCGCAGAACATGATGACCGCGGTCAGCGCCGTTGCTGCGATCGAAACACCAACCAGAATGATCTGCGATGGAACTTGTCGCTTCTCGCGGGTGCGAAACAACAGATATCCGAAGGCAATGCCGCAGAACCACACAGCCATACGGGCATGGGTTGGGTAATAGGTGAGGCGATCCCGTTCGAACTCCCGGTCCGAAGTCATCGGAGGATTTAGTACGAAATCGTTGACCATGAAGGTTGTGAATACACAAAGGATCGATAATAGAACAAGAAATAGCGGTGCAAATAGCAATCGATCGCCGAATTTCCATAAGAGATAGATGAAGAGTGGAGATATAAGGTACAGCTGCATGTCAACCGAAAGGTACCAAGTGTGGGGAAGGCACTAAAAGAAAGAATATTCATTGAAAGGAAATTCAGTGATAAGAATAGACTACCATACGATCCGGATTAACATAGTTATGGACGAACAATAGAGCAGACCACCAGTTGTCAGCACAGGCGTCGATCATTGGTCGAACATAGTAGTGGAATAAAGGTCCTTCGCCGAAGTAGTCCGCGAATGCGACTACGGTCCAGATAAGGAATCCGTAGGCCGGTAGAATTCTCACCAAACGATGAATGTAGAGCCGCAGCAAATTGAGCTTGTTGGTAGCGGTGAGCTCCGTGAGTACATTATAGGTTAGAAGTACCGAACTCAGAACCAGGAAGATATCCGCCGACAAAGCCGATACCCGATAGCCCAGGATTCCGAAGGCAGATTCAAAGAATTCTTCTCGAGCAATGTGGTTGGCCGTAGGGATTGTTTTGATAGCATGGTGCACATGGTGGGATATTATTTGTAGCATCATAAACGATCGGATTCCATTGATGCAGTCTATGGTTTCTCCTTTTTCTTCCGACTTTGGTATCGTTTTGAACAGTGCAAAAAGTTTATAATAAACTGATAGCTTTTTGATCGAGTTGGGTATTGAGCGTTGAAAAATGAATCCAAGTACTTCTACAATTGTACAGATAACCATCACAGCCACTATAAACCCTAAAACAACACTGAAAAGATTTTTCATCATTTATACAGGTAATAGATATCAATAATCTTACATCGCAGCAATGGCAGTCCCACTAAGGCTCCAGTTTGGATCATCACGATAACAAAAATCTTCCTGACTTAAGCCCGGAACTGCACCGAGATTTCGATCTACTGCATAGCTATCCACCATCCGTTTAACAAACGTTGGTTCGCACGAGTCTGGTATACAAATTCCTAGCCAAAGTTCATTGAGAGACGATGCTACAGTATTCATATTCAGTAGTACAGTACAATGCTGTCCGTCGAATGCTGCAGCGCTATTTTGTACAGAGAACTCGCGGCACTGATCGAAACTACCGGGCGTAAACGAGTTCCCTCGCAGTAATCCAGAGGGTATCTTCCCCCATGAATCGTACACTGAAACAAAAGCACAATTATTTGTCAACATACTACAATCGAACAGGGATGTAACTCACTATGCAAGGCCCATCGCTGTTCACTTTGCAGTCCTAGGCCGAACTGTTTCAACTCGTGCATGCACAACAGATCCCGCCAATCATCCTCCGTCCACGATTGGTTTGACCAAGATCTGTACTCCGCTAGAAAGATGGCCAATGAAAATGGTATTTCCTCCAGACGTTGAACCACTTGAGAATGCACAACGTGGCAGCTTACAAATATCGAAATTATACATATCAAAATGTTTGCACAACGTAAATGCATACTGGACAACTGACTAGCTACTGGTCCGGTTGCGATTGGAATTAGCGAAAACAAACCAAGTTTATTTTGGCTACAAACGATAAGATTACCTACGATGAAATCTTATCGATGAAAGCAATCCCGAGGGGGTCGTAAATACGCATTGGTGGGAAAATAAAGTAGGTATGTGGTTTGATTTAGTGCTACAGGGTTGAAGTCTGATTAATGATGAGTGTGAGTATAATTGTTTTGATGGTGCCAGGCCATTTGACCCAATGCAGTTTGGCCGCATAGTTAAAAAATGACCTCAGATTACGTGTAGTGAAAAGGAAGAAGTGAGTTATGATAATTGCGAAGTTAGGAATTAGACTTTAAATAAGACATAAGAATTAAGAAATCGGAAGTGAATAATGAGAAAAGAGAAGTAAAAAGTGACATGTGAGAAGCGGGATCTGACGATTAAATAGTGAAGGCGAGAAGTGAGAAATGAGACATGAGGAGTTAGAAGGATGAACTGGGAAATTGAAAGTGAAATGCAAGATTTGAGATTTCAGAAATGAGAAATAAGAACTGAGAACTAAAACTGAGTGCTGAGAACTATGAAATGAGAACAGAGAACTGAGTATTGAATACTGACAACTGAGAACTGAGACATGAGAAGTAAGAACCAAAAAGCAAGAAATGAGAACTGCGAAGTGAGAATTAAGAACTGAGTAGTAAGAAGTGGTAATGGAAATAAGTGAAGCGAAAAGTAAGACATAGGTATTGAAAAGTGAGAAATCTCTTCTTCCTTTTTACTTTATGGTCCTTCTTCTTATTTATATTTATTGAACGGCTACTCAGTCTTGCAATTATTACAAAGAGTTTTTTATTTACCCGACGTTTCGACACGGGGATTGTGTCTTTTTCAAGGGGAAATATTTTTGTTGTTTGTCGTCGTATGTTTAGTCTAACTTGCACCATCTGTTTGTCTAATTGTCCGTTCATGACTTCGGAAGCACTGTTATCAATTTTCATTTTTCCAAGCTCGTCGGGTAATAATTGCAAGACTGAGTAGCCGTTCAATAAATATAATTAAAACGTACAGTCGATCCATAATCAGTTCTTTCTTCTTTATTTTTTAAATCCTCCTCCTTCTTCCTTATTCCTTCTTTATTAATTAATGATTTGAGTGTGTTACTTCTACGTGAAGTTAAACGATTTACAATGATATGTTTGTAAATCGTTTAACTTCACGTAGAAGTAACACACTCAAATCATTAATTAGTGTACTACCCCTGGTGGGGGCATCCATCAATTCAGCTGTCATTGGTCGACGGTACAGCAGCAGTGCCTGCTTTGTTCTCTCCGAGCCAGCTAAGTTGAGAAAAATATATAAAGCTCTTTAAGTGGAATGTATTCAACCGTCAGCTAGATTGGTTGCGACGAGACGGACGCATGGAGAAAACAGAACTGTGCAATAAAAATCCTATTCGACTAGATTCTGATGTCATATTAGAAATTTGGAGACAGTACTCGTCGATAGAAAATCCTTCCGCACGCGATGGCATATGAGCTAATCAAACCACCTTCCTTTTGCCAGTGGAAATATATCAGCTTCAACACTGATATTCTTTCCTCCCCTTCATACGGGAGTTTGGCAGAAGGAAGGTCGTGCGATATGTGCCATCACAAATATTGCCCTCCGCTCGCTTTCAAATCGACTTCTATAAAAAAAAATTCTTCATGTCTGCCGTATCCTAACGGAACTATCAATTCTATACTTTCGCCTCTAATTCTATCATGAACATGTACGTCTAAGTTTGGAAGATGATATTAGCATTTCCAAACCTTCTTTATTGTTTCTTCTTTCTTCTTCCTAATTCCTCCTTCCTTCGTTTTCATTATTTTTTCTTTTCTCCTCCTTATTTCTTTTTCCTTTTTCGTTCTTTCTTCTTCCTTGTTCATTCTACTTCCTCTCATCTTTCTTTTCCCTTTTATCATAATCCTTCTCCGTTCTTTCATCTTCCACCTTGCATCTACCATCTTCCATCTTACTTATCCTTCTTTTTTCATCTTCCTTATTTCGTCTTCCTTCTTCATTCTTGTTTCTTCCATCTTTCTTCTTCCACCTTCCATCTTCCTACGTTCCTTCTTTCATCTTCCTTCTTTCTTTTTCTTCTTCCTCTTCCTACTTTCTTCTTCTATCTTCCTTCTTTCATCTTTCTTCTTTGCTTTTTTCTTTTTGCTTCTTCCGTCTCCTTATCTCTTCTTCCTTCTTTCTTGTTCATTATTCATTCTCACTTCTAGCTTTAATTTCTTACTACTTACTTCTCTCTTATCACTTCTCCCCTATTACATCTCACTTTTCGCCAATCACTTCACACTACTTATTCCTCATTTCTCACTTCCCATTTCCCACTATGCATTTCTTATTTCTACTACTCACTGCTTGCTTCTAACTAGAGGTGTGCGCCGGCGGCGCCGTTTGTCAGAATTTTAGTCGGTGGCGGCGGCGTTTTCGGCGTCACGCCGAAAGCCATTTTAGTCGGCGGCGTGAATCGGCGTGGCGATTTTTTCATCACGTTTCTTAATTTTTTTTTTGCATTTTTTCGGGATATTTTCAAGACATTAAAGGGAAGGATCTTTTGAATTTCACATGGAAAATCTAATTAACTTCTGCAGAAAATTCTATAAGTTTTTCCGAAATTTGGAAATAATTTTCGGATTTTCCACGGGAACTACTTTGAAGTTTCAATAAATCTTTGTAATTACCAAGAGAAGCTCTTTGAAATTCTTCAATAAGATTGTTTGGAATATCAGCAGAAAATTCGTCGCAATTTACATGAGAAACTGCCGAATTTTCACGAAAAATTTCAGCGGAAAATTGTTTGAAATTATTGGATTTCTAACGAAAACGCTTTCTACAGTTGCCGTTCGATAACTGAAAGTCATTTAACTGCATTGCTTATAACTGCAATTCGATACTTACATCAGTTTTGCAGTTATCGGACAGCTGAACTTCAAAACGATGTCAAAGTCGATTATATGCATTGCGCTGCACCATCAGGTGCACTTCTATTGCATCTGACGTCGTTTGACAATTGTTTGATGTTTAGAATGCGTCGCAGTTATCGAACGGCATTCGATAACTGAAACGAAAACTTGTTGCAGTTATTGAATGACTAGTGTTTAAAAGAAAATTCTTGCGAAATTCCATTTGCCGAAATTGACATTCGGCTGAACTGGTAAATTGGCCGAAAAAGTCTTTTGGTTTAACGAATAGGTCAACAGCCCGAAAAGACCGTTTGGTTGAAATGGTTGGTTAACAGAATGGGTCATTTGGTCAAAAATATCATTTGGGCCAACAGATCATACGGCCAAACATCAAAAACTGAACGGGGAATTTGAAGTTGTTGCACACCCATCATACTTAACAAAGAGCAATCAAACTTTTTTTTCCTGAAGATGACATCGATGTCGAAACGTTGGACAAAATTTTTAAATTTGTACTAATAAATCAGATTGCATAGCCGAAAAATCTCAAAAATGAACGGGTAATTCAGTCAAAAATATCCATTTATTTTGAAAATGCCTTTTTATCAAACGACCGTTGAATGAAATTTCGTAAGCTCTACTTTTCAAGTCGATACTGGCCTTTAAGTCAAAATTAATCTACCCAATTCCCATTAAGCCGAACTGAACGTTTATCCGAAACTGTTATCAGGTCGAAAATGCTTTGACCAAAAATGTACTTTGACCGAAAGCGATATACGGCCAAAATGGACATAGCATAGCATTGCATAGAACTCTTGCACAAATCGTGGATGGAGTTGCAGAGATAAGCATATCCTCGGTCATTGTAGATTCCGCTTAAATCTACAATTAGGCGGAGTCGATTTTCTCCACACACCTGGCGACGTCCTCACAAGTGTTTTTATTTTATAATAGTCCTACCAGCTGTTTAAGGAAGCGCTCGTAACCGGAACAGCTTTCACAGACGAAGGAGATAGTAAAATGGCGGACATACATAATAAATAGGTATAATTTAAATATATAGCCAAAATGGACATTTAGCCGAACTGTTAATTTGGCCTAAAAAATCGTTTAACCGAAAATGCCGTTTGGTAGGAATGGTCATTTGCCCCGAAAATGTCTTTTCTGTAAAACAACGCTTCCGACCAAACGGAATTTTCTGTCAAATGACCTATTCGGCTGATCGTCTTTTTGGGAAAATGATCAATTGAGCCGAACGACACTTTTGAAACAAGGTTGCAGAAAGGACATTCTTTGGCCAAACGGCTTTTTCTACCAAATGATAATTCTTACCAAACGGCATTTTTGGTCAAACGACTTTTTCAGCCGAACGACATTTTCAGCCGAACGACATTTTCAGCCAAATGACCTGCTAGGGCAAACAACTTTTTACAAGTTTTGCTTTCAGCCAAACGGTCAAATCTTTACTATATGGTACTTGGCTAGATGTCTTTTAGCCTAAGGGCCCGTATTGACTTAAAAATAGAGAGGCTACGGAATTTTGTTCAATGGTCAATTGACAAAAAGTCTATTTCGCCAAACGAGTGGCCATTTTTGACCATGTTAAACGTTCAGTCCGAGGTTCAGTCATTGATATTTGGCCGATGGACCAAATGACATTTTCGGCCAAATGGACCATTCTGTCAAAAAACCATTTCGGCTAAACGGCATTTTTGGCCAACAATCGTATCGTATGCTAGGGCATACGGCTCTTTACCAGTTCGACCGTATGTCGCTTTCGGTCAATGGAATTTCCCAAGAATTTCTTATCAAAAATAAAAAAAAAATCTAAGAAATCTAAAAAAATCCTCAAAAAATCCGAGTTTAATTTTTTGAGGTGAAGAACAAAAGAGTCTCCCGATTAATGTTTTGAAAATATACAAAATGACCAATTCAGCCGAACGACACTTTCGACCGAATGTTCATTTCGGCCAAAGAGCATATTCGGCTATTAAGCTATTCGGCCAACCGATTTTTTCAGCCGAAGAAACTATTCGACCAAATGGCATTATCGTCCAAATAACATACAGTATCCCCCCGCTTATCCGGACCTCGCTAATCCGACGACTCGTTAGTCCGGATCTCGCTAATTCGGAACTTTCCGGATTAAAAAATTATTGAGAGGTGAGCCAGCCAAGGGCTGAAAACCTGTTTAATAAAGACGATAATAAAAATGATTGATTACATATTTTGAATTCATTTTGCTGTAGATTACTTGGCTTTTACTTGGCTTTCTTTGTGTCTGTTTTGCTAAAAGATATTTTAGTTACCAGATAAAGATTGTCGCTGTCGTCGCTGTCCGGAACATCTTTTGCTGGATAGCTAAATGCTAAATATAGCTATAGCTAAATGTCAAAGAAGAAAAATCCATACGATTTGACAGCTTGGTACCCAACATGTTCCGGACAGCAGAACAAAGGGAACCGAAGCGACAATCTTTATCTAGTAACTAAAATATCTTTTGTTTTGCTTCATTCATAATCACATGTAGAACTATATTTATGTAACAAAATTAACAAAATATGGACAGAAGTCCAAAATAAATTCAGGTGTCCAAAATGCCATCGTCACCCTACGTTTTGTAAAACCATAAAAACGACCAAAAAGATATCAAATTAAGTAAACATAATCGATGATTTCACAACAGTAAAAAAAAGTTATGGATTTGCTCTCAAGCTATGCTCGGGTTGGCTTCTACCAAATAGGGTACTGCACGGAAAGATCTCTTTCTCTTTCGTTCTTTATAAATTTTGACGTTTACTGGCCTTGTTGTTTTCTAATTTCTTTGTAGCGAGAAAGGGACAAAGCAGTCCGTGCAGTGCCCTATAGTCTTTTCGGTTAAGGACATAGTTGGAAGAGTACCACGATGGCAGTCAAAATGGCACCGGACCTTCCACGGGTCAACCCCATACCTCTCGCACTCCTCTCCTACCAACATTTGAATGCATGGAACAGCATCGAACAAAAGTTTAATATTCAAATTACTAACCTGTTCACAGCATATTTATTCACTTCCCGTGATAATTAACATGTTTCTCCAAAGAGTCCTATGTATTTCGGCTCGAATTACATCATAAATCAGCAGTTTCGTGCCAATTTAATAGCCGTTCGCGATTTGGTGGGATTATCACTGCACTTCACTTCTTCTCAAAGGGCATTGCAAAAATCAAGTTTTCACACACTTCTTCGCACATGAGCAGCCCGAAATGTTGATGGAATGTTAATTAAACATCACTTTTTGAAATCAGTCGTTTGAAGCGAAAACTTAATAAAAACTGCTATTTTTGACCGAAAAAAAAAACACTAAAAACGGAGCGCGGAGCGAATGTAAACAGCGGCACCGGCAGCAGCAAACTAATATTTAGGGTGGCTATTAAATGCTATTTTACGTAATCAATGGGTAATCAAGGTGCGGTTTTCATTCAGCTATGTGGGTTCTCTTTTCGCCAGTGTTTGGAGGAGAGGCACTGTAGCCAGTGTAATGGAAGGTTTAGTTTCCCATACTAGCTTTCATACAAACTTGAACCGGCTTGTGCTCAATCAGTTTTTGTTCAAATCGGCTTTTGGAGGACACTCGGAGCATGGGACGGAATCGATTGAGCGTGGTGGAGCTGGGTCGTTTTTTGAACCACCCTACTAATATTCTTTGTTTTTTTATAAATACGACACCAATACTGACAGTTTTTATTATACCAATACTTTCAAAGCTTTGTTTTGGAACTCAACCCACCTTCACCATAAACAACATATTTGGCCGAACTCAGCCTTGTGGTCTTCAGCCAAATGGATTTCTGTCGAACGACTCTGCCATTCAAAAATTCAATTTCAATGAGTTTTTTAAATTTCAACGGGAACTCCTTCGAAATTTTCACACGAAGTTTTGCTTAGTTTTTACGGAGAGCTTTTCGTAATTGAAACAAGAAATTGTATGGAAATCATTGGTATCTTCACGGAACATTCTTTGGAGTTTCATCACCGACAAACCGACGGGCCTCTCTGATTCCAAAATTGGCAAAAAAAAAAAATTACAATCGTTTTACTCCGAGTGTAGTAACTCGTTCTGTCATTACTGACATTAACGTTCATTTGATAGAAAAAGCCATGAAAAAGAAAAAGCAAAATTCGCGCAATCCACCCGCTGGTCGACGTAAACATTATATGCACGTTTCAAACATTCTACACAGCGATGAAGATAAAAATAACCAAGTAATAGAAAATCTGTTTCGATGCTTAAGTTTAGTCGACATTTAAGTCTGTACGATCATTAACACATTTTTAAAAGTCGAATGTTTTTCATAAAACTAACATAAAGCTAACGAATCCTATCATAAAACTTTTGATATTTATAATATCGAATATTGATTATTATGTGGAAGCTGATGAAATAAATTAAAGAGTGCAAGACCAAGTTTGCCCGCACATTTGTGCGAGCTGTTGTGTAAACCATCGCACAGATGGAGCTAGGTAATGAAAGGAGAGTAATTGCCAAGAAATTTGAAGAACTGTATATGGGAAGGCACGTCGGTTTGTCCGTGGTTTCATAGTGATGTTAAAGAGATCTATCAGCTGCGAACTTATTCAAATTTGATTCGGCGAGAAAAATTATAGATCAGCGGCGTGAAAAATTTTAAACGGCGGCGCGCCGATGCAGAAATGTCGGCGGCGGCGGCGTGCCAAAAACTGTCGGCGGCAGCGCACACATCTACTTCTAACATCTCATTTCTCACTTATAACGTTTTTCACTATTTATATCTTCTTTCACTACTCACGAATCACTTCTTAAACATCTCACTTTTGACCGAATGCCATTTGGCCGCATTGTTAAAAAATTACCTCAGATTACGAGTAGTGAAAAGTGAGAAGTGAGTAGTGATAATTGCGTAGTGAGGAACGAGACTTTACATAAGAAATAAGAATTAAGAAGTGGGAAGTGAATAATGAGGAAAGAGAATTAAAAAGTGATATTTGAGAAGCGGGATCTGAGGATTGAATAGTGAAGGCGAGAAGTGAGAAGTGAGAAATGAGAAGTGACAAGGGTGAACTGGGAAGTGACTAGTTGAAAGTGAAATGGAAGATTTGAGATTTTAGATGCGATGAGTAAGAAGTGAGAACTGAGAACTGAGATCAAAAACTGAGAACTGAGACCTGTGAAATGAGAAGTAAGAACCAACAAGCAAGAAATGAGAACTGCGAAGTAAGAATTGAGAACTGAGAAGTTAGAAGGAAGGATGTGAAATAAGAAAAGCGAAAAATAATAAATAAGTATTGAAAATACTTATTATATTTTTGTCCGTCTTCTTTCTTCTTTCTTTTTTCCTCATTTATGATTCTTTCTTCTTCCTTTATTCTGCATCTTCTATTTTCATTCTTAGTTCTTCTATCTCCTTTCGTCCTTCTTTCTTCTTCCATCTGCTTTCTTCCTACTCACTTCTTTCTCCTTTCTTCCTTGTTTTGTTCCTTCTCTCTTCCTACTTCCTTATTTCTTCCTTCTTCCTACTTTTCCTTGCTCTTTCCTTTTTTTCTTCATCCTTCATTTTTCTTCTTCCTTATGCAATATTTCTTCTTATTTCTTCCATCTTTCATCTTCTTTCTTCTTTCTTAATTTTTCTTTCTTATCTTTTCTTTCTTTCATCTTCCTTCTTCTTTAACCTTTCTTTCTTCTTCCTTCTTGCATTTTCCATCTTATATCTTCCATCTTTTATCTTCCTTCTTCCTTCCCATTTGTGACGGCGAACAGCCCTAGCACTCAAACAGCCATATGCATGTTTTGCAGTGGGCCGGCTGAGCTGACACTACGGAGCATGACAAACGATGACAATGCAGGGATAAAATCCAAAACAAAGTCGGCAAGTGGTTGGATAAATCCCCGCCAGTTCTAAAACTTCTTAAATCTATATATTATATGAATTATTCTAATTTGGAATCAGATTCCGTGAAAAGTATTCGATTTAAAATTGCTTAGCCTGTGACTGTGAGTGGTACTTTGAGTGCAATGACATAAAGCAATTTCAATAATAAGATGCCTATTTCCAGCTTCTCACATGTGCAGATTTACTGATCTACTTAGTTACTTAATCTAATTGAACACAAATACACTAAGCGTTTAATTATCCCTAAGTATTTGAGGTTATGGCTTTCAGTATTCTTATGCTCAAAACTTTTTTTCGGTAGGGGCTGCGAAATTTGAATTTATCCGGGCACCAGGAACTATCGTGTAGTACTTTCTAGCGCCACTTCTATTCTGTTTGTATCGAACTGTGAACTGTGTTTGAACATAACCCCCCCCCCCCCCACCCCCGAGACAAAATTTTTAGAAGAATTTTTTTTTCGAACCTTCTAGAACTAAAAAAAAATGTTCATAAAACCCCCCCCCCAGACCAATTTTCTGGCTACGCCACTGGTAAGTAACTATACCTATTCATGCGCTAAATGTAAAACGAATTAAAAATATATTATAGTTAAAGTTGCCCTGAAACTGCAGCATTAGTAATTCCGCTTCTAGAAAATTCAATCGAAACATCATTCATGCTCTTTTTTTCGTCTTCTTTCTATCTTCCCTCTTCTTCCTTCTTTCTTGTGCATTTTTTATTCTCACCTCTAGCTTTGCATTTCTTACTACTCGCTTCTCACTTATCACTCACCTCACCTATTACATCTCACTTCACACTCCTTGTTCCTCATTTTTCACTTCTCATTTCCCACTACACACTTCTTATTTCTACTAGTCACTACTTGCTTCGAACATCTCATTTCTCACATATCACTTCTTCTTTCACTATTCACTAATCACTTCTTGAACATCTCACTTCTCACTTCACACACTTAATAAGAAAACGTATTTCAAACAGCCCTTCCGGCCAAATGGAATTCGGGCAAACGTCATTTGGCCACATGACCCTAAACCATTTGATGTGCACTTTGTCCAATGAGCAGTTCGAGAATTGGTTGAATAGTGATGGTGGTCTTCATGAACATGAGCATTATGTCCGTAAAATTTGTATTTCCAACTCCGTGATTGACTGAAGCTTGCGTAATTGTACAGAGAACCAAGTGAACCATGCTCAATGTACACATTTGGGAAGTTCACGTATTTTCAGTCAATAACGACGGCAGTCACGTCGTAACGGTCATATAGGAAGGGAAGGATTATTAGTCCGACTCTCGTTGACACTAGAGTCTAAGTTCACCTCTGAATCCCCACGCTATCAAACTAATTTCCCTTAACCCAAACCAAAATGTGCAGTAAAAATGTCATTCTAATCACAAGAAAACTGTTCAGTTGGTGAGCTGTGCATGTTTGCTGTTTCTCGGTCTATCATGCCGGTAAACATGCAACTAAAAACAAAAAAGGAATTTTAGAAATTATAATATTGGAGAAGTAGATTGTGTCATAGTCATAGCTTAGCACCACCTTCTGTTGTTCATTTCTCCAAGGCCAAGACTAAACAGGTGCAATATAAACTCATTTTATTACTAATCGAGGACTAAGTGCACCACACTGTCACAGAGTAGGGATTCTGTTGCCATTCTCCAACTGTATGGGTAAATTAATTTCTCTAATGGACTTGCAAATGGCTCGCTCCCACCATATGGAACTAGAAGAGCGTAATACGTTTGGCCAAGAATGCAATATTTCATTGAAATAGACATTTAGTTCAGTGGCAACTGCTGCGATGGTCCTGCTCTTCCGGGATACGGCGCGACAGCTGTGGCCGCGCATTTATCAATGGAATTAAAGCGAGAGAAGCTTCGTTACATCATGCTTTCGGTAATGACCTCGACTCACAGAGAATTCATGGAAAGCATCGTTCATTCTTGCCAATGAATCTTGTTCGAGTTATATTTTCTATGTGCAGCTCGCAAGTCGTTCAGAATCTGTCCAAATGCACCAAGAAGGTCTCATTAGTAGACCGAATTCCGCTTTCTTTCCTTCATGCAATAATCATATCCACATCGGTGGCTCCGTAGCAGTTCGTCATTTTGGTCGGCATATCCTCATCATTACTCTCGTAACCTCATTTCGGTCCATTGAGTCCACCGTGCACACATCACCGAAGTCTTGGAATTCGACGGGTATCAGATTCGTTTCGGCATATTACTGTTTGGTAAACAAACCGACGAAATTCGAATATTTTGCCTAGTAGGAAAGCGTGCAACAGCTGATTGCAGCACTCGTCAACACAATGCCTCGTGCCGGCAATACGTTAACAATTTTGGAGTCTCTAGTGCGCATGATTCACCCAAGACGAAGCCGGTTCAATTTTATTTAGCGTGGGAGCATTGTGAACTCATTGGTACGATATGTTAACTGGCAGTGAGCTGCAATATTCTGCCTCTGATAATTTTGACCGCTAAAACCTAAAATTAACATAGAATTTGGGAAATTGCATTGATTTGATGGTTCGGAGCTATTGAACCTTCTAATATCAGGATATTAGGCATTTCAAGCCGTGTTGGGAAGTACACAAATTCTCAGATGTAATGAACGATTCAAATCAAGCGTAAGTCAAATCACACCAGAATCATTGCCCACAGAATCGTGAACTGCATCATTACATGATTTTCCCGTGATCTTCTTTTTATTTATTTTTTATTTATAAATAATAAGGCCGATACAAATATTTAAAATCTATTTTATCTCCCCCCTCGGATTTTTTTCCCAAAAAATAATATTTTGAGGGGGCAACAAAATAAAATTCGGATAATTTTGAGGATTGTCAAAACATTCTTTAACAAATCCGAGGAGTTTTCTGATTTTTTTCATTTTACTATTTATTTTTTAATATACCCCCCCCCCCCCCACACCCCCTGGACCTTTCGGAGACCAGTAGGACAAAAAGTCAATTAAATATTTGTAACGGCCTAAATCGATACAGAAAATACCCATCGCTTGGATTTTGATGCCTTTGGAGTGAAATCATTCTACGGCGAATGAGCAAAACGATGTGATTCTGACTGAAAGTTTCAGGCACGATGCTGTCACGAGTTAGGCCCTCCTTAGCCAAGCTAGTCGTGAGAGTAGCATTTACGACAACGTCATCGTAGATCCCGAACTGTGAAGCGCCCATATTAAGAGTAATAATTGGCCAACTAGCCATCGAAATTCATCGGATTCACTACGACCCTAGTCAGTATCATATCCGTTCACATATTTACTACTCTCCAATGGTTTGAATTAAGCATATACGTAAAATAATTTTAGGTATTTGGCTTCAAATCGATATTCTAACCATGATCACGAAACTAAGACCACCAACTTTCAAAGAAACATACGAAACCTACAATGTGCTACAATTCATATAATTTTATATGGATTAATTACAAAACTATGTTTTTTATTACCACTGCGAGGATCTCTAATGACTTCTCGTTTTCAGCGTGGTCTTGTTTTGTGGTCGAGCATCTTACCGCACAGCTAAGGAAGGCCCCATGTTCTGGGGATTCCTTTTTTTTGTAGATATTATAAGCAGGAATCAGTGTTGTGCTGAATCATTATCAGACGATACCGATTGTAATTTCGTGTAAAAATTTTTCACATGAAAACAGTAGGCGAGTTGCCGAACACAGAATTTTCATTCAAACATTAATCTTTACTAATATCAGCCAATTGTCAAATGTCCCGTTATATCTTCTATTTAGCGTTTCAATGTTTCAATGTAGTAGAGATCAAAATGTAACGGTAAGTGCTTCAAATCAAGCTACGATTTTCGAACGATTCTTAATCGCTGGCGAGTTTTTTTCACTTGATAATTTAAAAGTAAAATCGCGTGTGAGTTTGATCATCCTCGATTTCTTGAAAATTTTATTTTTCCCATCTTTGGCAGGAATCAAAGCTTTTTTCGCTTTGTATACCCCATGTTAAGCAACCATGCGTCTCCATGCATCTGCAAAGCAAAAGCCTCTTCATTAGACTGGACCAGCCTTGTATGGGGAGAAAAAAAGTTGTCGAATTCTACGGGGCACCCCCAGGATTATAAGTACGTTTTACAAGGTTGAGATAAATGCTTTATCATTTCATAATGAATCATATCAAATCCAGGAGAAGAACCTTTTGTTAAATTCAAGGATGATTGGAACTCGAGTATTGTGATTGGTTTGTTGTATGGTTCAGTGTTATCTATTATCTTGAAAGAAGTTTTTTTTCCATAATTGATTTATGTTTTTTAAAGGATGGAGAATAGTTGTTAGAAGAAGAAACATTAGGGAAGTGCTTCCCTAGAAGCTCAACAATGTCCAAAGAGTTCGAGATGATGGAGTCGACATGCTTTATAGAAGTTAATTTATTGGTTTGATGTCTCCCATTAATACTTCTGATTTGTTTCCAAATTCGAGTCTGGGGAACTTTAGAGTTCATTGACGCCACCATTTTTCTCCACAATTGTTTACTATGATATCGCATGAGAGCCCTAGCTTTAGATTTACATATTTAGAAACACTGTTCGTTAGCAGATGTTGAGTGTTTTTTGAAGAAGTTTAAACTGTGATTTCTGTCCTTTAGAGCCTTTCATATAGAAGAATTCCAGCAAGGAACGCTTTTTTGTCCAATTTTGGCGGATGATTTTTTTAGATTAATTTAGCAGGAAGCTCTTTTTACTTCAACCAAGTTTTCCACATTCCATACAAAAAATACAATTTTGGGAGAGTAGTCAACACCACATTTTCTTGTAGTGCACGGCAGTACAGGAGCGATGAGAACGATAGAAAGTCCGTCGACTTTGTATGTAGTGTGACACTAAAAAGAAGCGTATTCCCATTTGAAAACACGGAGATACCGAATAAATAAATAGAAGTCAAATGTAGGAATGGGACGAGATAAATAACTGATAGTAAATAAGACAAGCAGATACTCCAGTAATGCCTCCGGAAGTTCGTACAGGAATTTCTCTAAAAGTTCCCACAGGAATTCCTCTGGAAGTTCCTCCAGGAATTCATCCAGAAGTTCCTTCAGGAATTTGTCCGAAAGTTCCTTCAGGAATTCCCCCGCAAGTTCCTTAAGGAATTTCTCCGGAAGTTCCTCCAGGAATTCCTCCGGAAGTTCCTCCAGGAATTCCTCCGGAAGTTCCTCCAGGAATTCCTCCGGAAGTTCCTCCAGGAATTCATCCGGAAGTTCTTCCTGGAATTCCTCCGGAAGTTCCTCCGGGAATTCCTCCGGAAGTTCCTCCGGGAATTCCTCCGGAAGTTCCTCCGGGAATTCCTCCGGAAGTTCCTCCGGGAATTCCTCCGAAAGTTCTTCCGGAAATTGCTCCGGAAGTTCCTCCAGGAATTCCCCCGGAAGTTCCTCCAGGAATTCCCTCGGAAGTTCCTCCAGGAATTCCTCCGGAAGTTCCTCCAGGAATTCCCTCGGAAGTTCCTCCAGGAATTCCCTCGGAAGTTCCTCCAGGAATTCCTTCGGAAGTTCCTCCAGGAATTCCTTCGGAAGTTCCTCCAGGAATTCCTTCGGAAGTTCCTCCAGGAATTCTCTCGGAAGTTCCTCCAGGAATTCCCCCGCAAGTTCCTTCAGGAATTCCTCCGGAAGTTCCTTCAGGAATTCCTCCGGAAGTTCCTCCAGGAATTCCTCCTGAGTTCCTCAGGAATTCCTCGGAAGTTCCTCCAGGAATTCCTCCGGAAGTTCCTCAGGAATTTCCTCCGGAAGTTCCTCCAGGAATTCCTCGGAGTTCCTCCAGGAATTCCTCCGGAGTTCCTCCAGGAATTCCTCGGAAGTTCCTCAGGAATTCCTCCGGAAGTTCCTCCAGGAATTCCTCGGGGAGTTCCTCGAGGAATTCCTGGAGGAACTTCCGGAGGAATTCCTCCTGGAAGTTCCGGAGGAATTCCTCCTGGAAGTTCCGGAGGAATTCCTCCTGGAAGTTCCGGAGGAATTCCTCCGGAAGTTCCCGGAGGAATTCCTCCGGAAGTTCCTCCAGGAATTCCTCCGGAAGTTCCTCCAGGAATTCCTCCGGAAGTTCCTCCAGGAATTCCTCCGGAAGTTCCTCCAGGAATTCCCGGAGGAACTTTCGGAGGAATTCCCGGAGGAACTTCCGGAGCAATTTCCGGAAGAACTTTCGGAGGAATTCCCGGAGGAACTTCCTGAGGAATTCGGAGGAACTTCCGGAGGAATTCCCGGAGGAACTTCCGGAGGAATTCGGAGAACTTCGGAGGAGGCTCGGAGGAACTTCCGGAGGAATTCCCAGGAGGAACTTCGGAGGAATTCGAGGAGGAACTTCCGGGAGGAATTCCGGAGGAACTTCCGCGGAGGAACTTCCGGAGGAATTCCCGGAGGAACTTCCGGAGGAATTCCCGGAGGAACTTCCGGAGGAATTCCCGGAGGAACAGGAGGCGGAATTCCCAGGAGGAACTTCCGGAGGAATTCCCGGAGGAACTTCCGGAGGAATTCCCGGAGGAACTTCCGGAGGAATTCCGGGAGGAACTTCCGGAGGAATTTCCGGAAGAACTTCCGGAGGAATTCCCGGAGGAACTTCCGGAGGAATTCCCGGAGGAACTTCCGGAGGAATTCCCGGAGGAACTTCCGGAGGAATTCCCGGAGGAACTTCCGGAGGAATTCCCGGAGGAACTTCCGGAGGAATTCCCGGAGGAACTTCCGGAGGAATTCCCGGAGGAACTTCCGGAGGAATTTCCGGAGGAATTCCCGGAGGAACTTCCGGAGGAATTCCCGGAGGAACTTCCGGAGGAATTCCCGAAGGGACTTCCGGAGGAATTCCCGAAGGGACTTCCGGAGGAATTCCCGGAGGGATTTCCGGAGGAATTCCCGGAGGAACTTCCGGAGAAATCCCTGGAAGAACTTCCCGAGGAATTCCCGGAGGAACTTCCCGAGAAATTCCCGGAGGAACTTCCGGAGGAATTCCCGGAGGAAATTTGTTTTATTTGTCTTTTGTCTTATTTGTCTTATTTGTCCTATTTGTCTCATTTGTCTTATTTGTCTTAATTGTCTCATTTGTCTTATTTACAACAGCACCACTGTTATCACCCAAATACTTTTCAAAGCTTGTGTGGAAACCTTGTACAGAAATCATCTCACGATATTTTCTAATGTTGTTCTAGAAACAGCTCATGTTTTCATTTTCCAAAACCAGCTAGAGTTTGTTTATTTTGATTTCCTCATTGCGTGATTGGTCGGCACTGTTGCTGTTCTCTCGCCGAACCACTGCATGAGTGATAAATTTCTTCCCCATTGTTGCCAATTCATTTTGTTCTCCGCTTACGGCAAATTCTCAAGCAATTGTAAACTGCATAATGATGAAATAATTTTGGCGACACTGACAGCGTCATTCTGGCCAGCTGAATTGGGCAATTTTCTCTCTCAGAGAGTGCTACCACGTGCTTTTTTAACGGAAAACCTTTCCTTCAGACCTTAATATCGAACATAGATTCAAGTTATACTGGAAGTGATTGCCTTCGCCTTTTTTTTTTCGAAATCAACAAAAAATATAGGCAATTATTTTGTGTAAATATACATAACTAATGTTGTTATAATTTTGAACGGGCTTGGTAGTCATATGGCTACTGCTTCTGCCTCATATGCAGGAGGTCGTGGGCAAGATGAATACACCACCTATGAGGTGAACCGGTCAAGGGCCGAAAACCTCATTAATAAAGACAACAAAAAAAAAAAAAATGAATACACCACTAGGTGTTCCAATCTGCCAAATTCACGATTCAGCCATCTTGGATTTTAGTATGGGACAGCCAGCCGATTTGTTTATGTTTTGCACCGAAAATGAATTTTTCACCCCCGCCTTCTTCTCTTCCTTAAACTGGGCAGGTTGAAACACCTAGCTGTGTATTCATCTTGGTCGTGGGTTCAATCCCAGGTCCGTTCCATTCTCCTACTTTGTATCTGTCTCTATATTTCTCATGTTCTTGCTATCGCTAGAACTGGAAATGGACATTCATACCGTTTCCATTTCTATCCTATACCTTCAACTTGACTATTCTAGCAGAAGCTGCTAGAATTGGAAATGAACCAAAAAAGCTCGTTTCCCTTCATCCAATTTAGAAATTCCATCAAATGCTTTCTCCTATCCATCACATTGGCAGCTCGTTAACCAAGACGGACCCTCTGCCTCTCGAACCTAACCCAAAAATTCCAATAAATTCCGTATGATCTCGTGACAAGTGCAGAGGTATATTCGGCTTGCAGTGGGCGAGTGATTACATCATCATTTCCTTCCCCTTCCCTACATTGACTTGCACTCTGACGTGGCAGGCGCCAGTATGACCTAACAAATGAGATCACCAGTACTTGTTCATTGAAGATGAGTGCTAGTCCTAAGCAAACACCTGTTGGTTCTCTGTACAAGAACAGCTGATCTGGTCATAATGGAGTAGCAACTACGGGCAGTCAATCAAGCTCAAGCTCAAGCTCGTAACTAATGTTGTTATAATTTTGATATGAAATAAAACAGGCCGAAGACACATTTTCATCGAATTATCTAATTATAACACACGTTGTTTTAAATAACAATCATTGATAGAATTGAGTTATAATTTTGTTATGGATTCCTGATCGGCATTCAAGCCAAATGTAACAAATATATTAAGAGTCTATATCCATTAATAAACAAAAAATCAAAACTTTGTCTTAAGAACAAACTTTTGATTTACAAACAAATTTTTAGATCTGCCATGTTGTATGCTGTGCCAATAAGGACTAGTTGCTGCAATACCAGAAAGAAGGCACTTCAGAGAATTCAAAATAAAATTCTGAAAATAATTCTGAAGTTGCCTCCGTGGTATAGTACCAATGAACTTCATAGAATTTCTAATATTCAGAAATTGCAACAAATGTCCAATAAAATAATTTTCAATTTTAGACAAAAATCTTTGCCATTTTCTATTGCAACGATTAAGTCCTTGTACCCTTAGTATAAATTTGATTAAGTTTAGTTTAAGTTAAAGACATCGTGATTCCTACATGGTTCAATTCAACCAGAGGAAAATTCCAAACTGCCAGAGGCAATTGCAATGTACTAACAACTAACAAAAATGAAAACACGGAACACCTAGTCCAAGAGATGAATATATGTATTTGATAATTAGCTAATAAAATTAGTTTAGAAAAAGAAAGAAAAAACTGATGATCAATTAAAAACAAACTTTTTCTAAAAGAACTTTAAAACCGCGTTAAACCATCGTAGACTGATTCAAGACAGCATTGTTATTACTTCCATAAATCTTACCCGCAAAGAATGGTCCAGGTATACACATTCCGGCGTGACGTTACAACGTTTTGACGTACTTGTAAATGTATTTTTGAAGAAAACTTGCATAAAACATCAGTAAACATATGCATATTATTACATATTCAGAATCCTTATAAAATTTCTGATCGAACAGATATATCAACTTCGAATTTGTGTAGAAAAATGGCTTTCTGGGATGAAATTTGCTGCGTGACGTTACAACGCGCTTGAATTCGTGACTTTGTACCTCGACTTAAACATGGTTAATTATCTGCTCTGATCGTTATTTTACTCCAAAAATAATGAACACCCTTCAAATATATGAAGACAATCGATGACCCTACGGGTAATATGCTTAAAATACGGACTAAGTTCGTTTTATTCGACATCAACATTTCGTGACGTTACAACGCGAGGTTTTTCAATGCGTTGTAACGTCACGAAAAGTATTCCACTATAAAATCAATTTTAACATAAGTTTTTGATCCGTATAGTTTGTTATTGCACCAAAATAAGAAGATATAATATTCGATAATTTATTAGACGAAATCCTGGTTTTTAATCAATGGCACGGAGCGTCAAATCCAATGCCCGAATATGCAAACTGGAACACATATTTTGGTTCCTTTGTAAGATTCCACCGAGTAGAATCAAAACCTGATTGTTCGAGCATAATACACAGTATTTGGTCTTATGTAAAAATTGCGGCATAACTGAAATTGAATATTTTATGAAAAAATACATTTGAAATCAAATGATAAATTATATCATGATAGTAGAAGGAAGTGTGTGCCATTAGACATCATATTCTAAACGCATGCTTTGATGCTTGGGTTTTCAAACGCCAAACTGAAGATAACTGCAATAGCAAGACAAGATCTGAAAAATTGTATTGACTGATTGTTTATTCCACGCAAAATACAAGATACTTCAAGAAATCTAACATTAGTTATCTGATAAGCATATTGTTTATCAACACCATCGTTGATGGTGTCACATTTCATTTCGTATCGGACGCATGTAGATGCAGCCGCATTGACTTACTGACGCCCAGACTTCTACACCGCGACATCTCATATTGATGGTTGCATAGTACTATTCCTGTTCCTAACTAAACTGGCACCTTTGGAGGCAGTATTTCTTTCGGAAAAACAAATTCAGTAACATCGCAGAGGTCTAGTTGATCATGCATGTGAGTGTACGCGATATTTTAATATAAATAATTCGATAAGGGGAAACTGAATGAGCACAATGAGATTTTAGAATAGACCTTTTTAACTGTTTTTTTTTTATAAATATAAGTTCATCATTGAAAAGACCTAAATCAGATTCTACGATAGACTATTCATTGGTGTGCCCCTTTTTGCCTTTCTCGTATACTAAGTAAACGTGAAGGCTACACCCAACCGGCGATTGTTAGATTTTCTAACAATTATGTATAAAAACCTACCAAAATCTGTATAAGAACTGGGCATATGCGAAATTGGTAGATTCTTATACAAATATTGTATGAGACCTTACAATTTTGTTAGCTTTTCTAACAATATTTGTATGAGAGCTTACATTTTCTGTATAAGAATCTAACAATTTCGCATATGCCCAGTTCTTATACAGATTTTGGTAGGATCTTATACAGAATTGTTAGAAAATCTAACAATCACCGGTTGGGTGTATATGTTCGCTCCAAAAATAAGCTTTTTATAGAAGCCCCTGAGACCCATAGTGTTACATACCAATCGACTCAGTTCAACGAATTGAGGTGATGTCTGCGTGTGTGTATGTCTGTGCGCATAAAAAACATCACTCATTTTTCGGGCACTTAACTTCAACCAATTTGCTCGTGACAAATTGCAATCGACGGAGAACCCTGTCCCATTATATCTTATTGGCCTGATCGCACTATGGGATTAAATGTTTTGGCCAAAATAAAAAAAATTATACACTAAAACCATGAAAAAAACTCACTCATTATATCACTCATCATAACCTTATCCAATTTGCTCATGTTAAGTTACATTTGACGGGGAATCCTGTCTCATTGTTTCCTGCTTCTGCTTGTAATGCAAAGGCATTCGAGAGCAAATTTCAATGCCATCGGAGTCTGCGAGGTGCAAACGCATTTCATCGAGCTTTGAAACTATTCCCTGAAGTCTAGAAGTCTAGATTAGAAGTCAATATAGCTGGTTGTACTGTGGGCAAATATCAATTGCCATTACTGTTGTATTTATTCAAAGCCCTATGTTGTGCATTTTTGTTAGTACCCGCTTTATTTTACTTTACAGAGAATAATTCAACAGATTTTTCACTTGTCCTGCATATTCCGACGGAAATGGGTGATATCGCCTAAGCACTACTTCACCCTATATCACATCAATTGAAAACTCGCTTTCTATATTTATATTTATATGTTCAACCTAGAGCTGAACACAAATTAAGTCAATCTGTCCGGCCATGTTACAAGCTCCGTAGGCTTTATGAAGAATGTTTTTCCGTGACGTTACACCGCTAACTTCACCTAGGTGAAACTCAGGCTATTTACCACCGATTTTCTTTCTATTACCACCAAAACAAAGCTTTTTTTGAGTACAAAGAGCATACGAAATTTTGAATTCAAGGCTTATATGTACTTCTCAGAAAATTTAAAACAGTCAATTTTTCGTGACGTTACAACGCTTTTTAGTGACTGATTTTACCTTGCCGAAAATCAGTTTTTCTTCAATTTCAAATCAAATTTCACATAGGGCACAGATTCTATACCTTTTCTTCTTTCAATAGGTGACAACAGAGTACAAATTGATGCATCAGAACCCAATTTACAGTCAATTTGGGCTAATATGTCTGAACAGCCGTCTCTCTTCATTATTATCTATTAAACTAATTGTTAGTCAAAAACTTATTTTTCGTCAAACTAATAACATACCAAATATTTTATTTGATGATTTAGGTATTGTAAAATATGGAAAACACATGGATAATGTCAAAAATTAAGTTTGAAAAGTTGGTGCTCTGGTGGACCTGTCCGAAGAATGTGTCTATAGCATGATGCGATATACACTCCCCCCACATATGTCTTGAATGCGACCGTCGAATGTAAGTGTCCCAAAGAAAAGCGCGAACAGGCTTTTTTATGGAGAAAGCGTGTTCATATCGTGTTGCTGTTCTTTAACTAAACCGCTCTCAATAGGAAAATTAAGTATCCGTATATGCATCCCCTTTTTCAAAACAAAAAAAAACTGAACCGCGTTCTATATTCGCATTTGTATGCCCATTCGAATCCCATGTTGATTGGCTATACTCTACCACGTTTGATTAGTTGTAGTACAGCGACGATGACAAACCTCTTTCTCATCCACGTGGAGACCTCGCAGGTAGTCCCCGAGCGCAGAGGTCGGAATCCCATCCTCCGACACGACGGACGATGACGCCGCACGGAGGCACGGCCGATACAAATCAGCTGTTTCGCCTCCCGGTTGTCTCGGCTGCTGGCTGACTGGCTGGTTTGTTGCGGTTAATCCTTTTTCGCGCTTTCCTAACACTTTCAGTCTGCCCCGAGACTTGAACCGGTACGGTCGCGCGAAACCGGGCACTCCCCATGGTTCGGTTCGGATTGAGTAACCTGTTACAGTGTTCAACGGTTTTGTGACTCGGTGGAGCAGCATGGTGTTTTACTGAAGTTGGTAGCAAACGTTGATGGGTGTTTGAAGAGGTCACTTGTAGCAGCTGATGAAGTGAATTGTGTGTTGTTTGTTGATGCTTGGTACCACGCTTACAAGTTTGTCAACTATTACACTGCAGACGAAGAAAAGAACGGATTGAAGCGGAAAGCAGAAAGGATGAGGCTCTTTTGATGCTACTGGCGCTTCTGCGGTTTGTAGCGTGGAAGAATATCTACAGTGAGAGTGACAAAGCCTCCCGGCAGCTGTTGGGGATGGTGTGTTTGCGTGTGGTTTATTTTTATATTCCTCTTCCGGGGCGGTTTCCTCACCATTCCACAGTGGATCAAACCTATAAGAATCATGTATTTTCCTAGTTAATATGGAAATATGTTGAATCAAAATGCAGTGTTTTCGGAGTAAAGACTGGAAAATATGAAGCATCGTGTCATATGTTCAAGATATGACAGCACATCAAACCAAATACAAATCAACAAGCTGTTCACTGAGCATCAAAACCAATGACAGTGAAATTTCTTCGCCTGCTTAGTTCAGCTGGAACACGGGATATCTACCAGAATTATCGAATTCTGATAAATCATTTGCAATGTTTTCTCATGAAAATCTTCGATTATCGATGTGTTTCTATTGGGATTTCAATCAGTCATAGGGATTTCATTAAAACTTATAGATTTTCGAAATTGTGTGAGTATCCTAAAATCATTCTAACGAGCTGCAGTAACCCCGCAGTTTAACTTGGAGTAATTGTCGGCTAGTCGATGTTTTCTTTTCTTGAATTTCGAATATCAAGATTTCAAAAGAAATTTTTTAATTTTTCTGGGATTCTCCTGATATAGGTGGATCCGTTGGGATTACGATATTTGTTATAACTCAGACAATTAAGTCATATTGAAATTTGTACCACGAAAAATGCACCTTTCACCAAGTAATTTTATTCCAAATTGCTTTCTTATGTATGTAATCTAAAATAGAGATTTGGTCCACTGTGTGCTCTTACGCCGGTTCTGGCCTTTATGGTCCACTTCGTACCTATTTGTACGGCTTACTCGAGCTTTGGGAGAAATAAAGAAGTGATTTGCTGACTTCTTGAAGGATTTGTGATTGTCGCTTCCGAGGAAGAATATGCTCTTCTCGTGTATTTCATTGTCGTCCCAACCCGTTGGCAGTGCAAGGGAATCTGGAGTGGATCTCGTGCATTCTCTGTGTCACTCTGTGAAGGGCTGCTTCGTGTTCGTATGTATGCTTGCCCGCTGAAGGGTAGCGTCGGCCGGATGTGGATGAAAAAGTGAAAGTGAGCTTCGCAGAAATTGGGTGAAATGACGGAACTGTCGCTTGCGGTGGCGAAGGATTAGTGTCTATATAAAAACACAGCCTATAACGGCAATAAGAGGATTAATGTGCATGAATCGCAGTTAGAAGTGGTAAATTGAAGAAATAATGTGATAGCATGGTTTTGAATTGGTTGAGAAACGTTTGGCTCAGTGAAATGAATGGTAGAATTGGCTCGAATCGAATAACAATCTAAAATAATAGGGGTAATGTAGATCATTGACTTTAGGTCTTTCTTTGGGCCACCACCGGTTGATTCGTGTTCGTTGGAAGATACGTGATGAATTTCATGATGATAAAGATATTGAAGGAATTAGTTTAAAAATTCCTTGATTATACCATCTAATCCGGTTGATCTTAAAATTCATATTTTTCAGTTTTAAAGAGGCTATTTTAGAGATTTTTAGTGGAATGTAGTTAACGAGTTGGCACTGTTCAATCTACTTATTGAATTTTGAAACGCTGAAAACGACCTTACTGCTGTTGAGGTCGACATACGTATTTGTGTAGTTACAGTGGTGGAATTAAATGGAATAGTACTAACCAGATACTTAGTTAGGCAAATTCGTCTTATGAGTAAAGTGAAGGCACTCCACTGAACAAAACTCTAAGCATAATTGTGTAGTAAATTAATCTATTTATCCCTATATTTCGTTGGGTTTCGTCCCGTAGGAGCCGTTCAAAATTATAGAATAGATGCATTGGTTCCATAAGAAGTGATTTGCCTACATAAACCGATTCAAACAATTCCAACGAAAAGGATATATTTCTAAAATAGATAAAATGGAATTGAGAGAATTGAGTGAAACGGGTACATATGACAGCTAAGACAATTAGAAAATCAAACAAATGAAGAAAAACAAGCACGCTCAGCAATGAGCATAAAATTGAAATTTCTCAATTACTTGGATTTTCACCAGTCCAAGTAATTAAGATGAAAAATAAATCTCGCTCTGGTACTTCCCAGAGGGGTATTTCTCAAGAATTTTATTTAGTTCTCTTTAACAAAAGTAAACTAAATAATATGAAAAGTTTGGAAAAGGCCTGTATTATGCTCCATGTCCGTGTTACATGGGAACATTTCCGCAGGCCTGGGAGAAATTTCCAAAACCCCACTCAGTGCCGTTAGTGCCAAAAATGGGGTCACGGAACTAAACATTGCCACATGGATGCTAAATGCATGATTTGTGGTGGAACCTCTCACGCCAAGGACGCCTGTCCTGTGAGAGAAGATTCCTAAATGTGCCAATTGTGAAACATATTTAAAACCTGGTCTTTTCATCAGAAGAGATCCAAATGATTTTATTTATTTGATCGTCTTAACAGCCCCTGTGGCGGGGTCATTAATAGACGTATCAAACATAAATTATATTCTTCGTTTGAACCAAAGTTTTTGAAACTTTGGGAGTTTCTGTTGAAACAAATATTGGACAATTTTCCTTCATTGCAGCCTACCTGCCTTTTCAATGCAATGGGCAGCAAAAGAATTTGTTGAAAGCTGATCTTCAAATTCTGACTCGCAACAAACCCATTTTTTCATAATTGGTGACTTCAATGCCAAACACCGTTCATGAAGTAATGCTCAAAGCAATTCCAATGGTGAAATTTTATTTGAAGATTGTTCTGCGGGATATTATACTATTCAATATCCCAATGGACCAACTTGTTTTCCTTCCAGTTTAAATCCTTCTACAATTGATTTAGTTTTAACGGATTCAAGTCAGCTGTGTGGCCAATTGTTAACTCGTGCTGACTCCGACTCTGATCACCTTCATGTGACGCTCAAAATCTAACAAGAAGCAATTTATAATCCAATCAGCTCTACTTTTGAGCTGATTGGGATTTATATAAAACGTATATCGATAGGAGTTTTGATGTTGATATTCATCTCGATACCAAAAGTGATATTGACAATGCTCTCGTATCTTTGACAAATATAATTGTCGAAGCTAGAGGCATTGCAATTCCAAAATGTGGAATTAAATTCAACTCCATTATTAGTGACGACGATCTTCAGCTACTGATCCGTTTTAAAAATGTGAGGCGAAGGCAATACCAAAGAACTCGTGATCCCGCGTTGAAAGTTATTTGGCGAGATTTGCAAAATGAAATTAAAAACGTTTCGCTATTCTGAGAAATGTCAACTTTGAGAATAATGTCTCGAAGTTGGATCCCAGTTCGAAACCCTTTTGGAAATTAACAAAAAATCTTAAAAAAAAACTCAAAAAACCAAATTTTATTAACAAATGGAGAAAAGGCTCGAAAACTTGCTCAGCAGTTCGAGAGTGTCAATAATTTTAGTCTAGTTTTTTTTCCAATTTCGTTTATTTGGTAGGCTCAGGCGTGTATAACACTTTACGGAGCCATTGTTCTTTGTGATATATACAATCAATATCATTTTATTATACGGTTAGTAAGAGGGGGGTAGAAGCCAGCGTACTCGTGGTGACTCGAGGTTAGTTTACAATGTTTAAGGATGGATGGGGCTTAGGATTTTGGATCAGGAAATTTCAGCTTCTCATCCGGGTATTTGGCGTCAGGGACGATGTGGCGTGTCGTCGTGCTCGAGGAATGGTTCGAATGGGAGCATCTTCCGGATGGCAAGAGCTATGGAGCTCTACGGAACAAAAAGGCAGAGACAGAACAAAAAAAACTTTAAAGAAAGAAAAAAAAAAAACAAAATGTTAGATTTTGATGTCAGAAGCACAAAGAAAACTATAAATGGCCTGCATATAGACAACATCACGATCTCCCAAAACACCGCGAACTCCCCTGAAGGGTTGTTTACCTCGGGCCACAAGGGTATCCAATAATTGCTCTCTGGAGGCGTCATTTTCCGAGCAAAACCAAACTACGTGATCGATGTCATCATAACCGGCTCCGCACCTACATAAGTTGCTATCGACAAGGTTTATTCTGTACAGATGTGCGTTTAGTGAATAGTGATTAGACATAAGTCTCGACATCACGCGAATGAAGCCTCGACTTAAGTCCTCACCTCTGAACCACGCTCGCCCAGAAACTTTTGGAACTATGGAAAATAGCCACCGTCCAAGTTCGTTGTGTGTCCAATTTCTTTGCCAACTTTGAAGAGTACTCTGACGGAGTAATGGGAAAAACTCGTTGTTCGAGATTTGTCTATCAAAAACTTCACCTTCCTGTGCGCCCACCTTTGCTAGCGAGTCCGCCTTCTCATTGCCATAGATTAGGCAATGGGATGGGACCCATACAAAGGTAATCTTGAATGATCTTTCGACCAAATCACGCATCTGCTCTCTTACAGTTGCAAGAAAGTAAGATGCGTGCTTAACAGGTTTCATCGACCGGAGTGCCTCGATAGAACTAAGACTATCCGAGAAGATGAAATAATGGTCTACGGGCTGATTGGAAATTATCCCCAAAGCGAAATTAATTGCTGCCAGCTCAGCAACATAAACCGAACACGGTTCTTGAAGTTTTCGGAAGGTGGTTGAATTTACGTTGAAAACACCGAAGCCAGTGGATCCGTTAATGCGAGAACCATCAGTGAAATATCTGTTATTGCAATTGACATGTTCATATTTTTCAGAAAAATGGAAGGGATAGATATTTGTCGAAGATGATCTGGTATTCCTTGAATAGCGTGTTTCATGGACAGATCGTATTCAATTGAGGAACTGTCGTTGACGAAGTGAACTCGAGGTGGATTATAACATGGAAGACAGAGATCTGACGATATGTAGTTGAGATAGACTCGCAGGTATCTTGAACGATGAGCCAGTTCAAGCATATTATCGAAGTTTTCTAATACAAGTGTGTTACTTGTTCCACATTTGATGAGTATTCTAAGTGAGAGCTCCCAGTAACTATGCTTTAAAGGAGTGACTCCAGCAAGCACCTCCAGGCTCATGTTATGCGTTGAATGTATGCAGCCAAGGGCAATACGCAAACAACGATACTGAATTCGTTCCAATTTGATCAGGTGGCAATCAGCTGCTGAGAGGAAGCAGAAAGAGCCATACTCTAAAACAGAGAGAATAGTCGTTTTATATAGTTTGATGAGGTCTTCCGGGTGAGCGCCCCACCAAGTTCCGGAGATAGAACGGAGAAAATGGATCCTTTTTCGGCATTTCTCTAACAAATAATCAATATGGGTTTTCCAGGTACACTTGGAATCAAACCAGACCCCAAGGTATTTAGAAGATAAAGATTGGTTTATGTCATCTTTCAACAGCTTTAGTTTCAGTTGAGCTGGGTACCGTTTCTTAGTAAACACTACCAATTGAGAACTCGATCCCTAAATGTCTGGCCCAAACAATCAGGTTATTTAGGGAATTTGGCAATGGTCCTTGCAGGACATTTGCACATGAACCTCTTAGGGAGATCACGGCATCATCTGCAAGTTGTCTAAGCGTGCATTGTCCTTCCAAACAATTGTCAATATCTTTAACATAGAAATTGTAAAGCAAGGGACTTAAACATGAACCTTGGGGAAGGCCCATGTAGCTACTTCTGGAAGTTGTCAGAGTGCCGAGAGTAAAGTTCATATGTTTTACTGACAACAAATTGTACAAGAAATTATTCAAAATAACGGGTAATCCACTACTGTGCAAATTTTCCGACAGTACTTCTATGGAAACAGAATCAAAAGCGCCCTTAATATCCAAGAAAACTGAAGCCAGTTGCTCCTTGTGAGCATAGGCCAGCTGTATATCTGAAGAGAGCAACGCTAGACAGTCATTTGTTCCTTTACCTTTTCGAAAACCGAATTGAGTATTTGACAGTAATGCATTTTGCTCGACCCAATGGTCAATTCTTGAAAGGATCATTTTCTCCAATAATTTCCTCATGCACGATAGCATGGCAATCGGTCGGTATGAATTATGATCAGACACTGGTTTCCCAGGCTTTTGAATAGCTATTACTTTGACCTGTCGCCATTCTGGTGGTACGATGTTGTACTCCATGAAACAGGTGTACAGGTCGAGTAACCGTCTTTAAGCGATATCTGGGAGGTTTTTAAGAAGATTGAATTTGATGTTAACGCATCCCGGAGAACAATTGTTTGATGAAAGAAGAGACATAGAAAGTTCCAGCATTGAGAATGGTCCACCCAAAGAACCGGGATCAGTGACTGATTCTCGAAATAGCGGTTCTGCTGGTACGGAATCTGGGCAGACCTTTTTGCGAAGTTGAATATCCATCGATTGGAGTATTCTTCACTCTCATTGGTGGAAATGCGGTTCCGCATGTTGCGGGCCGTTTTCCAAAGTGTTGTCATTGAGGTTTCTCGTGATAGTCCCTCAACAAAACGTCGCCAGTAGCTACGTTTTTTAGCCTTGAGAAGATTTTTGAGCTTTCTTTCAAGCCTCAAATACTCTTCGAAAAGCTCAGACCTTCCGTAGAAACACGAATAACAAGATACCGCAACTATTGGAGTTCTGTACCAATAATTGGAGGATTGATTTTAGGTAACAATAAAGGATTTTGATGAAATTTTGGCACGCTTCGGATAAAATAGAGAGAATGAGCTTTCGGATGCACTCTCAAGGTAAGGGAAATGAAGTATGGATTAGGAGTTATAGAGAAATTAGTGTTGGAACGTGCTTAGTTCCTCCACTATTGGATCTTTTGCCCTATGGGAAAATCGACTAAATATATGCATATGCATTACGAAATCACGAAGTTTGAGGTGATACGACGTGCTTTGACTCAATTAAGAAATTGCTTATTCTGTCCTTCGGATTGTGGCCGTTGTGACCAGGTTGAACCCAGGTGGCCCATGAACCCCTTAAAATATCATTGTTTTTCAATTGTATTGTGAAATTATGAAAATTGATACATCTCCTATACATCTGGCAGATTGTGCTGAAGCTGCTCTGAATAAATTAAAATTTTATTTGCCTGATGCATGAACTGGATCACTATACAACAACTTCATATAAGCCCGTTCGAATGTTTCACCATCAAAATATGTCCAACTCAGATGTTCTAGGTTCTCCAAATTATCCGGGAGTTGAGTTCAATTGGTTCAATATAAGTCCCAAGAGCCCATGCGAATGCTTCATTATGCAAATAAGTACAACGCAGATGTTCAAGGTTCTCCAAATTGTCCGGGAGTTGACGCCGTTGACGTAGGTCAACTAGGGCTGATATCAATTCGACAGCGACCAAGCGTATCCATATAAATCCTACGAGCCCATGCGAATGCTTCATCATTCAAATAGGTACAACGCAGATGTTCTAGGTTCTCCAAATTCTACGGGAGTTGAGTTCAATTGGTCTACCAGGTCAACTGCGTCTGATATCAAACCGACAACAAACCAGCGTGTTCATATAAGTCCTAAGAGCCCATGCGAACGCTGTAGCATTCAAATAAGTACAACGCAGATGTTCTAGATTCTCCATATTGTCCGGGAGTTGAGTTCAATTGGTCTAGCATGTCAATTACGACTAGTATCCAACCGAGAGCAACCCAGCGTGTCCATATTAGTACTTAGAGGTCATGCGAATGCTTCGTCATTCAAATGAGCCTAATTCAGATGTTCTAGGTTCTCCAAATTGTTCTGGAGTTGAGGTTAATTGGTCTACCAGGTCAACCGCGCCTGATATCAAACCGACAGCAACGCAGCGTGTTCATATCAGTCCTAAGAGCCCATGCGAATGCTTCATTATTCAAATAAGTACAACGCAGATGTTCTAGGTTCTCCAAATTATTCGGGAGTTGAGTTCAATTTGTCTACCATGTCAACTACGCCTGATATCAAACCGACTGCGACCCAGCATGTCCGTATAGGTTCTAAGAGCCCATGCGAATACTTCATTATTCAAATAAGTACAACGCAGATATTCTAGGCTCTCCAAATTGTCCGGTAGTTGAGCTCTTTTTTTTATTATTTTAGTAAAAAACGGCTACTTAGTCTAAATTTAGTAAAACGAGTACGTTATTTACCCAACGTTTCGACACGGGGATTGTGTCTTACTAAAGGGGGGGGGGGGGGAAGACACAATCCCCGTAACGAAACGTTGGGTAAATGACATACTCGTTATACTAAATTTAGACTGAGTAGCCGTTTTTTACTACAATACAAAAGAAACAGTCGTCACACAAACAGTTGAGTTCAATTAGTCTACAGCCCATGCGAATGCTTCATCATTCTAGGTTCTTAAAATTGTCCGGGAGTTGAGTTCAATTGGTCTACCAGGTCAACTGCGCCTGATATCAAACTGACAGCAACCCAGCGTGTCCATATAAGTCCTAAAAGCCCATGCGAACGCTTCATCATTCAAATAAGTACAACGCAGATGTTCTAGATTCTCCAAATTTTCCGGGAGTTGAGTGCAATTGGTCTACCAGGTCAATTACGACTAGTAACAAACCGAGAGCAGCCCATCGTGTCCACATAAGTCCTTAGAGGTCATGCAAATGCTTCACCAGTCAAATAAGTCCAACGCAGTTGTTCTAGGTTCTTCAATTTGTCCGGGAGTCGAGTTCGAATGCTTCATCATTGAAATAAGTCCAATTCAGATGTTCTAGGTTCTCCAAATTGTTCTGGAGTTGAGGTCAATTGGTCTACCAGGTCAACAACACCTAGTAAAAACAAAAAGCAACCCAACTTGGCCATGTAAGTCTATTGAACCCTAGCGAATGTTTCGAAATTCAAATAAGTCCGAAGTAGGGGGAATGATGGCTTTGGCAGGTTTTGTTCTATTATTGGCAGGGGGTTTTTTATGACTGACTAGGTTCAAATTTGGCATAAACATTCTTTGCATATCAATGAATATTGTGGCCAAATTTCATAAAATTTGGTCGACAAAAACCCCCCTGCAATAATACAACAAAACCTGCCAAAGCCGTCTTTCCCCCTAGATGATAAGAAAATTATTTTGTGTCTCGTAAGTCGAGTCAAGTACGAGACACTGAGAACGGCCTTACTGTTGAGGTCGAAATACGTATCTGTCAAGATACAATTAAGTGGCGGAATTCAATGGGATTGTATAAACTCGTCTTATGACAAGTGAGGTCTGAAGTAGATGTTATAGATCCTCCAAATTGTTCTGGAATTAAGGTCAACTGATCTACCACGTCAACCACACCTGGTACCAATCCGACAGCAACCAAACATGTCCGTACAAGTCTATGGAGCTCTTAGGAATTATTGGCATTTCAAATCGGAACCAAGTAGATGTTCAAAGTTCTTCAAGTTGTCAAGTTGTAAGCCCGATTTTCAGCATATTGCGCATGCCTTGGGTAGTTAAAAAAATCAATACGTTCACTTGAAATTCGAAGCACATTACACAAATTCGAGTTAATAAAAATCAAATACAAAATACAAATTATTGCAGAAAAAACGACATGGTTATTAAAGACATTATATCCAGAATGTATTGGAATTCCAATGACAACCCTACTACCTGCCCGCTTGACTTACCCCGGATAGTATTTTTTAATGTGGCATAATTTGCTTTCATGAGTCGATACCGAGTCATAGAACATCCGCTCATGGAGGTTTGACTGTAATACATGTACGGATAATTTCCTAAATTCTTTGATATTAGGCGTTTGATATTAGGCGTAGTTGACATGGTAGACCAATTGAACTCAACTCCCGGATAATTTGGAGAACCTAGAACATCTGAGTTGGACATATTTTGATGGTGAAACATTCGAACGGGCTTTAGGGACTTATATGAACTTGTTGGATCACTATAAGTTCATGCTTCAGGCACATCTTCTTCTTCTTCTTCTTCTTGGCATTACATCCCCACACTGGGACAGAGCCGCCTCGCAGCTTAGTGTTCATTAAGCACTTCCACTGTTATTAACTGCGAGGTTCATAGCCAGGTTACCATTTTTGCATTCGTATATCATGAGGCTAGCACAAGGGGTGTCTCACATAGAATAAATTGAATTTATTTGCTGAAAATTAACCAAGCAACCAAAGTGACTTTATTTCGATGTAAATTAATTCGGCACCAACATTTCAAAAGGGCGAAACTGCTTTTGTAAACAAGAGCTTCTCACGTCTCTGGTGGGCTTATTTGTGTTCACCCACGCAATCCAGCACCATTAAATGAAAGAAGAGGATTCGATGCTTCCATCAGTGGGGTTGGATTGCGTGGGTGGGCTCAAATTAACCCACCAGCGACGTGAGAAGCTTTTGTTTACAAAAGCAGTTACGCCCTTTTGAAATGTTGGTGTCGAATTATTCAAAGATCTCAAAACTGATTTTAGCAACCCATCGAATATACCATCTGTCAAATCAAAAAGTGACAGTGACCGTCGCTCGAATTTGTGGTATCGATGAAATGCATAGAACACCGTGTTTTCTATTATGGATTCTACCTGACGCATCATCAGCATGGGTTGCAACTTTCTATTTGCGAATGCCTCAATGGCACCGTGTACCAACTGTCGAGAGGCCGAGACTAACATATTGCCACCTATCATCCAGAGTGCTGAAAAGTGTGATTCTAGATGTGTTGAAGAGCCAGCGGACGCCGTATACTTTTGAACTATTTGGCCCATTCCCTCATACGTTGCAGTCAATCATCTGAGCTGCGCCCATACAGTTTCTTCCGCATGCACTTCAGAGCAGAAGCCACGGCGAACCATTCTGTAGCGTAGACTAGTTTCCGCCTTGAGGTAATGGGATAAATTCAATCACAACACGAAATGTATCATGAACATTTACATTTTCTTTTTCTTGAAGTAAGGAATAATGAATAGCATACGTATAACGAATGAAAAATATTTTGTTGTTTAAATTTATTATCTCCTTTTATAGTGATCAGAAACAAATAAGATTGATTTGAAACCTTAATAAAATGAATTCTCACCAGCACCGTAGTTAAAGATCTGGACTTCCATCATATTACCTCCTGACGGAACTGATCCGATGAAGAACGATCATACCTCTTTGAGTAATACGAAAATGAAAAATACATCATCGAGTAGTAGCGAATTTGAAAGTGGAAGATTCCGAGAGTTTCCGCACAGGAACAACGTTAGAGCATACCAATTAAATAGTACTTATTATACGTCTAGTACTGTAAATACTGTAGCTATAGGTCTCAAAATTCTGAGTTCTAATATTACGTTTGAGGCGACCGGCAAAAGCTTGGTTCCTTAGAATATTGTTGAACACAATAAACGTTCAGCACTGTAGCCTCAGTAGGTTTTCCTCATAAATCTATTCAGCTCAAGATAGTGTCGTCTTCTGCGTCGTCCTGTAACTATCTTCAACAACCAAAGCCTGAAATAAGAAAACAGTTTATCGGTACTTAATATAAATTAAAAATATCTTCAGCAATCATTTTCCAACTTATTTGTTGATGGCAAAATAAACAAACAATTAATGCCATTGGTAACGCCTAAAATCCGCGCTTGCTAAGACAAAAATTACAGTTCAGTGCTGTTGAAGGTGTGTTGCAATATTCATCAATCAGCCCATATAATAAAAATCGACTTTATTTCGATTTAAATTCGCTGCCATCGTTAGCGGTGAGACACCCCTTGGGCTAGCACGATGATACTTTTATGCTCAGGGAAGTCAAGACAATTTCCTTTCCGAAAATTGCCTAGATCGGCACCGGGAATCGAACCCAGCCACCCTCAGCATGGTCTTGTTTTGTAGCCGCGCGTCTTACCGCACGGCTAAGGAGGGCCCCTCTGGGCTTCAGGCACATAAAATATTAATTTCTTCAGGGCAACCTCACCACAATCTGCCAGATGTATTGGAGGTCGTAAAAAAGTGTTTGTTACATTATTTGCACAAATCTCATACAATTGAATCACATTGAATAGCTCTGTGCATACGGTCTGTTAAACAGACTATTAAATCTCCACATATGACCAGTTTCATATATCACTGCTTAAAATTATGCTTTCGGGCCACCTAGTTTTCTCAACCATAAAAAGGGGGGAGGGGAGGGTTTGCATGTGCCTAAAAGTATAACTAATCCCCTTGATTTTAGTGAAAATTCCGAGTAAGAACCTCTAAAAACCTCAGTGATATATGGTTTTCAAAATTAAAAGTTCCTTCTTGGTCATTTACGGGTTAAGGTGTCACTCTACCTGTTTTGACTTGAATTTCTGAATGGTTACTTTTTCTGGGAACAACTGACACCGAGGATTGACTAAAATCCGATGTGAATCAAAAATCGGGATCGAATACAGCTTGTTGCGAAGGAAACGGTCAAGAAATGTGGTTTTCACAGCAGTTTTAATTTTTCAAAGCCCTTCAAAATAGATGTCAGGGACTGAAACGATAATCTGTTTTTTGCCTTTCTCGTACAACTAAGTTGTACCGAAAGGCTATCATTTCACTCCAAATTCGAACTTTTGATAAAAGTCCCGGAGACCCATAGTGTTAAATACCATTCGACTCAGCTCGATGAGCTGAACAAATGTCTGTCTGTCCGTGTGTGCGTGTGTGTGTGTATGTGTGTGCGTGTGTGTGTGCACAAAATGCCATAAAAAACATTAGCCAAATTTTCACATAGTAACTCTTAACCGATTTTCTTGCAACAAGTTGCATCCGACAGAGACTAAAACGCTGTTGATCACTATTGAATTTCATAATAATTGCAAATTGCAAAAAATAGATAATATTAAAATAGTGATGAGACATAGTCACGTAGAACAATAATGTGTTATGAAAAATGCCTTGCATCTATGAATATTTTATCCGTGGCTTCCCATTAAGAGTTTCATCGCACTATAAAGATGCTCGTGTTGCACGCATTTAGGTGTAAGTATGCTCTTCGTTCAGTTTCATAGTACTATGAAATTGTCCGAAAGTCAAAATTCGAACATAGGAAATTCGAGAAACTTTTGGCAGCGCCATCTGTCGTCTACTAGTGTAAATTTTCTATCATAACATTAGAGGGTGTAACTGTTTTGCCTTTCTTGTACATCATCGAGGTGTAAGCGTAAAGGCTACATTTATTACCTTTTTGCGCGAGAAAGGCACCATCACCGTTAGGTGGATTAATCTGGGTTTTTTTGTGTACCGTTGTCTTGGATGTACGGGCCCTCCGACGTTTTTTGCCTTTCTCGTACACTAAGTGTACGTAAAGGCTATAATATTGCTTCAAAAACAAAATTTTGATAGGAGGCCCGGAGGGCCGATTTTTATATACCGATCGACTCAGCTCGACGAATTGAGGTGATGTCTGTATGTGTGTATGTATGTATGTGTGTGTGTGTGTATGTGTGTATGTGTACAAATTTTGTAGACACACTTTTTGGAACTTAGCATTATCCGATTTACTCGCAACAAGTTGCATTCGACGGGGAATGCGGTCCCATTGTTTGCTATTTAAAATTGGCTCGATCGGACATTGAGTTTCGGAATTAATGAAAAATTATTGTTTTTTCCCAAGGGTCCCCCCTTGGAAAAAAAAAGATTCAAAACCGAAAAAATTTTTTTTTACGAGACTTGTGGCAATACATTTTAACTAATGGAAAACATGCAAAATGGTCGAAAAAATGTGATCTATTCTCCTAAAGAGCTTTTTTGACCTTTCTAATGTGATTCTTTCAATATATTTTATAATGCACAAGAAAGGCATCATCACTGCTAGGTGGATCAATCTGGGTTTTAATATAAATGCCGTTGATACACAATGAGTTCAGTTTGAAACTTGCAGTTTGTTCTATGATGCCTATCTGTTTCGTGGTAAATGGCTAGCTTCTTAGAAATTTCAACCATTCAGCGATACTCATAGGAAAATGTCTGCGTTGTGATTGTGAGCAATTCATACTAAATGACGAAGTGAATATTAATGTAAACGTTGTGATTTCGGTAACTGGTATTCGATCCACACGATTTTCACTCATTCAATTCCACGAAATGTTCGATTACGCCAGTTTGCTGAATTAAAATCAGGAATTTCCTAGTGTGATGCTTATTACAAACTCCAACCAATCATGGTGTTTTGGTAATTGAAACTATAAACCAAACTCTAATCAGGCGAGTTGGGTGTCGAATCAAACGGTCGAATCTTCTGTTTGCTTTATTATTCATACACGCATGAAATAGTATGGTATGGCCGATAGTTGTCCTCCGGTTTGGATTGTGTTCATTGTTGGTAGAATATTTTGGGACTCTTTATCCGCACTATACTTGCATTTCACGGCAATAACCATGCGTTGATATGCACTTTCGATACAAAACACACAACACAGCTTGGATAGAGTAATGGGTCTCATAGGACCACTGTAAAAGGGCATTGTTATTAATGTTAACGGGTGGTAAAGTTTTATGAGCTTTGTTTATTATGAGGGTACTACTTTTACAAATGCAGCCAGTGAGCACAGAACACTGAACATACATACATGAAATGCACTACCAGAAGTATATGCTCTTTGGGCTAGTTGGTGGGTTATCCATCTGGATACTATGTTGGTATTATATTGGTTGAACATGCTTTCATGCATTGCAGCTTTATGGTTCCACATTCGTATCGCATGATTTACGGGATTGCGTACATTAAGTCACACACTGATCAGAATACTCTTCAGCCTCCAAGTCCTTATTCCGAATTGTTACTTTAGACAACTACAGATGCACTGTTGTACAATACATTCTTCATTATTGTTGTTAAATGAGCCAGCGTTTGCATTGTATTTTGACAATACAGTACGTGAGTTGTATCCCAACCAGCAGAGGGTCAATTAAGAAGCAGCCCATGTATTCAATTTCTAATCAGCGAAAAAAGTACGAAACACTTTTGACTGCAGATTACTTTACGACGTAGTCAAACTGCGTACATATATGTAAAGTTTAAATGATCTTTGGGAACCGGTTTGAAGTTCAAAGAAAGTTTTTCTGGATTTTCACAGAACTATTTATTTTATTATCTCCAGAGTTCTCCAGAACTCACACAGGCAATTCATTTGATTCAAAACCAGATTGTTTTTTTTTTAATTTGATCAAAATCGCGAGTTTTGGGCTTAGAGATGCAGAAGGTCGACGCGAGTGTGGTAGCAATCCAGGAAATAAGCTGACCCAAGAAACTGCATAACATTATTTAAAATAACCGGATGCTGTACATTGAGCATTGCATGAGTGATCCAAAGCTGGGAGGATAAGTAACAAAAAATATTCTTTTTTTCTGTAGATTGTTCTTTCAGCTATTGCACCTAGACTAATGCTCACATATGTGATTTCGATATATGTTGTTAGCAATATGAAGTTGTTGTATAGTGAACATGTTAAGGTGAGAGAAAGCTGCTGTTTGTTTTTTTACGCTCTAATGAACGAATCAAACACTTGGTGATGGCAGGTGAAACTTCTATTTATACATATGGGAATATGAGTATTGTTAGTAGCATTATTTTTTTATCGTTCAGTAGATATCTACTTCATGACATCTGCCGAAGAGATTGATTGGATGTTGTTATCTAATGCTTTATTTAGTTCATGATGTTTGGGAAAATCGGCTATCGTTTATCATATGAAACCGAATGAGGCTCAATGGCGATAAGCAGTGGCAGTTAATTGCAATCAATAAAACATGTTGATGATACGACCGGTGCAACAATTAGTCAATCGATATCTTCAGAAAAAGAATGAATACGCTTCCTCGTTTTACTGTAGGCACTGTGTATGAAACAACTTTAATAAATTTCATCAGCAACGCAAAGCTAAAGGGACAGGGAAATCACCTCAGGGTGAAGTAGTTTGACCGCCGAAACGACGTATAAGTTTGGCAGATAGAATTTTGAATGCGTGACCGAAAATAATGTAACGAAACAGTGGTGAGGGCGCGCCTTCTATAATGTAACAATTTATGCGGAGGAGAGCAAAAAATGCTTATGAGCATGAGTTATCGTTTCGTCACAGACTTTATGACCGAAACGTGTTGGTTCGACCGCCAGGACTTAATACAGGTCCGTGTTATGAGACGTGTTTAGACAATATTAGTAAGTTGGTAATTGGAGGCGATACTGTGATGATAATGATATGGTAATGTTTTGAACAATTTTTAAGCGTATTATGCACAAGAGTTGGGTGATGTGATTATTTAATAACGTTTCATTGTTCAATTTATACAGAAAAATAAGTATTCCGAGGCTTTTTAAAATTGCATAGGGAGCAAGCAAAGGAAAACATTCCTATTGTTATGAAAACTCATATGTGAATATGTACGTTATGTGGAAGATATTCACAGTAAAAAATAAAAAGTAATATCACATCAGATTTGATGCACATCATCGCCGTCGTAAATATACTGTTTTATTACACCTGAATGACGTAACAACGAGAGAATCCTACCTGCGAGAATCCAACCGAAGCTATACCTGGAGGATTTCCCAGAAAGTTTTCCAAGATTTAAACAGAAAGTCCCTCCAGGCAAATCTCTCGGAAGTTCCGCTAAGGGTTCCTCCGGCAGTTCGTCCAAGGATTCTGCTGTAAATTCGTCCAGGAATTAGTTCCTCCAAAAATTTATAAGGAAGTTCCTCTAGCTATTCCTACGAAAGTTCTTCTGAAAATTGCTCCATAAGTTCCTCCAGCAATACCTCCGGAAGTTGCTTCTGAAATAGCTTCGAAAGTTGTCCATGAATTCCTCCGGAAATTTGTCCAGGAATTTCTCCCGAAGATCCACAAGGTATTGTTTAGGAAGTTCCTCCAAGAATTTCTTCGAATGTTCCTCAAACAATTCCTCGGAAAGATCGTCTGGAAATTCCTTCAGACATTCCTTTGGGAATACCTCCATGAATTCATTTTTTTTCACAATTCAATCCAGCAATTCCATCGGAAGTTCCTCTAGAAATATCTCCGGAAGTTCCTCCAGGAATTTCTCCGGAAGCTTCTCCTGGAATACATTTGAATTCCAGGAATTCCTCCGGAAGTTCCTCCAAGAATTCCTCCAGGAGTTCCCCCAGGAATTCCTCCGGAAGTTCCTCCAGGAATTCATCCTGAAGTTCCTCCAGGAATTCCTCCAGGAGTTCCTCCAGGAATTCCTCCGGAAGTTCCCAAGGAATTGATCCGGAAGTTCCTCCAGCATTCCTTCGGAAGATCCTCCAGGAATTTCTCTGGAAGTTTCTTCAGGTATTCCTCCGGAAGTTCCTACAAGAATCTCTCTCGAGATTTCTTCAGGAATTCCTCCGGAAGTTCTTCCAGGAATTCATCCGGAAGTTCCTTCAGGAATTCCTCCGGAAGTTCCTCCAGGGATTCCTCCGGAATTTTCTCTAGGCATTCCACTGAAAGTTCCTTCAGGTATTCCTCCGAAAGTTCCTACAGGAATTTCTCTCGAGATTTCTTCAGGAATTCTTGTAGGATTTCCTTCGAAATTCCTCTAGGAAGTCCTCCGGAAGTTCCTCCAGGTAATCCTCCGGAAGTTCCTCTAGGAATTCCTGCAAAACTTCCTCCAGGGATTTCTCCAGAAGTTCCTTGAGCAAATCATGCAGAGGGTACTTCAAGAATTCCTCCAGAAGTTCCGCAAGTTCTTTCGCTATTTTTAAATCTTTATTTTTGTGATTTTTCATAAATATTACAAGTTAATCAACGATAAGTTCCTTCACTAATTCACGCAGCAGTTATGTCAAGAATTCCGCATGGGAAGCTCCTCCAGGAAATCCTCCGAAAGTGCCTCCAGGAAATCCCCCGAAAGTTCCTCCAGGAAATTCTCCGAAAGTTCCTCCAGCAAAACCTCCGGAAGTTCCTCCAAGAATTCCTCCGGATGCTCCTCCAGGAATTCCTACGCAAGTTCCTCCAAGAAATCCTTCGGAAGTTCCTCCAGAAATTCCTCCGGAGGTTCCTCCTGAAATTGATCCGGCAATTCTTCCGGAAGTTCTTTTCCTCCGGGAGTTCCCCTAAGAATTTCTCCAGAAGCTCCTCTTCCTCCGAAAGTTCCGTCAGAAATTCCTCCAGAAGTTCATTCATGATTTCCTCGGGAAGATCCTTCAGGAATTTATCCAGAAATTACTTCAAGAATTCCTCCGGAAGTTCCTTCGGGAATTCCTCTGAAAGTTCCATCGGATATTCCTCCGGAAAATCCTTCAGGAATTCCTCCGGAAGTTGCTTCGGGAATTCCTTCGGAAGTTGCTTCGGGAATTCCTTCGGAAGTTCCTTCTGGAGTTCCTCCGGGAATTCATCCGGAAGCTCCTTCTGGAATTCCTCCGGAAATTCCTTCGGGAATTCCTCCGGAAGTTCCTTTGGGAATTCCTCCGGAAGTTCCTTCGGGAATTCCTCCGGAAGTTCCTTCGGGAATTCCTCCGGAAGTTCCTTCGGGAATTCCTCCGGAAGTTCCTCCGGGAATTCCTCCGGAAGTTCCTTCAGGAATTCCTCCGGAAGTTCCTTCAGGAATTCCTCCGGAACTTCCTTCAGGAATTCCTCCGGAAGCTCCTTCAGAAATTCCTCCGGAAGTTCCTTCAGGAATTCCTCCGGAAGTTCCTCCAGGAATTCCTCCGGAAGTTCCTTCAAGAATTCCTCCGCAAGTTCTTTCGGGAATTTCTCCGGAGGTTCTTTCGGGAATTCCTCCGGAAGTTCCTTCGGGAATTCCTCCGGAAGTTCCTTCGGGAATTCCTCCGGAAGTTCCTTCGGGAATTCCTCCGGATGTTCCTTAGGGAATTCTTCCGGATGTTCCTTCGAGAATTCCTCCGGAAGTTCCTTCGGGAATTCCTCCGGAAGTTCCTTCGGGAATTCCTCCGGAAGTTCCTTCGGGAATTCCTCCGAAAGTTCCTTCGGGAATTCCTCCGGAAGTTCCTTCGGGATTCCTTAAGGAACTTTCGAAGGAATACCCGAAGGAACTTCAGTAATAATTCCATAAGAATTTTCCGGAGAAATTCCCGAGGAAACAACTTCCATAAAAATTCCCGAAGCAACTTCCGAAGGAATTCCTGGAGGAACTTCCGAGGGAATTCCTGGAGGAACTTCCGACAGAATTCCTGGAGGAACTTCCGAGGGAATTCCTGGAGGAACTTCCGAGGGAATTCCTGGAGGAACTTCCGAAGGAATTCCTGGAGGAACTTCCGAAGGAATTCCTGGAGGAACTTTCGAAGGAATTCCTGGAGGAACTTCCGGAGGAATTCCTGGAGGAACTTCTGAAGGAATTCCTGGAGGAACTTCCGAAAGAATTCCAGGAGGAACTTCCGAAGGAATTCCTGGAGGAACTTCCGAAGGAATTCCTGGAGGAACTTTCGGAGCAATTTCTGGAGGAACTTCCGAAGGAATTCCTGGAGGAACTTCCGAAGGAATTCCTGGAGGAACTTCCGAAGGAATTCCTGGAGGAACTTCCGAAGGAATTCCTGGAGGAACTTCCGAAGGAATTCCTGGAGGAACTTCCGAAGGAATTCCTGGAGGAACTTCCGAAGGAATTCCTGGAGGAACTTCCGAAGGAATTCCTGGAGGAACTTCCGAAGGAATTCCTGGAGGAACTTCCGTAGGAATTCCTGGAGGAACTTCCGAAGGAATTCCTGGAGGAACTTCCGAAGGAATTCCTGGAGGAACTTCCGAAGGAATTCCTGGAGGAACTTCCGAAGGAATTCCTGGAGGAACTTCCGAAGGAATTCCTGGAGGAACTTCCGAAGGAATTCCTGGAAAAATTTCGAAGGAATTCCAGGAGGTACTTTCGAAGGAATTCCTGGAGGTACTTCCGAAGGAAATCCTGGAGGTACTTCCGAAGGAATTCTTGGAGGAACTTCCGAAGGAATTCCTAGAGGAACTTCCGAAGGAATTCCTGGAGAAACTTCCGAAGGAATTCCTGGAGGAATTTTCAAAGGAATTCCTAAAGGAACTTCCGAAAGAATTCCTAGAGGAACTTCCGATAGAATTCCTAGAGGAACTTCCGAAAGAATTCCTAGAGGAACTTCCGGAGGAATTCCTGGAGGAACCTTCGAAGGAATTCCTGTAGGAAACTCCGAAGGAATTCCTAGAGGAACCTTTAAAGGAATTCCTGGAGGAACCTTCAAAGGAATTCCTGGAGGAACTTCCGAAGGAATTCCTGGAGGAACTTCCGAAGGAATTCCTAGAGGAACTTCCGAAGGAATTCCTAGAGGAACTTCCGAAGGAATTCCTGGAGGAACTTCCGAAGGAATTCCTGGAGGAACTTCCGAAGGAATTCCTGAAGGAACTTCCGAAGGAATTCCTGGAGGAACTTCCGAAGGAATTCCTAGAGGAACTTCCGAAGGAATTCCTAGAGGAACTTCCGAAGGAATTCCTAGAGGAACTTCCGAAGGAATTCCTAGAGGAACTTTCGAAGGAATTCCTGGAGGAACTTCCGAAGGAATTCCTGGAGGAACTTCCGAAGGAATTCCTGGAGGAACTTCCGAAGGAATTCCTGGAGGAACTTCCGAAGGAATTCCTGGAGGAACTTCCGAAGGAATTCCTGGAGGAACTTCCGAAGGAATTCCTGGAGGAACTTCCGAAGGAATTCCTGGAGGAACTTCCGAAGGAATTCCTGGAGGAACTCCAGAAGGAATTCCTGGAGGAACTTCCGAAGGAATTCCTGGAGGAACTTCCGAAGGAATTCCTGGAGGAACTTCCGAAGGAATTCCTGGAGGAACTTCCGAAGGAATTCCTGGAGGAACCTCCGAAGGAATTTCTAGGGGAACATCTAGAGGGATTCCTGGAGGAATTTCCGGGGGAACTTCTGGAGGAATTCCGGAAGGAATTTTCGGAGGAATTCCGGAAGGAATTTTCGGAGGAATTCCTGAAGAACTTCCGGAGGAACTTCTGAAGAAATTTCTGGGGGAATTTCCGCAGGATTTTCTGAAGAAACTTCCGCAGGAATTTCTGGAGGACCTTCTGGAGAAATTTCTAGAGGAACTTCCGCAGGAATTTCGAGGAGCTTCCTCACAAATTTCTGGAGGAACTTCCTGAGGAACTTCTAGAGGAATTGCTTGAGGATCTTCAGAAGGAATTACTTAAGGAACTTCCGGAGGAACTTCTGAAGGAAACTTCCACAAGAATGTCTGAGGAAACTTCCGCAGGAATTTCTGGAGGAACTTCCGCAGGAATTTATAGAAGAACTTCTAGATGGATTCCTTAGGATGCTTGTATTTCAAAATCATGTAGGTTGATATGTCTCAAGATGGGTTTCGGTGCTGATCTAAATTTATCCACTTCCTTGAAGGTATTGGGTTTCCGGGAACACTTCCGGACGTGGCCAATGTATTCAAAACGTCTGAAATTCTCATCTACTGAGCTTATCTTTCAAAATCATGGAGTTTGATATGTCGCAAGATTGGTTTCGGTGCTAATCGAAATTTGTCCGCTTCCGTGAAGGAACCAGGCTCCCGGAAACACTTCCGGACGTGGCCAATGTGTCCAAAATCTCTCAAAACATCATGTATTGTGCTTGTCTGCCAAAATCATGAAGTATGATATGTCGCAAGACTGGTTTTTACACCACTTGAAAAGAGTCCACTACGCTGGGAAATCAGCACCAGGTTCCCGGAACATCCGGAACCATGTCCTGGTAATCCAATTGTATCAATACTAACTTCTTATGCTGGTCAATGATGATTGACCACGTTTGCATCAACATTCCGGGCACTTTCGTTCATTTATCAATTGTTTAAAAAAATTACCCGCTTTCGACTGCACCTGACCCAGGACCCCCCCTTAAAAAATCCGGCCGGATTGGCACCATGGTCAAATCAAGTGGTGTACCAAAAGATAGACATGATGACGCTCCTTTCCTGAAAATTTCATGGCAATCGGACGAAAAATGAGCCCACACGGGTTATTTCAATTTTGATTCCTAAGTCTGACCGGAACGGGTTAAGTAAAAACTATTTTTCTTTCAGCTAGGATTCTACAGGATCATTCATCAGCAAAAACAAACAAAAGTAGCATGAAAAAACAAGTGTACCTAGGAAAACTTTCCTGATCAGTTCTAAAAACCATGCCTTGAGAGTGTTACCTGTCTTATCAAATTGATTCTGGTTGACATTGGTGATCGATTATCTATTTTGTCTTCTCTTTCTCTCTGCCCTCCATTGGGTCCGTTTACCGATCCGGTAACATTTCGATTTTTCCTGGCGCCCCAGGCCCGTCAATGCGTCTCCCGCATCATGATTATTGATCTCCTAATTGGACAAATAGCAAATATCCCACGGGGATGTTCTGCAACAAAAAAAAAAGCAAAACACTTTGATAATGTTTTGAATCATTCGTGCAAAGGAAATGATCTTACCTGCAGGATTCCTTTGTTCCGGATACATTCTGGTTCCGCACGAAAATCGAGTGTAGCCAATCGAGTATATTTGGGATGCCTACATGACGTACAGTCATTCCCGATACTTTCTGCCACCACAAACTATTTTTTTCTTCCGAAGAACGTCACTCACAAAAAAGGTATTGGAGGCAGTGGCGTAGCCAGGGGGGTGGTTTTGGGCATAAAACCCCCCCCCAGAGACAAAATTTTAACAAGAAATTTTTTTTTCGAAAAAAAAAATGTTCAGAAAACCCCCCCCCAGACCAATTTTCTGGCTACGCCACTGATTGGAGGTAACCACTTTCCTTTCGATACCAATACACATGTTGTAGCTAGCAGGGCCGATCCGCCCTTAAACACGTGGCTTAAGCGCCACTCCACGGGGGAGACCACGTGTACTGATTTTTTTGTCCGGACGAGACTCTCCTTAGGGCGAGTCCATTTAATCTCCTCGAAAGGAATTTTACAGATCGTTTCAGCTAGCTAGCGAACCAACGACCGAACGGGTTTACCCTAGTTATCGCAACTTCCTCATACAACCAGAAGGCACTCAGAGATTTCGGTAAGGGATCCACCCATACTCAAATGCGATGCAACAGGTTATGCTGCTCGCAACATCTCATCATCGGAGATCCGCCGATCGTCGCGCAACAAACAACACATAGAAGGTGGACTGACTGCCCCCTACGTCACACTCCCATATGGTGGAGGACGGGATTCGAAAACAACAAACGCGATGTGACGTAAAACACATATAAATCAATTAAACAGCAGGGAATTGGACAGAACTAACATTTATTATAATAAGAGTCGAAGTAACTTTTAGGTTTACATGTATTTAGGTTTACTTTTCCGGAGGCGAGCCAGCCTGGGGCTGCAAGTCTCCTTAATAAAGCTAATAAAAAAAAAAAAAAAAAAGGTTTACTTTTCAGTTTCATTCATGTTTGGTTTTGTGTTCGTCCTCTCTTCTCTGTCCCTACTATGTGTGCTTGTTCTCTCCCTGTCTAACTCTCTTGTGCTCACGTGCTATTTGTGTTCTTGATGTGACGTCACTTTCCTAGCAGCGCATCTGTCGGCTATTCTGCGCTCCTGGTGACAACAAAGTTTAGCGGCGGCAATTCGTCACGCACGCTTTCACGGCCACCAACTTTTGTGAATGGCTTTATGGGCACATTCCTTCAGTCTTTTGACTGGACAAAAAAAACAACAACTCCGAGGCGCCCTCAGCGGACGCCCCACTCCACAAAAAGAAAACTTCCACTAGATGGACTCACCGGATTCTGGTGGCTTACCGGCCCAGTCGTTGACCTACGGGCAGGTCAATGTGCCCGTCTCGAGCGGCGACGATGACGCCAAGCGCCTGCTTGGACGATGGCGGTTGGCTTGCCCGCTCTAAACGGCGGTGATGCGGTGATGGCGACACGCGGTGGCAGATCGCGATGGCGGTTGGCGGGACGATGAAACGGACCGATTTCTGGACCCTGTCCACGATGAGGTCCCCCAGGCCTCGCCCGGACGATTTGTTGACGGATCGTCCGGCTTCCAGCGGGTTGACAGTTGCTGGGAAGGCTTTCGTCCGTGGAGGGAAAGGAATTCGCACGCTTGGGTGCGAGTGAGGTTGCTGCGAATTAGATAGCCAAACGGCTAAACAGAACACTTAGCACAAGCACAGCACAGCACATATAGAGCACATTACCTTTTCGTTTTGGTTTTAACTTGAATATCGCACACAATCTCTAACTACGCACACTTTTCTTCTAATCTAAGGACGAACAAATATTTAATTAATCACATGCACTTAACGTCACTATATTTAACATACTTTATAGAAAAAACGAATAAATTACAAACGCGCTCACCTATACACTGGCTGTTTACAGACCAAATTTTCAGAATCTATGTTCCCTCAGATTAAGGAAAGTGAATCCCGGACAATCCTGAGATTCGCCATTCCCCGAAATTTCTTCTTGCACATTCGTGATTGCACAATTGCGCTGGACCTGCTGCCGCCCCTTTCCAACTTTTCGAGGCGACAAATAAACTCGCCCAAGGAAAGATTGGGCAAAAAATTATGGCTTGTTGCCTATGCTAAGAGACAGTTTAACATTTAAACATTTTGAATGGAATTTTCGCCCATTCACATATATACAGAAACACATTTAATATTTACAAAATTCTGACCGTTACAATGTGGAAGTATTGGCTTGAGAAATGGATTGCGAGTGATTTGACTATGCGTCCAATTTGGGAATCTCGAGCTCGTTCAGTAGCCGCTAGGTTGCGAAGGCCGACGGAGGTCCTTCGTAGCTTAGTTGGTTAAAGCACCAGTCTAGCGTACTGTAGGGTCATGGGTTCGAGTCCAATCGAAGGGAAAGTGGTTACCTCCAATACATTTTCCAAATCAATATCTTCCACATAACGTACATATTCACATATGAGTTTTCATAACATTGTAAATTAACGTCCAAGTCGGGTGGTTTAATCCCCGGAAATAGGCAATTACCTTTGATTGAACTGACATTCCTATTGCCAATGATAAATCGATTGTCCTTATTCGTACATGTCGCGTGAATTAAAATAAAATAAAATGATTATTTTTGCACATTAGGATATAAATGATGATCTGTACATTAGTAGGAAAAATAAACATCTGTTAGCTTTTTCAAACTTCAACATGGCAATATCGTGGAGGCGCATGGTCTATTGTAGTGTAGTATCGGGTAGGTATAAGTATTGCCACGCCGCACAGAGCAGAGGCTGAAATCATGTTTTATTGCGTTTAATTAACACTACAAGTACCAACCTCTGCAGAAAGCGTGGAACGGCAACTTTGTCTCGATATACATCAGGTGTTTAGTCCATGATTTTTTTTTTGTTATAATCAGTAGAATATCAGGATTTCATTAGCCGCTGAGAACCAGTCGGAATATTTCGTTCCACGTTTTTTACAGCACTAACAAGTTGAACTTATTACTTAATAAAAAATCACAAAAATAAAGACCGAAAAAAAGCACTTACAAGTCGCAATATGTTGCTTGAAAGTCGTACCGCACTGCTTGTATCAAAGCCGTTCGAATTAAAACCATCCAACATTTTGTGCCAAATGAAAATCAAGATTACGTTTTATCATTTTTTGTTTGTTTCTTTATTAAAATGATTTTTAAGTAGAACAAGTTCATCACTACTTACGTTTTATCATTATGTGTGTCTAAAAATCCATTTTGCAACAAATGAGCAAGAAAAATAAATATTTTTCTTATACCGAGAAAACGGGGTTAGATATTGGATGATTTGTTAAGGAATTTAGGATTCAGGATTTATTTAGGGATTTATATTGATTTATTTATCGGCTCCATCGGTCAGTCCTTCTCAAAGTATGAGAGATAATTTAATAACATAATATAAATTAATAATCATAATCACGATCGTGATATCTATTTCAAATGAGGAATTTAAGAATCTAGGAATTTATAAATACAGGAATTTTGGAAATTGGAAATTGAGAACTTGAGAACTTAGGGATTTAATTCAGGAATTTACGATCTAAGGTATAAACGAATTTAGAAATTTCGAAATTTGCAATTCCGAATTCTTCAGGAATTCATTCTAAATTCGCTATAAGATTCATTCTAAATTCCCACTAGGAATTTATTTTTAATTCCACTAGGAACTCATTTTAAATACCACTAGGAATTCATTTTGATTTCCACCAAGAATTCATTTTGAATTCCACTAGGAATTCATTTTGAATTCCCCCAGGAATTCATTTTGAATTCCACTAGGAATTCATTTTGTGTGTTTTGTGTGTGTGTGTTTTGTTGTCGGAAACCAATATCAAAATTAGTTTTCGATTGGTTTTCATCGAAAGCAGGAATAGTTTTTAATTTGGTTTCACAGTAAGATTTTTCTGCTACCTGTTTTGTTATTTTAACCGTTACAAGATATCAAATTAAGTGAACATAATCGATGATTTAAAACAAGTTATCGATTTGCTCTCAAGCTTTGCGCGGGTAGGCTTTTACCAAATAGTCTTTTCGGTTAAATGACATATTCGGCCAAACAACTTTCAGTCTTCGGCCAAATGGCTTTTTGCCGAACGATTCTTTTCCGTTCAAAAATTCACGTTTACGTTGTAAAACCATACACTACTTAACCAATCTATTTTTATTTTTATACATTATAATAACGTAAAACCAAAACGGGCATTTTTGTATGCTCTAAAACTTTGTAGAAGACGTCAATTCGATAAAAATAAAACTAAAAAGTTACAATCAAAATATTGATTTTTTAGGGTCACCCTAACATAATTATTTGAAATTATCATAACAAATGATACAAACGATGTACAAAAATGGTTTCTTCAGCAAAGTGCCTCAAAATTAAATAAGGAACAACTTTCTAGAACATCGTACAATGCTAAAATTAGAAATATAGAAGTTAAAAAATTTATCTCAAAATGTAGTGGGCCACCCTATTGCAACAAACTTCGAAATGAAGCTTAAATAATAAGCTTTGACTTTGCTGAAGACACTTTGATCCTAAAATATTATCATTATGGTGAAAATAATTTTTTCCTCATAATTTTACGACGTGGCCTAATGTGCAATGATGAGTGTGATCCCTTCTTGAAAAGGAGGCAATGGTGGATGTGATCCATTTTAAAAAGTAGGCGCCTGCCAGGATTTAGGAAATTTTGAATGCAATATCTCTTAAAAAAGGCGCTTGGATACGACCCATTCTTCAAAAGCACACGCTCGCCCGAATTTAGGCAATGGTGAATGTGATCAATTATTTAAAAGTAAGTTCTTCCCCGGATTAAGGTCTGAGGGAAGGGTTTTCCGTTAAAAAAGCACGTGGTAGCACTCTCTGAGAGAGAAAATTGCCCAATTCAGCCCGCTGTCAGTGTCGCCAAAATGATTTCATCATTATGCAGTTTACAATTGCTTGAGAATTTGCCGTACACGGAGAACAAAAGGAATTGACAACAATGCGGAAGAAATTTATCACTCATGCAGTGGTTCGGCGAGAGAACAGCAGCAGCGCCGACCAATCACGCAATGAGGAAATCGAAATAAACAAACTCCAGTTGGTTTTGGAAAATGAAAACATGAGCCGTTTCTAGAACAACATTAGAAAATATCGTCAGAGGATTTCTGTACAAGGTTTCCACACAAGCTTTGAAAAATATTTGGGTGATAACAGTGGTGCTGGTGTAAATAAGACAAACATGACAAATAAGTCGAATAAGACAAATAAGACAAATAATACAAATAAGATAGATAAGACTAAGAAGAAAAATAAAGTAAGTTCCTCCAGGAATTCGTTCGGAAGTTCCTCCAGCAAATCCCTCGGAAGTTCCTCCAGGAATTCCTTCAGAAGTTCCTCCAGGAATTCCTTCAGAAGTTCCTCCAGGAATTCCTTCAGAAGTTCCTCCAGGAATTCCTTCAGAAGTTCCTCCAGGAATTCCTTCGGAAATTTCTCCAGGAATTCCTTCGGAAGTTTCTCCAAGAATTCCTTCGGAAGTACCTCCAGGAATTCCTTCGGAAGTACCTCCAGGAATTCCTCCGGAAGTTCCTTCGGAAGTTCCTCCAGGAATTCCTTCGGAAGTTTCTCCAGAAATTCCTTCGGAAGTTCCTCCAGGAATTCCTTCGGAAGTTTCTCCAGGAAATTCTTCGGAAGTTTCTCCAGGAATTCCTTCGGAAGTTTCTCCAGAAATTCCTTCGGAAGTTCCTCAAGGCATTCCTTCGGAAGATCCTCCAGGAATTCTTTCGAAAGTTCCTCCAGAAATTCCTTCGAAAGTTCCTCCAGGAATTCCTTCAGAAGTTCCTCCAGGAATTCCTTCGGAAGTTCCTCCAGGAACTCCTTCGGAAGTTCCTCCAGGAACTCCTTCGGAAGTTCCTCAAGAAATTCCTTCGGAAGTTCCTCCAGGAATTCGTTCGGAAGTTCCTCCAGGAATTTGTTCGGAAGTTCCTCCAGGAATTCGTTCGGAAGTTCCTCCAGGAATTCGTTCGGAAGTTCCTCCAGGAATTCGTTCGGAAGTTCCTCCAGGAATTCCTTCGGAAGTTCCTCCAGGAATTCGTTCGGAAGTTCCTCCAGGAATTCTTCCGGAAGTTCCTCCAGAAATTCTTCCGGAAGTTCCTCCAGAAATCCCTCCGGAAGTTCCTCCAGAAATCCCTTCGGAAGTTCCTCCAGGAATTCCTTCGGAAGTTTTTCCAAGAATTCCTTCGGAAGTTCCTCCGGGAATTCCTCAGGAAGTTCCTCCGGGAATTCCTCCGGAAGTTCCTCCGGAAGTTCGAATTCCTGGAGGAACTTTTGAAAGAATTCCTGGAGGATCTTCCGAAGGAATGCCTTGAGGAACTTCCGAAGGAGTTTCTGGAGAAACTTCTGAAGGAATTCCTGGAGAAACTTCCGAAGAATTTCCTGGAGAAACTTCCGAATGAATTCCTGGAGGAACTTCCGATGGAATTTCTGGAGAAACTTCCGAAGGAATTTCTGGAGAAACTTCCGAAAGAATTCCTGGAGGAACTTCCGAAGGAATTTGTCTTATTTGTCTCATTTGCTTTTTTGTCTTATTTGTCTTATTTGTTTGATTTGTCTTATTTGTCTTATTTATTTTCAATTGTTTATCTCATCTCATTCCTATATTTCCTATTTTTGGTATCCTCGTGTTCATAAATAGGATTACGCTTTTTTCTAGTGTCACGCTAGATACAAAGTTGACGGACTTTCTATCGCTCTCATCGCTCCTTTCCTGCCGTGCGTCACAAGAAAATATGCTGTTGTCTGCTCTCCCAAAATGGTAACTTTTGTGTGGAATTTAAAAAACTTGGTTGAAGTAAAAAGAGCTTCCTGCAAAATTTATTGCGGTGACATATACTTTTTATTACATCAAAAAGATCGTTGGAAAAAATCAAAACTTTTGTCAGTTGGGTTTTGCGAAATTTGGTTCCTTTGTGCCTCAAATCATCGGAGAGAGGTACTGAGAAGCAAAAATTTCAGTCCAACAATAGTTCAGTATTTAGAGCTTAATTCAAATTTGGGAAAAAGTAGGTCCATGAAATTTTGTAGGAACATTCCTTGATAAATTTCAAAGAGATTGTCAGTTGGGATAAGCGAAATTCGTTCCCAGTTCCAAGTTATAAACATTTTAGTACGAAAATAGCGCTCTACCGCGAGAGAGCTTCCCTCAGACCATAAGGCTATGGTGGATGTGATACCTTCTTTAAAAGTAGGCCTTTGTCCACAAAAAAATAATGCTGGATTTGATCCCTTCTTAAGAGTAAAAGTAATTCCTTTTAAAGAAATTGAAGTTTGTCCAGAATACGACAATAGTGGAAGTGATTCGAACGGACTTGATAGTCATATGGCTACTGCTTCTTCCTCAGACGCAGGAGGTCGTTGGTTCAATCCCATGTCCGTTTCATACTCCTGCTTTTTCAGTCTAAGCTAAGCTAAGCTAAGCTAATACGACAATGGTGGAAGTGATTCGTCCTTAGGATGTAGGATGTATTTTCCTGGAATAAGTCAATAACGGATGTTTCTCAGAAGTAGTTCTGCCGTTTCGTTTTGTGAAAAAAATACATCAAATAACCCTTTTTTTTTAAACAGTTCCAAATTATGCCAAATGTCAATTATGCCAGATGGCCTTTATATCAAATGACCTTATCACAAATGACGTTTTGCCAAATGATGATGGTTATATGCAGGGACAGAAAAAGTCAGTTCAACTACACTCAAACAGCTGACATCCAACACACAATCAAGTTGCTAATCCTTCCCGAATTTGAATGTGCGAATGAATAGGACGGCATGTGCACGAACAGCAGCAAGCGTCGACCCTCGGTGTCAGCGTTGTTTTGTGCGGTGTCAAAATGAATCTTCAGCTTGGCACATTGATATTCAATTTGAAATCTCAAAATATGAATATCATTTCATACTGCGGTGCATGGATTCAACAATTTGAAGTCAGATTCCTAAAATATATGCATCTGTTTAGTATATAAAGTAAAATAATCATCATTTATCGGTGCAAATCAACCGCAATTCAAAATATTCATTTCAGCCCCGGTAGATATTCGTTTTTTACGCTCGATTATCAATCGGCTATTGAGGATCGGGTGGTAAATTTGGTATGGAAGTTTGACAGCATGCTGCGAGATGTTCGTTCCTGCATTGCCGAGCGTCTGATCAAAACAAACACGAATCAATGACGAAGCTGCCTACTGAGCATCGATGCAACTGATAGTAAAACGAAGATTTCCGTCCTTGGTTATATGTTCAGTGAGATGGAAAACGGTACAGTTCCTCTAAGTTGGACATTGATTAAGCAAATAGCTCATAAATAACTCATATTTGCATCCTCGGCAAAACCTCATTGGATAAACGTATAACTCGTGCTGAAAAAAAAACATCTTGTTGCTACTAGTGGCACAAACTACTATTCGCTAGTACCAGTGTAGGATCGCAGTAGTCCTAGATATACATGAAGTTTAATAAATTGTCATTGTCATTATACCCTCTAATCAAACCACTTGTTTTCTTGTGTTGGTCCTCACCGGGACCCTACAAAATGGCGACGAGGATTAATTTTTCAAATAACGCTGAATGACATGAAAGACATAAAAAAAGAAAAAAAAAACCTTTGAAGAATAGAAAACAGAAGATTTGTGTATTCTGGGGTCGTGCTGCTCAATAAGCGATAGTTGGAGTCATCGTTATCTGGACGTCAAATCAAATTCTGGTACTTTGAAACTTCAAATCGTGTTAGAAACTTCAAAGTTCACGGGGAAATAGCGATTTGCAAGATTTGAAAAGTACTATCACACACAAACACACTTTCGGAAGCTCAATTGGAAACTGCATACTTATCAAATTGGGCTGCACTCCGGTAAGGTTGTGACATTATTAATAAATACATTATTCAAGGACTGCAACAAATACATAGCAGCAGATTTGAAATGAATTTCATACCTTTTTTACGAGCATGCATTTCAATTAATATATTTTAGAAAAATATATTAAGCTCGTTTAGTGGAATGTATTAAACCGTCTAAGACGAATTAAGTACTGTCCATTTAATTCCACCAGTTAATTTTCGTTATCTTTGCAGATACGTATTTCGACCACAACTGTGTGGTCGTCTTCAGTGTCTTGTACTTGACTCGACTTGAAGAAAACAATCGCAACTTACACTGTTTATACTACGCTAGGTACCTAATCTAATCTTATTTGCCTACTTTATTTACCTATACAGTAAATTACTTTATTGTTTAGGTAGAAACTTGAAGAGCCAAGAGCTGCCATTTCCCAACAGCGCTGTTGAATAAGGATCAGGGAAATGGCAGCTCTTGGCTCTTCAAGTTTCTACCTAAACAATAAAGTAATTTACTGTATAGGTAAATAAAGTAGGCAAATAAGATTAGATTAGGTACCTAGCGTAGTATAAACAGTGTAAGTTGCGATTGTTTTCTTCAAGTCGAGTCAAGTACAAGATGATTGAAGACGACCACACAGTTGTGGTCGAAATACGTATCTGCAAAGATAACGAAAATTAACTGGTGGAATTAAATGGACAGTACTTAATTCGTCTTAGACGGTTTAATATATTTTAATTTGACTTATGTCGTTTTCGTTTTTGAGGTGTAGCAACACCGTTTAGTGCAGCATTTTGCACGGCAAAAACGAACGTTTTGAGTGCAGTTGGGCTTGTTTGTTATGGATACCTGTTGGATACCATAAAAAGAAAACAATAACAACGGGAGAAACTTGACAACAAACTACACTGACAAAAATCCAATCATATCCATTATGTGTGGCACACATAAATTTTGACTATAGCATTTCCCACATAACGGCTATGTGAATTCGCATAGCATATATGTGGAAACACACATAACCGTTATTAACTAATAACCTTTATGTGGATTTTCCTATAGCGGGTGGTTATTAACGCATACATAAAGTTTATTTGTAAATTTCTTTAGATTTTTGCCAATAAAAATGTGTGGATTTTTATTAGTGTACACTACACGGCACACTCTGATTTTTTCTGGTGCTACACTCCTTGTTTCAGTGCAGGGCTGCCATATATACAGATTTATCTGTATTTTACAGATTTTTTAACGTCAATACAGACTTGATACAGATTACAGATTTTATACAGATTTTTCAAAAACAATACAGTTTTGTACAGATTTTTAGTTATTTTAAATGTTATCGTCCCTATAAAAAATTACATACGGTTTGCTGTAAAACTATCACTCCTGTCTTTGATAGTTCACCACATATACATATTTGATTGACGGCGAATTGTCACGATTGCTTTGATTAATATATATTTTGGTAGCTCTCCGTTGTGGACTGTGGTTCATAAAGATTACCTCGATGCTTTCAAATCTATTATATTGCCTTGCTATAAATGGTTGGGTGCTACCAAACCGCGCAAAACGGCTTTTTGACTGCCTTGTGATATTTTGTTCAAACAAGCAGAAGGGAAATCATTTCATATCAATTCATACGAACAATTTTTATCGGATATCCTAAGTTAACGGGGTGGAGGGATTTCCGATCAAATAAATCTGCTTAACGAAAGCTTGGATAGAAAATGGGTAATTGTTTGTTGGCGCTTGGTATTATTGGTATAAGTAAATAGAAACCCAAGTAACCATCGAGCATTAATTTTTGCAGCATATATAGCTTCATGGTTACTTGGGAAAGGTATAAAACATATTTATGGACTACATAAGAAATATATTCCTTCCTGTGTTATGAGCACCAGTTGATTTGGCATGCATAAATGGCAGAATATAACAATTGTTGCGTAATCGGGATTAGTAATCAATATTTAGGCATTGACAAAAGTCATTGTTTCCGAATTAATTTCGGTGGAATATTGAGAAGGCCAGCAAAAAATATCCGAAAACCATCACTTGTGGAATCATGATAAAATGTTTGCTGGGATAGAATAATAATTGAGATGCGGCATTCAAAAAACGACATGAATTTCGGAAAAGATTGAACTTTTAACGTGAATCATAACAACCAAGAGTATTTAAGTGATGTGATGCATCTACATGATTGCAAGGAGCCCCCTTAAAAGATTCCAACAGATTTCTGGGATTTCCAATTTCTTTTACCTGGTTTTAAAGAAATCAATGAAAAAGTTATCTAACTACATCACATTATAATCATCAGAATCGCTATTTTGCATAGTTTATAAAAAAAGTCTATTTTCCCTCAAATACAGACAATACAGATTTTTTCACATGCCAATACAGATTTACGAAAAAATCATCTGACAGCCCTGTTTCAGTGCAAGAAAAATGCTACACTGGTGTAGCACGAAAATCAAAAACGAACATTTTCGGTGCAAAAGTGTAGCACGAGTGAATCTACACCGCAAAAACGAAAACGACATTAGGCATTTATGGTCATCTCACGACTAAGCATTTTGGACGTTCCTCTAACGCTTTTGCTAAGATATCTACGAATTTCTTTTCTTTTGTAATCCGTGAAGATGCTATCTGTGGAAAAAGGACAACTATTTATTTCAGATACATCATTTTAGTTTTTGAATTTCTATAATAATTATGAAATAATTCCTGCAGTTGATTTTGGGCAAGATCTTATCCCCCATTTAAGTGATTTAGACGCACATTGCACCATATGTATGAACATATTACGCTAGTAGTAAGAGCTCAGGTAGTCCAATGTTGTTGGATTGATATGAAAATGATAATAAAATTGCATCCTTTTTCCACGTTACGGCTCCAGGTTCTGTAAATCGCTACAGCTGTGAATGAATGGTATCTATAAATAGTATACAGATATGCTAATCCGTAGATGCTAATACTATACAGAGATGCGTTTCATAGCGTTCAGCTCTGGGAAAGAATTGACCATAATTTTGTAAATCAGTGCAACAAGTATTAAATAAGTTTTCCGTTACCTTCTAGTGGTGCTCAAAGCAGAATTCTCAGTTCCTAGTGATTTTTGGCACAAAGTAGATATTGAAGTATGAATAATTTATCTTTGGTGATCCACAGTTTGGGAACCAACGGTATAGACCATTGATCATCTATTTCATTTAAATTAAAAAAAAAAGCCGTGTTGACCATAGTAATGATATTGGAAAACATGTAGGCGAATGGCGAAAAGCATATTATTGTTCGATTAATCGTTCCGTTTTGATTCATGTCCTGAACAGTTATTCTTTGAAACACGATGTCACTTGCAAATTTTAAAATCAGTTTTTAAAGTAATAAGAATTAATCGAAAAGATTATTTTTTTTAGATACTCAATAGTTTTGAGGTTTCAAACTTCGTCGTATCTCTTAATAATCAACTAAATGATAATATGCATCTTGTCCTACTGGCATTGAACCACCGATTAATTAAATGATAAAGTGATGAATTAGAAATAAAGGTTTCTCAAATTGTATTGAAATCAACTTCCATTCAAAATGTATTAGGAAAAAAATCATAGGTTATAGTAAGTAATAGGTATATAGATTATTTTAATATGAATAAAAATGCGTGCTTCAATGTATGAATTACAAAAAAAAATGTTGTGTACAAATAGAACGCATGAGTAGGTGTGAGAACGATATATAAAATGGCTTCACTAGTTTTCCAACGTGGTTGAATATTCGGAATATGAATCGAATCGAAAAAAAAAAACAAAAAAAAACTTTACATAGCGGAACCCTGTTGCCGGGATGAAGTACACTAGTCTAAGGAACAGTGGAACCCGGGCAAAGGGATGAAGTACGCAGGAGAGACCCAATGGCGAACCTTTGGGATGGTTCTCATTAGTAGCGGAACCCTGTTGTTGGGATGAAGTACATTGTTCTGAAAGAACAATGGAACCCAGACAAAGGGATGAAGTACGCAGAAGAGACTATAAGGCCTCTTAGATAAATCACAACACTTGCTGAACCCTGTTGTTAGGATGAAGTACACTGATCTATTGTGATAGTGGAACCTAGACAAAGGGATGGTGTACACAGTTGAGACACCTGGAGACGATAGTCTAAAAAAAAAGTTTCACTATTAGCGGAACCCTGTTGTTGGGATGTAGTACACTGTTGGGCAAGGGCAGTGGAACCCAGACAAAGGGATGAAGTACGCGTAGAGAATCCTTATCACATCAGCAATAAGAAAGACCAAGGTGCAACCCAACTACGGGATGAGAATGCACCAATAAGAACCGATTCCCGATAATCATTTCTTATTTTCCAGATTAATACTTGGCAGTAAACTTCAGGAGCTTAATGACTGGAATATAATATAAATATTGTCAACATGTGTTCAATATATGTATGTACATAATAGAATATTTCTTGGCAATTTTAGATAACTATTGGAAAAAAGTTTACTTATTTCTAAAGAAAAGAACAATCAAGAATATTCAGAGATTATGGAAGAAACCAGGAAATATCCATCATTCAAGATTAACTCATTAAATTGAAGGCAACATGCATTGATTTGTATCACATGCGAGGATTACGAACGTGGTCCTGCTAGGATGTATTGATTATTCAAGAACGGAAGATGACTGCTTATAAGTCCATTAACAACTTTTAATTTATAAAAGAAGGGAGAGATGTAGGATCGCAGTAGTCCTAGATATACATGAAGTTTAATAAATTGTCATTGTCATTATACCCTCTAATCAAACCACTTGTTTTCTTGTGTTGGTCCTCACCGGGACCCTACAACCAGTAACTTTATTTTATGTGAAACCATAAGATAGATTTGGATTCTACCGAGTTTCAGAACCCATTAACGGGCGCAAGTTTTCGTCGTTGTGCTACTTGTTCTACCAGATGTATTCACAATAAATTGCGATTTGCTGAAAGAAATCGCTGTCTAATACTGCATTAAATGATAGAATGTAGCTTCACAGATACGCGAAAATCGAAAGACAGTGGTGGGCCGGGCACGTAGTTAGAATGTCGGACAGTAATCCGGTGAAAATGGTTCTCGACAACGGTTCGACGGGAACAAGAAGGCGAGGTACACAGCGGGTAAGGTGGATCGAACAGGTTGGCGATCAGGCGTGGTTGGCGACGTGCAGCCATGGACCGTGCTAAATGGAGAAGACTTTTATGTATTGCACAGGCCACTCCGGCCTTAGTCTGGTAATAAATAAAAAAAAACTTCACAGCTACGTATTTTGAGTCGTAGTCGAGTCGAGTCAAGTACGAGGAAATGAAGACGGCCTGTTACTGTTGAGGTCAAAATACGTATATGTAAAGTTACAATCAAGTGGTTCAACTAAATGTGATAGTAATAACTCGTCCTGTGAGAAGGGAAATTTTCAAAATTTCCAAGCCGCTAGGTTTTGATCTCAGTTCTAGTAATCCATTGAAAACAACTGTTTTAATCTACAAACTAAAATACTGCGAATAACACCACCATATCCAGCCTCACTCACCAATTCCAAAATCACTGCAAAAGGCAAAAAAGAAATCTTCCCAAAGCGTGCGAAACCCTGTGCATAAATCAGTGTAATTAGCACTTTAATGCCACCCGACAGCGAGCGCGATGATGACCGTATCTCCTCGCGAGTTGGTTAGCCGGCACTTAGCACTTGGCAGTGCAAAAAGCATCCATCCATCCTGCCTTCGTCCTTGTCAGTTCTACCGGGAGGATGCCGTGAACAGAAATGCGCTCAGTTTGACAAAAGCGCGGCAGCACAAATGCATACTTCAACTTTTTCGGAACTTTTTCCTCTCGACTATGATTTCATATTCTCCAAGAGGACAGGCAAGTTCTGTAACAACCCGCTCAGATCTGTTTGGAAAACTTGGCGGGCCAGCAAACTATGGCATTTATTGCCAGAGCGCTATAGCGAAAGCCGGTATAAATAACTATAGTAAATAAATTTTTCCCCTTTTTTGAATCTGATCCAACAAACAACCGTTGTTGGCTGGATTTGAGGATCCGGCGTGAAGCCTGCTCGAGAATATATTTGAGGTTAATGATAGTTTAATAAATGAAATGCGAACTTTGGCGAACTATGGCCGTCAAGTTGAGAGAGGTGGCTATTTAGCAAACTGCAAATAACGACTGCTAAAATGCAACGAAAACATAAGACTTTGAGCCGGAACAAACAACCAATCGCAGCTAATGAGTTCACGGAATGTTGATAAATGTTTATAGTATAGCTACCGCAACTTTGAGCAAAATGAAGTTTTCGGAAGTATATAGTTTCTCACCGCTTGTACAAACTATTTTCCAAACCATTTTTTTCTTTATTCACATTACATTCCCCATTCAATGTTTATTAAATACATAATTGTCAACCGTAGGGTTTCTAGGCAGAATGGAATTGCATTCGGTTGGGTATTTTGCTCAGGGCAGCACGGAGTGTACGACCATCATATGATAGGATAGGAAGGTTTCTAGGCCAAGTTACCATTTTTGTATTCGTTTAGCATGAATATGATGCTAATAAAATGATATTCTATCCCTTACTATACCCAGATAAGCCGAAAAGATTTCAAATCCAAATATTCACTACCTTCAGCATTCCCTTGCTTTGTAGCCTTGCGTCTTATCACAAGCAAGGCGAAGGAGAGGCCTAACTTTCCATTGTTCAATACATTTTTTGTTTTAATTTTTTCATTGCTTATTTCGTTTTCGTATTAGTTCTTTTAAATTTTCCCAGTTCTTAATTATGTTGTTCTTTCTTATTCCTTAACTTTTATTCGCTCATTCCTGCAATTTAGTTATTTTTTGAAAAGTTGAAATTGATACTCATTTTGTTGTAAAACTTTACATTGTTTGAGAATAATATATTTAAGATCACTAATGTATAGAGTCACTCAAGTGACTAAATTAAATAAAGTATTCTAAAAAAAGATTACTGAAAGTGAAAAAAATATAATGTTTAATTTGTAAAAGTAAGACTATAAGTGATATAAGAACATCCTGATTTGCGGAGACGAGCCAGCCTCGGGCTGAAAGTCTCTTTAATAAAGACACAAAAAAAAACATCCTGATTCCATATTATTTTGCCAAACCAGTGACACAAACCCAAAAAAAAAAAAAATAATGAATTCAACTCACCACTGTTGTTACATTATTCATCAAAGAATCGATTGATGTAATCATACAATGAACTGAATTATGCAGTGATTTAAATTTTAAGATGTGATCCACTATTATCAATTAGGACAAAAGTCAATAATGCCATTCATTTCCACCAAAAAAGGCAGCCAACATCCAATTTCGCAAGGATGACATTACATACAAATTCATGAGGTTTTCAATGAGCATCGAACATATATCTCAATCAGTTACGCAAGCAGTGAGTGAAATCGAAAGTGATAACAATTGAAGCAACAACAATCTGGAGAAATAATGCACTCGTCGTTACCGGCAGTCGGCCTCCCATCGCTACCAATAGAGATACTCACACTGTTCACCTTTGTCCTTCTCAACGCAGCGGTAGTGACGTTTGCCGATAAGCCACCAGCCACCGTTGCGCCACTGTCCGCCACTCTGCCGACCGAAGCATCCAAGCGTACCTCGGCACACATTCCGGGAGATTTTATCATCGGATTGCTGTTCTCGATGCATCACCAACCGCGGCAGAAGCGGTCCGGTCCGAACCATTTCCTGGCTTGCGGCGAGGTAAGTAACACTTAGATTAAAACACTCGTTTCGATTTGCCGAATGAAATGTGTATTGGATATTGTTCATGAATATGTATTCTTCCGAATATGGCGCCCTCGTTCTTATCAATACATTTGATGAACGATGAAGACGTCATTGAAGCTGCAAGGTGCTCTAATAGAGCCTCTAATATTTTTGCCTTTCTCGTACACTAAGTGTACCGAAAGGGTATATGTTCGTTCCAAAACCAAACTTTTTATAGAAGGTTCGGAGACCCATAATTTGATGTGATGATTGAGGTGATGTCTGTGTGTGTGTGTGTTTTGTTTTTCTTCCTAAGCAATTGAGGGGGAATCTGCTCAACAGACTTCCTGGGTTCGACGTCCACTAAACCGTTTCCATTGCCGCCAAGCCCATCGTCACTTTGGTACAACCAGAAAGTAATGCTTCAAAGGGGGGCCAGTGCACAACGCACCCTCGAGGTTAGCTGCGTGTCCTTGCAGCATCGAATATCGTGACTCGCTTTTTTAGAAGAACACCATGGTATCGTGCCAGCGAATTGCCGGCTTTCCAGGTGGTCTTACCACGCCCTATGTCCTCGGAAGGTGGGAAGGGTCGACTTCACGCCTGCTTCCCTCTGCACGACTGGTATCAAGAATGATGATGCCGCGTGCACCCCAAATTGACCTCTCTGCGATAGGGTCTGTTCGCCAACACACAGAGGGACTTGCTGACGCGGTGCCTACGCCTACCCCAGCCTTGACGAGGACCCCTTTCTGTCCTCGGGCTCGGAACCCGCCCGGTTGACCGACGCCGCGAAAGCGACGATAGAATGTTGTCGCGGCCACTTAAAAGGATCGAGTTCGACCACAGGGCATGACCACCGGTATGACCCATGAAGCCGACTCCGATCCCTTGGACCACCTCTTATTTGCACCTGAACTCGCCATCCTTGAGTCCACGCGCCACCTTCTGTGTAGCTCCGAGACGATTTGGACGATAGCCGATAAAACGGCGTTCCAGCCAACTTCATCTTTACACATTCCGCCGTTTCCTCACAAACACTCGGGCGAGGCCGAGCAAGCCAGCTGCGTTACCTGCACTGTGATTTTGCAGCACGCTTAAACGCCGGGCACTTCGAACCCCCCATGGGGTGCTTGCTGTTAACAGCTTTGCTGGAACAAATCAAACAATTGGGAGGGTTCGTGCAACATTGTGCCTTACGTCCCTCCAATCCACAGCGTCGGCAAAGATTGCTTCTGTCAGGGCCTTTGCAGTCCCATTGCTTGTGCCCCGGTTCCAGGCACTTGAAGCAAACTTCGGGTTGCTCATATATGCCCACAGGGCACACCGACCATCCCACCTTGACGCTCCCTAACTTGACTACCTTGGAGGCGTCCGCTGCAGATAGCCGAACCAATGCTACCTGCGTCCCCGCCGGACCTTTCCGGACTTCGGTGATCTCGTCCAGGTCTTTAACCCTTAGATTCACCTCCGTCGTGAGTGCCCTCATCTTGACCGTCTCGCCTAGGACTTCCTCCGCCAACTTCTTCTAGGCGGCGCCCTTTTGCGAGACGCCCCGCTTCAGCTCGAGGATCATCTCGCCCATCCGGGTACGTCTTATTCGACGTACGTCGGCGCCGAGTTCACCGAGCTTGACGTCACTCCCCATCACCTTCAAGGCGTCCGAGTACTTAGCCTCGTCCGTCTTGATGACTAGGGCATCGCCCCTGGAGCGATTGGCGCCTATCCTAGACTTCTTGCTACCCTCATTCGCCTGGGCCTTCTTTTCGGCTCTTGACGTCTTCGGTTTCCTCTTGTTCTTGACTAGGGTCCAGGAGGCGTCATCCCCCTCTATTTCCCTGGTCTGGGGCGGCTGAGAGCTCTCAGCCTGCTGTAACCCCTTACCCCTTACCGAATGTTCTGGCAACTCTGTTACTGGTTACTAAGTGCGATTTCTACCGGCTCTCGAAGTTCTTAAACTAATCTCCGTGAAAGTGAATTATAAATTCGCGAGTGACAAGTGTACTTAACTTTCAAGTGCTAGGAATCATACTCTGTATGTAAGTACAGAGATTATTGCAAATAATCATAAAAAACAGTTTATCTCCCAGAAAGTGCTTCTATTATAAAGGAGAAAACAAAAAAAAAGTGAGCAACAATTGCGAACAATAAATAGCATACAAAGTGCTTCGTGTCATTGCATGCAAGTTATGTTCATTTTTTGGTGAAAAGTGAGAACACATGAACACAAACAAACAAATCTTCTCGTTCCGATTCAGATTGCTTTGCCTGAACCTGGAATTTGTTGTGATTTGCCTAGCAATATTGCTACAACATAGCAACCTTGGCGTGTAATTAGTGTTAGATCTGTTTTTTTTAGACAAACTATTTAAATTGCATGCATAATTACCATATTATTCGCTCACTAATCCATTAAATAACAAGTTAGTGATTAACAGTGAGACCGATAAACTCACATTACTGCAGTATGGTGGCACATGATTGCCATCGACTGCAAATCATGCGTTGGGGAGACTGGACAAAAAATGCTCTTGTGAGGGGCATAAACAATAATAAAAGAATATAACACCTTAAATAACTACAATAAACTTTTATTTGAATATTTTGGTATTATTTCTTTACATTTTTTTTTTATCATTATTTTTATTTTTATCTCTTAATTATTTTATTGTTCTATTTTATTTTATTTATTTTTTTAATTATTTATCATTACACTGTATATTATTTATTTCCTTTAAAACGATAGAATAAAACTTTGGTCGGCTTAACTATTTTAATTACACCAATAACTCTCTTTTAATTGAATATCATACAGTGTCCGTTACCTTCTCGTAGTGAAAATATTTACAAGTTGTGACCATATTATTAATTAAAGTCTTCAGTTTTCTTTATTTTTTTTTTTTTTTTAAATTTATTTTCTTATTATTGATTATTTAAATAGATTATTTATTCTTTAATTGATGACCTCATTATCGTTTTTTTTTTGTTTCTGGAAATTGCTGTTCGTTTTTTATTTATTTATTTATTTTTTTTCTTTACTTTATTCTGAGTTGTGAGTGTTGTTGTGTACTTCAATAGCGTTTTTTTTTTTCAATAAATAAAGTGTTTCTTACCATTTACTAGTTTTTTTTTACCTTTTTTTTTAATTTTTTGTCATCTTTGTTCATTTTAAAACCCTTGCGTGTGTGTGTTTTGTTCTTGTAACAGTGATCAACGCAACAATGAGTGCATCAAAAATGGAAATCGACAGAGAAAGGGAAGACGAGATTCTACAGCTTCAAGGCGATTCCGTCGAAGATGCACTTTCCTGTTCATCGTCCATTCTGAACACGGATAATGATGGTGCCGAAGACGCTGATGATTACGATGATGATGATGACTTTGAAGATGGCATCAACGTAACATTATTGTCTTCACCACCACCAATTATTGTCCCAAATACCTCCGATGGGCAGAAAAATACACCATCTCAGGACAACGGCAGAACCACAAGAAAACTGAGCGGTGCTGGACAAAAGCGCATACAAAAACTGTTGGATCGTGGGATTAGCTATGAGGAAGCTTACCGTCTGGCTGAAAAACCACCTCAATCATCGGATCCCTCCAAGCGCCCAAGATAAATGGACTTGAATGGATCAAATACAAGCGGAAATCCAACACCCGCTAAAATTGCTCGTCGGAACAAGGGCAGTAGAACCCAAGCCAAGACCAGCTCAGTGCAACATAGAATCGACACGGCTCAGACAGGACACTCGGCACCTACAAAAAATTCCGAGGGTAAAGTCAAGCCGTCATATAGAGATGTTACGAATTATGTGAAGCTAGGGATACTCTCGACGGGATACCCTGAAACAGAGCTCACAACCGAACAGTTGAAAACTACCCAAAAAGCCATTCTGGCGAAAATAGTTGGGCAACGGAAGGAACAACTGAAACCAAAATTTGGTGACTGCCTGTTCAAATCTGGCTATTTAGTAATAGTCTGCAAAAACAAAACAAAAAACAGTAGACTGGCTGAAGAGCATACTTTCTACAATAACTCCCTGGCCTGGGGCTGTACCCACAGCGGTTGATGAAAAAAATATCCCGCAACCTGAAATATTGATCGGCTTATTTCCGTGGAGTACAGCAGATAAGAATGAAGAATTTCTGGCACTCCTGGAAAGCAAAACCGATGGGCTAGCAGTTGATGCATGGGGGATTGGGGGATACTACCGCGCAGCACCATTAGCCAAAGACATGTCGAACTAGTATTCACAGTCGATGGAGCTTCATTGAACTCAATCAAGCAATGTGAATTCTCACTTGACTACAAATTTGGGAATGTAACCCTGAGGAAGAAATTCCGCAGAAAAAATCAGCAAGAAGGTAGTGAACGACCAAAGCATAGGGATGAAAATGACTCTCATATGACACGAGAAGGAACTGGAGATGACAAAATGATCGTCGATCAATCTGTCCAGATCGCTGGACCGTGTGGAATAGAGAGTCATTATGCTTCTGGCCACACTGCAAGCACCGACGTCCATAAACAGAGCGAGCCTCGAACGTCAAACATGCGGATTGAATCGATGCACCGAGACATTAAAGTCCGAGTAGACAAAAATCCAATTAAAGGAGGCCGCGAAACCAAAGACAGGAAGATACCAAATCCCCATGCAAACGGTAAACATAAAAAGGACCTTCAATAAAAATATCAAGTTCATTCAAGTGAACCTCCATCACGCAAAGGGGGCATCAGCCGTACTTTGCAAAAGGTTCACGGAGAGCAAACTGGATGTCGCAATAAATAGTAGGATACTTGGAATAACTACAAATTTCAGTAAGCTAATTTACTATGAAGGGCAACTTGCACCAAGAGCTGCCATTTTAGTGAACGGAAAAATAAACATAATTCCAATTACAGAATTCATCAAAAGAGATATTGCTGCGGTCATGATGGAGGTGCCAACAGCCCATGGGACAACGGTAATATATGTTGCTTCAGCATACTTTCCCGGCGACGTGGGCGATGTACCTCCACCAGAAGTAGCAGCTTTCGTTTCTTATTGTAAGAAACAAAATAAGTCGTTCATAATTGGCTGTGATGCCAATGCTCATCATACCGTATGGGCCAGCACGGACATCAACAACAGAGGTGAGTACCTTTTGGATTACATTTCTAAAAATGAAATAGATATATGTAATAGAGGAGATGCTCCAACATTCATGAACGCAGTAAGGCAGGAAGTTCTTGACTTAACGCTGTGTAGTCCATTCATTTCGGACAATATAAATAACTGGCATGTTTCAAGTGAAGAATCCTTGTCAGATCATAAACATATCATTTTTGAGTATGAGGCTGGAAAACAACTCACACAATATATCAAAGATCCCAGAAAAACTGATTGGGAGCTATATAATTCTAAGTTAGATGCCGAAAAAAATAAATTTGTATCTAACTTAAACTCTTGGGATGAACTTGTGTAAGCGAAGCCCTATAAACAAACAGTGAATTGCTCACTGTAGAACCATTGCACAATAAATACATTCTCACTCTTCAACTCAATCCTCAAATTACATTCGCATCATATGCTTGCCATGCACTCCTCAAGTGCAGGTCATTAAATCATTAAATCATTGCACCCTGCCGAGTACATTGTACCCAGCAGAACCGAGCAAACAGAGGATCAAATTACAGACCTCCACTGTTGTCATCGAACTGCGCCTTATGCAGATGTTGCATCTTTTTTACAGCAATTACAACTTATTTACCGATCGCCGCTGATTGGTTAAATCGATGCTTAGCACCTCCTCCACTCAGGAACTATTATGTATTAGTATTTGGATACATTTGTAACGAGACTAGCTGTAAACTGAATATGAAATAAACCGACACTCTTGTCTTGAATCTAAAACGGTACGGACCTTATCAATGCCAATGTCCGAACAACACACTTGAGAAAAGCTCAAACCAGCTTTCTAGGCTAATCCAAAACTCTTTTAATGAAAGTTGTACCCTTAAGTTACGCTCTACAAATAGAGACATACCATGGTGGAACAACAGACTACAAAAACTGCGCAAAAGAACCCGAAAACTTTTCAACCGGGCTAAGCGAACACAACAGTGGGAACAATACAAACAATCCCTCACCGATTACAACCGAGAGATTAGGCGATCTAAAAGGATACATTGGAGGCATACATGTGAAAACAAAGGAAATACTCCAGCAGCTGCCAGGTTGCAAAAATCCTAGCCAAGGATCATTCTAATAGACTCGGTACTTTAAAAAGATAACGGCTTATTCACTACATCTGTGAGTGAAACTTTAGAATTGATGATGAACACTCATTTTCCGGGGTCTATTATCAGTTCAAATGAAGACCTAAATGCGAATGCAATAGGAACTGAAATCATTGAAATCAGCCATCAGATTCATGGAACAGTGAACGAAATGACTGAGCTAGAAAGATCCAGGAACGATGCACGTATTCTGGCCACACAAATTTTTACTGAAAGTAAGGTTGAATGGGTAATAGATTCCTTTGAACCTTTCAAATCACCGGGTAGTGATGGAATTTTTCCTGTACTACTGCAAAAAGGTAAGGCAATTTTAATACCTATCCTCACAAAGCTGTTTCAAGCAAGTTTATCGTTGAGCTACATTCCATCAGTTTGGCGACAAGTACGGGTGACATTTATCCCCAAGGCAAATAAAAGTCGAGTCGAGTCAAGTACTAGACACTTAAGACGACCTTACTGTTGAGGTCGATATACGTATCTGTCAAGGTACAATTAAGTGGTGGAATTAAATTGGATTGTTTGAACTCGTCTTATGACAAGTGAAGACTTTCCACTAAAAAGCTCAACATAATTTTCTTAACCAAATAAAAAGGATATAACCTCACCAAAATCCTTTAGGCCTATAAGCTTGTCCTCCGTTCTACTGAAAACAATGGAAAAAAATAATAGATGAACATATCAAGTCATCATATTTAACCCAACTACCGTTAAGCAAACACCAATTCGCTTATCAGGAAGGTAAGTCATCAGTAACCGCATTACATGCAGTTGTTACAAAATTAGAAAAATCTTTTGAAGCAAAAGAAATTTCCCTTGCTGCTTTCTTAGATATAGAGGGAGCTTTTGACAACACTTCTCATAATTCCATAAAAAGGCAATATCAAATCGTGGCTTCGATAAATGCATTGTAGATTGGATTAAAGAAATGTTAACAAAAGAGAAATATCAGCTAACCTTGGAAACTCTCACATTAGTGTTAGAGCAATCAAAGGGTGCCCACAAGGAGGCGTATTATCACCTTTATTGTGGTCTTTAATAGTAGATGATCTTCTCAAATACCTTATAGCCCAGGGCTTCGAAGTAATTGGTTTCGCTGACGATATTGTCATAATAGTACGAGGCAAATGCAATGACATTATCGCCAACAGAATGCAAACTGCTTTAAACTATGTCTCCACATGGTGCGATAGAGAAGGATTGAGTGTAAATCCGTCCAAAACCACTATTGTGCCCTTCACGCGTAGGAGGAAATTCTCACTAAACAACATGATATTGAAAGGTACACGATTGGAACTTTCAAATACAGTCAAATTCCTTGGCGTAGTTCTTGATAGCAAACTTAACTGGAACATGCATTTAGAACACGCCATTAATAAAGCGACAAATGCTCTATGGATTAGTAAACGAACTTTTGGTAGGAAATGGGGACTTAAGCCGAAAATGATCCATTGGATATATTCAGCTATAGTAAAACCAAGAATTACCTATGGTTCGTTCGTCTGGTGGCCAAAGACGAAGGAGAAGAGTGCTCAGATGAAGCTCGAAAACTTCAACGATTAGCGACTATCTCAATTACTGGTGCAATAAGCAGTACACCATCAAATGCACTAAATGCTTTACTATAAATGCTTCCACGACATCAAATTGTACAATTAGCAGCTGAAAAGACTGCTTTGAGGATCAGAAGATCCGAAAATCTTTTTGGAGGTGACCTTAAGGGTCATCTTAGCATTCTAAAAAACTTCAGTATAAACTCCCTAGTAATAAACAATGAGGACTGGATGGAGAAAAAATACAATTTCAATAGACTATTCAAAGTAATTGATCCTGGGCGCAATACATGGTTGAATGGAGGACCCACACTTCGTTCAGGATCAATTACGTTTTATACTGACGGTTCAAAATTGAACAACCATGTGGGAGCAGGAGTTACTGGCCCTGGGATAGACATATCGCTTCCCATGGGAAGTTGGCCATCCGTATTCCAAGCGGAAGTTCACGCAATTCTAGAGTGTTCTGTAATATGTTTGCGTAGGAACTACAGACACTCAAATATATGCATAATGTCCGACAGCCAAGCAGCTTTGAATGCTCTGAAGTCGGCAACATGCACTTCAAAACAAGTTTGGGAATGCATTCAGTCCCTCCAAAAATTGTCTTGTCGGAACCAAGTTAATCTATATTGGGTTCCAGGACACTGTGGAATAGATGGTAACGAAAAAGCCGATATGCTGGCGAGACTCGGATCATCAAGTCGGTTTACAGGACCGGAACCTTTTTGCAGCTTACCAACTTCTTCTCTTCGTATGGAGCTGAAGGTATAGGAATCTATGAAAATAGAAACCAATTTTAGGAACGCAACTAATGCCACACACTTAATTTTTTTCGCCGAGATCTCAGCATTTTTTGTTTATTTTCCCGAGGTGGGCACCGCCGAATTTCAGCAAACATGATTTTTGCCGAGATCTCAGTAAAAGTGACGTTTCAGTTGCTGAGATACAGCAAATATTTTGCTGAGAATCAGTAATAAACGAAATTTTCTACCGAAGTTCAGTTTTAAAATTTACTGAGCTACAGCGGTGCCCGATTTTGCCGAGCTCGAAATAGAAAAAGTTAGTGTGCAGGCAATCGAAACGTTTTATCACTCCGAATGTTTCCATGACTCGCAACATCTTAGAATTATCTAAAAGAGACCTAAGCACTTATACGGGTCTCATTACAGGTCATTGTCCGAGTCGATATCATTTGAAGCTTATAGGGAAACTTCAGAATGATCTATGTCGCTTCTGCGACATAGAAAAAGAAGATTCGGAGCATCTGTTATGCCGTTGTCCGGCAATTTTTCGAACAAGACAAAAGTTCTTCACCAAGGGGCTTATAGAACCACTTGGGCTTGGTAGAACAAATCCCAATTCGGTGGTGCATTTCATTCGAAAAGCTGAGCCGTGTTGGGGAGAAGCTGTTAGTCAAACAATGACGATCACTTCCAATAGCGATACGCCATAATGACATAGCAAGAAAAAAAGGGGAATATATTACAATAGATCAAAAAAATGGTCGCAGTAATAAAATATACCCGACAAGGAAAAAAAAACCCTTACCACCGTCTTTCCTGGGTGGACGGACCTTTCCAGGTCCTTCCTACCCCGATTTTGGAGGTACCTGGCCGGGGTTCAGCTTCCCAGCCACACTACCCATGTTCGGGGTAGTAACCCTCCGCGTTTTGGAGCGTCCCCCAGGGAACTCATTCCCTGGAGACTGTCTCCCACGTTTTGTGTCTGCTCCGTTGGAGCAGTCACCCCCGACATGCCCGCGAATACTTGAGCCTCAGTCTGGGTAGACTTGGGCACCACCGTCTTCGCTGGCACGCCCTCGGTCGATTCGACCTTGCCCGAGTCCGCGAATCCTTGGGCCTCAGTCTGGGTAGACCTCTACGGATTTCACGGGTTTACACTTGGCCGTCGCGACCGCCCTCTCCAGCTTGGCGTCCAACATCGACTTTCGAAGTTTCAGCAAGCTCCTCATGAGGTCCTTACTGATATTATGCTTCGATGACGCAAAGTCGATGATGGCGTCCAGCTGTTCCGTCGCCACCTCGAAGGCCGAAAGCCCATCGCGTTTGCGATTCATCGCTTTCACAAGCCATGGGCCGTCTATAACCTCTACCGGCGGAGCCTGGTAGATGGTTAAGTGACCCACGCTGGCGCTGCGCACTGAGCTGCTGACTATTGCCTCTGGCCTCCTAGGCGGAGACCTGAACAACCAACCTCTTGCGAAGGGGTTGTCGCCTACACTACTACCACTAATTGAAGAATTGACTTGGTTTTCCATTTTGGTCCCACGAGTTGCTCGGGAAAAGAGGTCCACCACGCCAGGGCCCAGCATGACGCGGTAAAGGACAATTACTGTGGAGGGTGCCCAGGTACCCCACAGGCTCCGTTAAAGGCCTAGCTTATTATTCCACCCCCCTGGCCATGCATCCCCTCGGTACGGATCGCTAAACGCCTTGGGATTAGGGGTTAGGGACGATGGTCCCCTTGGTCGCACCTACTCACTCTAGCTGATGTCAGAAGGACAACAGTGCCCAGGAAGACCCGTGGAAGCGTGAGATTGGAACTTGTGAGGACCAGAGCTGTGTAGGTCGCTCCTTCCCAGATGTCAGCTCACCATTTCGCAGCCCGTGCGTGTGTTTTTTTATTGAGTTATGACACTTTCGTCCGCACTTCCTCGCAAAACTGCTTAGAAACATTCACCATCTCCCCTTGCGGCCTGCTAGGGGGATTGGGCTCTGGGGATCACGCCTGCTAAGTTACCTTCCACAATTAGGTAATCTTGCTTCTATGGAAATTTGCTTCCAACGTGGTGGGAGGAAAAACCCTCGACTGAGGGAAAAAACCTCCTTTACTTGTGTTGTTACCTTGCTTCCCCTCGGACCGCAAGATAAACTGTCTACTTCATGGATTCTACCATTCGAACTTTCCATCATATTCGTGTCTTTGCCTAAACTTCTCCAGTTCTACCAATATGCTTTACTTCGGAAGCCCGTGTGTGCGTCACTAATTTTTTTGGCACTTATCTTTAACCGATTTGCTCGACGCGGAGTTCTGTCCCATTGTTTCCTTTTGGAAATTGGCCAGATCGGACTATGGGCTTCGGAGCTATGGCCAAAATACATTTTTTACATGAAAAATTCTCACTCATTTTTAGGTCCTTATCCTTAATCGATTTGCTCGCAACAAGTTACATTCGACGCAGAATCGTATCTTATTGTTTCCTGAAGAAAATTGGCTCGATCGGATTATGGGATCAAAAGTAATGACCAAAGCATTTTTTTTTGAACAAAAATCGCGTAAAAAAGGGGTCACTCATTTTTTAAGACACTTATCTAGTTTGCTTGCAACAAGTTGCATTTGACGGACGTATAATCCTATCCCATCTTTTTTGAAAAAAGAGTTTTTTCTATTTAAAATTGGCCAGATCCGACTATGGGCTCGGAAGTATTGGCCAAAATACTTTTTTTATGGAAAAATCGCGAAAAAAAAACAAAAAAAAAATTCAATGCTTCCCCGAGTAGGTCAAAATAATAGATTCACATCATGTCATGTTCCTGAGTTTAACAATTTTCCTAACAAGGTAAGGCTGTTTTGAACTTGAACTTCTAACAAAATTTCGAAACAGTATCAGTGTTGTTATATTTTTGTAAAGAAAAAAAAAGCCGATTCAAATTATTATAATTCAGTTATATCAATGATTGTAATAAATAACTGAAGAAGTTATTATTGTGTAACAATTTTGTTTAGCATCCTCTCTGATTTATACGATTTTTTCGTATACATTTGTTTTTTGGCCATAACTTTCCCATAGTCCGATCCGGCCAAATTTCAATAGGAAACAATGGGAAAACAGTTTGTATTGGAGCGATCCAATAGCCTTTACGTATACATAGTACTTAGTATACGAGAAAGGCAACAAATACACCAAGTGATTGGAATGATTTTGAAGGAAGAAGAAATGCCTTCAAGCTGATTTGATGACCCCATAAGTCCTATTTACAAGAAAAGGGATAAGACTTGATTGTGATAACATTCCTTAATACCGCCTACAAGGTAATCTCCTGAGCTCTGTTTAGCAGACTGCCTTCGTCCCTTTGCGGATGCCTTTGTCGGCGAATATCAAAACAGTTTCGTGAAGGACGATCAACAACGGACCAGATGTTTACTTTGCGACAAATCCTTGATAAATTCGCTGAATACAATTTGTGGACACATCATCTGTTTGTGGATTTTAAGGCAGCGTACGACTCACTGGAACGATACGAACTGTGGCATATAATGCTAGAACATGGCTTTCCGGCAAAGCCTATTAGGCTGGATCGTGCGACGCTGGTTGGATCCAAATTGAGCGTCAGGGTGAGTCATCCGATTCGATCGTAATGTTAAATGGATTGAAACAATGCGATGCGCTGAAATGGTTTTCGTTTTTAATTTACGAACAGGAAAAGATATTACACGTCAGTCAAAATCCGCTTGGTCCGGTTTGGCAGAATGCCGACCAATTGAAAAAAAAATCATGCCAGAATTGATTTATTTTCAAAATTTATCACATTTGACGTATCATCATTCGAGAGTATTTCAATCCAATGTGTGATTGTTTAATATGATACCAATTCATATACGTTTCACCCGTTCCATCTTTATATATTGCGTTAAGATTGCTACAAATAAAAAAAAAATCTCATTAATATATGCATTGTACCCGGTAGAAATCGTTTACTCATTAATGGGTACTTTTTCTCTGCTATCTCTTTCACTCTGCTGAAAAATTTACCCATTTTAGGAGAATATTAGTTGATTTACTCATTTAAATCAGTAGATCTACTTATTATCCCAAAATGGGTAACATTTTCAGCAGGGAGAAAGAGATGGCAAAGAAAAAGTACCCATTAATGAGTAAACGTGTCTCTCCGTGTAATGATACTGGAAATCATCCTTTTTCCTACCTGTAATAACAGTCGTTGAACCACCATGCACCCTTGAATTTCTGAGCACAGCTTTTTGAATGGGCATCATTATCCCTGTCCAGAGTAGAAAATTTCATGTTTCTATGATAATCCAGCGAATCCCCTGCAGACCCACTGTAGGTTCCCAATTTCCTTAATGCATAACTTTCATTCTCGCTTCCAATTCCGAATTCATCATACTGTGCATAATAGTATTTATCATCAAAGTCTCTCAACTGCACCATCAATTTATAGCGTCCTGCCTTCGTCAAACGGTGCAATGTTTCCAAGCCGATCCACATTTCTCCATCGGGACTCCCGAATCCATTCTTATACTCAGTCCAGTTTCGGTTGAAGTCGACTGATCCATCAAACCGATACTGAATAACAAGCCATCCTCCTTCATTAAAGTCTTGTTCACAGTACGCTTCAAACGATTTATCGAAGCCAGATGGATGGATGAGGTACTTCCCGGAAACCTCCGCTGGAGCTTCCGCGCATGACTTGTACGGTTTTGGAACAGTGGGGATCCGCTTCAAACAATTCAGCAAACTTTTGTCAGCAGCCATAGACAACATTGATTGCTTCCAGTTCTCATGATTGGAACAACTCAACTGCTGCTGCAAAATCTCCCACGAACGGCCCATTACGGTCGATAGATTGTGACCCACGTCTTGCTCAAATCTCGTCAGCATCCATATCACACCCTGATGAGTCTCCTCAAGACGGCTGTGATTGCGCATAAGCTGTTCGTTTTGTTCCTTCATTTCGATCCACATGTTCCAGAACTTACTCTCTAGATCTTCTAGTTTTGTTAGAAGCAATTCGTATCCGAAGCTGCCCTCTTTAGTGACTGCACAACCAGCGGTTACTGTTTCATTGGCCACTTCCGATGATTGTAGCGATTCATTACAACAGAACACTTGGAGCACATATAGAACGAACACAAATTTCCCTCTAATCATCATCGAGCAGCAATGGTGATATCAGACGTATTAGGAAGAATGACTGTCAGTCAATTAGAGCTGATGCATTTATATGCAAAACTTAGCTCGATTGCATACTGATAATAGAGTTTATACTATTTTTGTGGTTTCTGTTTTGTGGTCAACCTCTTGTTATCTACTGTCAGTATACGGTGAGGTAATTTTGATTCAAAATTAGGTAGCTTTGAAGGAGCAGAAAAATGTGGTGAATTTGGTGTATGGATCTGTTGGTAACGAATTTATGACAAAAGGTCGAAGGACTTAAGGTCGAATGAACAAAAGGTCGAAGGGACAAAATGTCGACGGGACAAAAGGTCGAATGGACAAAAGGTCGACGGGACAAAATGTCAAAAGGACAAAAGGTCGAAGGGACAAAAGGTTGAAATTACAAAATTGTTTAAAATTGAAGAGCCATAGTATTGCGAACAATACAAAGGAAAACTATGATGTAAGTACCGTCATCAGGGGTGACACTTGGACAAATATGGATCAGGATGGCCCATGTTTTCAAAAAATTCAGCACAAGGTAAATGTAATATAAGATACCTTTTTGAGCGATTCAGATAGCCGACCTACAGACTGTTCGTGAGAACGATGGCCACAACCTCTAATTTTTACACAAAACTCTACCACCAATATGCATAAGCACATTCATTCATTTATTTAGTTTACATTTAAACAGAAACCACTGAATCAACAATTTGACGCCACAATACACGAGTTAATAATCCGAGAACAAGGAGTTCTTTTTTTTTTTTTAAACTTAAACGCCTAACTACCATCACTGTTCACAACCAACTGATTTATTATCCTCAACTTAACTACATTACAAGTATGCTGAGTCTGCACTGCCTCGGTAGGCACAGGTTCGATGATCGCCCTCGATATCGTTCGCCTGGTTCTGCTCGAATGTGCTCGATTTTGCCAACTTTAAAATGCTGACACCGATGGGAACGTCGATGGAATTCCACAAAGTCCGGTCGGCAACGACGTTAACTCACGGTTCGAGGCCGCATCTCTCCATCCTCGAATGCGCCCCACGCTCGCCAAGTCGTTTTACACTTGGTCTTCTCACCTCGTTCGCTGTGCTCCACGCCGTCTCGTACCTGCCGGATCGGAAGCGAACATCATCTTTGCAGGGCAGTAGTCCGGGTTACTTGCAACATGCCCTGCCCATCGTACCCTTCCGACTTTAGCTACCTCTGTCTACTGGGTTCGTCGTAGAGCTGATCTAGCTCGTGGTTCATTCTTCGCCACCACACACCGTCTTTTTGTACACCGCCAAAGGTGGTTCTAAGCACCCGTATCTCGAATACTCCGAGTGCTTGCATATTCACAATTATGATTACATCCTGAGAGAGATTTTTTCGTCAATGTTGTACAAAATACAACATCACCCATGTCTGAGTGTTAATTAAAATGATTCGTACGGTTGAATCACCGAATAATGTGCATAATGTAAACTGTTATGTACGGCTTAAGGCCAGTCTTTGTGTACATGCTTCAGTGTTTATTTCTTATTTAAAACCAATAACAACGTCACGTTGAATTAAAACCAATGACATCCCCATCTAATACATGATGATGAGTGGAAAACGAATTTGACACACATTTATACAAGAGACTGACAATCTTTTGATTCTCCATGATCGACATCGGAATGTAATGTATAGGAATGTATAGGAAGTCGCGTTGGCGAAATAATTAATTATACGACACTGACTCAATAATACCAAAACCAATGTATTTCACTCAAACATGGACTCGAAGCGACCCGTGTTACGAGAGCACGATCTAACAAGTATTAAATTTTCAGTTCTCGTCCCGAGAACTAATCAAAATCATACAATGCTTGCCCTGGCTGCTGAATATTCACTGTAAATTGGTTAAAGAACTGCCCATGAAATAAAGAAGGAGGAATCTCTGGAAAATGTAGTAAGCTAGATTTTTTTTTCAGAAACATGTTTTTAATCTTGTCGTATATTTAGTATTTTTCATGTATACAGAATTATAGATTTTTAAATTTTGTCCATTCGACCTTTTGTCCATTCGACTTTTTGTCCCATCGACCTTTGGTCCCTTCAACCTTTTGTCCCGTCGACGTTTTGTCCCCTCGACCTTTTGTCCCGTCGACCTTTTGTCCCTTAGACCTTTTGTCTCTTCGACCTTTTGTCCATCGACCTTTTGTCCTTCGACCTTTTGTCTTTCGACATTCTGTCCCAAATCCTTGGTAACTGTGTATTTTATAATTTCGTAAAAAAATGTGTTAGAGAATGCGATGTGTGGCAGTCACATGTACCAATGCTGCTCCTCGAAGAGCCGGTCCTAGAAAGGCCCAGCATTACACAATAATGGATTTATATGGTAAATGTTCCAATTATTCTTACTGAGATTTCAACTATAAAAAAAACTATATACGCGCTGGATTTCAAATCCGGAAGTTTGTTTATAGATTTTTTTTGCTAATGGTAGCATATATTGTAAGCGAAAGTGGCCTCGGACTGGTCATGAAATACCAGGCAGTCTGAAATGGGTCACACGAGCTGCAGTAGAGCTAGCACCTTCTAATTCTCGGATCAAATCTGACTGTAAAACAGTCAGCTTTTTGCCTTTCTCGTACAACAAAGTTGTACCGAAAGGCTATCATTTCACTCCAAAATCGAACTTTTTATAGAAGTCTCGGAGACCCATGATGTTATATACCAATCGACTCAGCTCGTCGAACTGAACAAATGTCTGTCTGTCCGTGTGTATGTGTGTGTGTGTGTGTGTGTGTGTGCACACGAAAACCGAAAAACATTAGCCACTTTTTCATATAGTAATTCTTAACCGATTTTCTCGCAACAAGTTGCATGCGATAGGGGACAAAGCCTTGTTGATCACTATTGAATTTGATAACGATCGACCATTGCGTTTAAAAGTTATTAAGAAAATGGGATCGAACTATATAAGCGCCGTATAAGGTTGGTGTCTTGGCTAAATGCGAGAAAGGCAGTATCACGACTCGGTGAATTAAGTTGTTTTTTTTTTCATAACATCACTGCCAGCCAGTGGGAGTTAGAATGGAGACACACACAGACCTCTTGTTATCAGACCTGTCAGAGTTGGTAATTTATAAAGTTTTAATTTTTTTTATTCTTATTTTTATTATCGAATGGGGAGAAACCCGTTGAAGTGAAATCTTTTCGAGTTACTTCTTCAATGGGCATAAAACCCATATTTTTGCCTTTCTCGAACAACAAAGAACTTTTGATAGAAGGTCCGGAGACCCATAGTGTTATATATTGATCGACTCAATCGAAATTGTGGCAATGCGAGATTTTTGACATTTCAATTTTTTTCAAAATATTTTATAATGATCGAGAAAGGCATCATCACTGCTAGATGGATTAATCTGGGTTTTTTGTTTTTTCATTGAATGGACTCATCGATTCATTGTCCCATCCCCATGTCATACTGTTTGGTATGGTGGCTTTTATTGGACATGAAGGTAGAATGTAAAATATAACAACTGACCATTAAAAAATTTACTATTTTGTGCCAATAACGTACAAAAATCGAGCAAACCCTTTGCAATCATCCCGCACTTCCATAGCAAGGGGAGCACAATGGAGTTGAATGGTGGTTGCATGCACGAAATATTTTTTTGTGTGTCTTTATTTATGTGAATTTGATTTCAGATTTGGATCAGTTTTTCACTCGGAATCAGGAGATTTTCGCCTTTCATGGGCACTGAACTGCCTTTTTACGCATAATTGTTCCATATTACCTTTGATGAAAAAAAATCAAACTCGAGTCAACTTGTCCCACTAATTTAAGAATCGGTTGGATCTGAAAGTTTTGCCAATATTTTTGGAATGTTATTAGCGTGTTATGAATGTTATTATTTCCAGGACATGATATGGATTACTACTTACGTAAACGTATTTCAGTATCCATTATCATCAAACGACAACTTCATGTTGTTAGTGAGACAAATTGACTCGAGTTTAAGTTTTTTCATCAAACGTAACATGGGACAATTATGCGGAGAACGACAATGAATGTAGGTGAAGGCTACTGTCGGAACGAACTTTAAATGTGAGATTGCATTGTGTTATAAATTCAAACCTCTTTTCCGCCACTTATTGGGGCAACGTAAAAAGAATGCGAAGAAAATAGATTTTTTTCATAAAGATTTACTTGTTTTCCAATGATCTTTGGACAATTTTGAATTGTGTATCATGAATCATAGCAATCCAAAGCCCAAATTGGATATGTTATTATCACTTCCTGCAAGAATCCTTCATGCTGCCCGAGGTGTGCTGGTGATCATCAGGTGAATGATGTAGAGAAACGGGATCAGGAATAGGCCAAGCCAGGATATTCTTTACACAAACACAGAAATAACCGGATTTATAATTTAACGTTTTATTCCACCAGACTGCATTACATGCGTCCTACTAGTTTTGCTCTTCCTCACTGGCTAACTCTTGTTCTAGTTACCGCCTACTATTCTCTTCCCCTACAATCCTCCCTTACTTTAATTGAATTAATATTGAATATAGTCCTTATATTTCTTAGGTTCAGATCTCACTCTTTTTGTAGGTCTTTGTTCTTCCAGTTGTTCGAAATCACTTTGTTTGTCACTTAGTTCCGTATACTGTTCATTACTATCAACTTCTTCAGCGCATTCTTCTGCTTGCTTGTTTCTTGTTCCAAGTTTCTCTTCCACTGAACAACGGTTCTTCAATCCTCTGGTATTAAAATCTGCAGCTGTAGATGATTCGGGTTCACAATTCTGATCATTTGATTTTGTGGCTCTTCGCTCTTCATATTCTTCTATTGTTGTCACATTTGGTAATTGAATCTTCTTCAAATGTGCTACATTTCTCCTGTATTCTTTTCCTGTATCGTATGACCGTACTGTAGTATCCCCTCCAGTTTTACGAATGACTTCAAATTCTTCCGGTGAATAATCAGACTGCAACTTATGGATTTTCTTCATTCTTTTCACCACCACACGATCTCCAACATCAATGCCACTCTCCTTGGCAGATCTTTTCTTGTCAGCATACAAATTCCTCTTTTCCTTTTGTAATTTATCGCGATCACGAATTTCTTCGTCCATTAATTCTATGAGTGGTACGCTAGGTAGTTTGTTACGTATCTTCCTTCCCAACATGAGTTCTGCAGGTGATTTTCCTGTAACACTATGATTCGTTGAATGGTATGTTAGCAAATATTGTCGTAGTTCTAATCTCCAATCCTTTCCTAGCTCTTGTGCAATTCTTAGCCTTTTCAGTATAGATCTGTTTTGTCGTTCGACCTCACCATTCATTGCCGGCCAATACGGAATCGTATTTATGATCTTGATGGCATTGCTTTCACAAAAATCATTAAATTCAACACATTTTGCATTGAACTGTGGTCCGTTATCCGCGCGTAGTGTATCTGGCAGCCCATAACGACTGAACACAGTAGACAATTCCTTGATGGTATCTGCAGCTGTTATCTCTTTCATTTCACAAACTTCCATGTATCGACTGTAATAATCAATAATTACTAACAAGTATTGACCTTCCGGTAATGGCCCTAGGAAATCTACAGCTATGTCTACCCATGGCTGGTCTGGGAGTTCGCGCCGCGTTATTGGTTCTGGAGGATTTGGAGCTGACACCAATGTACATCCTTTGCAAAGCTTAACAAATGTCTCCACGTCATGATCCAATTTAGGCCACCAAACATTGGTCCTCAAATGACTTTTCATCATATTCACCCCTGGGTGTCCTTCATGTGCAATCTGTAGTACTTTTTCTCGAAGAGTTCTGGGAATGACAATTCGATCAACCCTCAGCAATACAGTATCAATGCAGCACAGTTCATTTGCTATGACTCGGTATGCTAATGGCAAATCTAGCTGATTTCCAGTTTCAAGAAGTAGAACGACCTGGGCGATTTCGGAATCCTTTCCACTTTCCTCTTTTATCTCGTTCCACTTCAGGGCATATGTTGTTCCGGCTTGAGCTGCTATTTCGTGGATGACAATTTCTTCTTCTGGATCAAATGCAGCAGATGATACAGTTCCTAATCGAGAAAGACAATCAGCAATATTCTGATTTCCAGGAATATGTACGACATGATAATCGAATGCTTGCAGTCGCAATATCCACCGTTCGATCCTAGCACACGGCTTCGAACGAGGAGTGAATAAGAACTCTAACGCTTTACAATCGGTCATAAGAGTGAACTGCTTTCCATACAAATACATTTTGAATCGTTCGACGCTCTACACTAATGCCAATGCTTCTTTTTCGGTCTGGCAGTACCGACGCTCCGTGTCGGTCAATGATTTCGATGCGAAAGAAATAACTCTGCGATCACCTTCTGAGTTTTCTTGCAACAACACAGCTCCCAACCCAGAGGGACTAGCATCAGCTACCACTATCGTTTTGTCTTCTGGATGATAAAATCCTAATGTTTTTGCTGAAACGAGCTGCCTTTTGATGGTTTTGAACGCCGATTCATGAACGTTTGTCCAAATGAATCTATTCTCCTTTTTTGTGAGATCCCGAAGAGGCTCAGCGATCGTTGCAAGGTCCGGGATGAACTTATTCAAATAGTTCGCAAGGCCCAAAAAACTTCGTACTTCCGATTCGTTAACAGGCGAACGAAATGAAGAAACAGCATTCACTTTTATATGCGATGGGCTTATACCAGATTCAGAGATGCGATGTCCTAAGAACTCAAGTTTGCAAACCCCAAAAGCACATTTTACCCAGTTTAACTCAACACCTCTTTCTCTCAGCTTATCAAGCACCTAAGAAAAAAATGAACAATCCAATGTGTTTATTTTAACAATTTCAAAGTTTTATTAAGCTAAAGCACTACCTTTTTAAGATTTATGTCATGGATTTCTTTAGTTTCTCCTTCAATGATGACATCATCGAGATACCAGAATGTTCCTTCGCATCCCGTTAGCATTTCCTCCATGATCCGCTGGAAAATCTCAGGTGCTGTCACCAGGCCAAACGGTAATCGCTTGAACCGAAACAGTCCTCGGTTAGTGATAAACGTTGTAGCATCTCTTGATTCTTCGCTTAACTCGACTTGATGGAATGCTTCGCGTATGTCCAATTTACTCCAGATCTTTCCTTTTCCCAGCCGCGCAAGGTATTCATCGACAACAGGCATCGGAAAGTGTTCCCGAACGACTGCTTGATTCACTCGCCGTAAATCCAAACAAATTCTTGGTTCTCCTGAAGCTTTTCCGACAACTACTAGTGGTGACACCCAGGAAGCTGGTCCTTTCTTGACTTCTATAATATCACGAACCAGCAACTGCTCAAGCTTGCTATTTACTGCTGCTTCTATCGGAATCGGTACTCGGCGTAATGGTTGAAACACAGGCCTGATATTCGGATCCATTTCTATTGTCGCTTCCACACCTCTGATCTTAGAAAATGGCTTGAGCTCTACGTTGACGTTATTCACTCCTACGCCTACCTTTAGCACGCCCAATTTTTTAGCTGTTGAATCTCCGAGAATGTCTTTCTGGCCACCATTGACAACGAAAAATTTTGCAACCGTCGATCTGCATCCGATAGTAACTTCTGCTTCAAAAGTTCCACCAACGTCAAGAGGTTTATTGCTGCCGTATCCTTTCAGAATACGAGACGATCCTTTAGCTGACTTCACAATCTTAATCTTTTTCTCTTTCAATTCCTTCCATGTTTCAAACCGCATCAAGTTTGCATCTGCACCTGAATCAATTAACACTTTCACCAAAATTCCTCCTATTGTGGCATCCAGAACGTTGCTTTCATTTCCGCCATAAAACGCATAATACACTTTCTCTTCGGTTGAAATATTTTCCTCATCATCCAGTTGGTCGATATGTCCAGGTAGTTTATCTATTTTATACACTTTCTTTGGATTTCCTTTCTTCGTGATGTTCGCGTTACGTTTTCTGCACACAATTTCAAAATGTCCCAACTGCTGACAACGACGACAAGTACGACCACGAGCTGGACATTCCGGCGAAGTTGAGAAATGTCCCAGCTGTCCACATGAAAAACATTTAGCTATTTTGCTGCTTCTTGCCAGTTGCTGTTGATTGTATCGACGTCCTACTGCACTAAATGGTTGGCTTTTCCGTTCGTCAGGTTTTGCAACCGCCGCAGTGGTCTTCTCACTTCTTCTGATTTCGCAAACGGATGCTTCGCGTATTGCATTGTTGTTCTCCTTTAGTTCTCTCATTTGTTGGTCGGTGTCTTCGATTGCCGCCGCAATTTCTTCAATTTCCTTAAGTTTGCGGTCCCGTTTCAAAATAGCCTTACGTAATTCATCTGATCGACAATTTTCAACGATAACATCAATGAGATAGATTTCCTTGAGTATTTCATTCACTTTGCCTGGATACTTCTCGAAACCGCAGTTCATACATTGTTGGCGAAGCCGAATAAGAAAATGAGAAAATTTTTCGTTTAGCTCTTGTTTCAGCTTACGGAGCTTTCTGCGTTCTATAACATCTTGCCTGCCTGCTTGAAAATATGAATCAAGCAACTCGATAGCCAAGTCATAGACTTTCGGATCAGTCGTAACCAGAGGTATTTTATCATGATCCGGTAAACTACGAAAAATTCGTTGGAGCTCAACTCCACCAAGATGCAGCAGCTTCGCACGCTTCATCTTCTGTTCTGTTATATTGAACGCTTCGAAGTAGCATTCGAGAGACCATTTCCAGGTTTCCCATTCTCTGGAAATTTTTCCCTTTTCAATGACATCACACCGAAACGGTGGAATTTGACGAGTTTCTTCCATCTGTTAATCCTCGTCGCCAGTTGTAGAGAAACGGGATCAGGAATAGGCCAAGCCAGGATATTCTTTTCACAAACACAGAAATAACCGGATTTACAATTTAACGTTTTATTCCACCAGACTGCATTACATGCGTCCTACTAGTTTTGCTCTTCCTCACTGACTAACTCTTGTTCTAGTTACCGCCTACTATTCTCTTCCCCTACAAATGAGTGCTTTGCTGATTATTTGAAATGTAATAACTGCCATGTGCTGAACACAAAACGGAGTTCCCCCTATGACCAACTGCTCGACGTAAACCACGCCTCTTGGAGTACTGACTGTCCCATTTTCGCCAAGCGACTTAAATCGGCACGGCAACGAATAGATTTTTCGACCTAGCAATTAGAAGAATATGCTGATAGTGGGAAGCTCCTTTATTCCGGTTATAAAGCGGCAGTGCATCATTCATCAGAATATCCTCTTGATCGGACACCGGGACGCACTCTTGCCTCCAGCCTTGTGGAAGGTCCCTGTCCGCTCATCACAGTCGAGCCAATCCAGCCTGCGATCATCAGCCGTCCCGGCCCTGTGTTTGAGACCGGTGAAGGGACCTTCCAACAGCAGTTATCAGGCAAGTACGCTTTCAATGCATTCAGTTCATCCTCCGAAAAGTCTCCTGTTTCCAGCCAATGCGCAGCGACGTTTCATTCATCAGAATATCCTTTTGACCGGACACCGGGACGCACACTTGCCCCCAGCCTTGTGGAAGGTCCCTGTCCGCTCATCACAGTCGAGCCAATCCAGCCTGCGATCATCAGCCGTCCCGGCCCTGTATTTGAGGCCGGTGAAGGGACCTTCCAACAGCGATTATCAGGCAAGTATGCTCTCAATACGTTCAGTTCATCCACCGAAAGGCCTCCTGTTTCCAGCCAATGTGCAGCAACGTTTCATTCATCAGAATATCCTTTTGATCGGACACCGGGACGCACACTTGCCCCCAGCCTTGTGGAAGGTCCCTGTCCGCTCATCACAGTCGAGCCTATCCAGCCAGCGATCATCAGCCGTCCCGGCCCTGTGTGTGAGGCAGGTGAAGGGACCTTCCAACAACGTTCATCTGGCAAGTTTCCATTCAACGTGTTCAGTTCATCTTCTGACAAGATTCCTGATTCTAGACAACTCGCGACCACGCTTCTTCCGTTTGAAAATGATGCTCCCCAACATTCCAGTACTCGTCACTCCCACATCAGCAACGAAAACGGTGGTCTGTACATCTACTATCATAATGTTCGCGGGCTTCGTACCAAAATCGACGATTCCTTTTTGGCGGTATGCGAAGGAGATTACGATGTTGTTGTATTAACCGAAACTTGGTTCGACGACGCCATACAATCAGCACAGCTTTTTGGACGCCACTACTCGGTGTTCAGAACTGATCGCAATCCTTTGAATAGCCGTAAAACCCGTGGCGGTGGTGTACTAATCGCAGTTTTATCTAAGTTCAATTGTGCTCGCGATTCTGCTATCGTTAGTGATACCCTCGAACAATTATGGGTTCGAGTCAATATGCCTGAATTCATTATCAGCATTGGGATTGTGTACTTGCCACCTGATCGTATGAACAATTTTGATGATATTCAACGCCATCTAGAATCTATCGAAACGGTTAATTCTACACTCAGGGCTAACGACAATGGCCTGCTGCTCGGTGATTACAATCAATCTGCGATTCGTTGGTGTTCGGTCGAGAGTTCTCACCCGACTGTTGACTTGATACGTTCTCGTCTATCAGAATCCAGTTGCGCTTTATTGGACGGATTCAACTTTCATGGATTGACCCAGATCAACTCAATCGTTAATTCAAATGGTCGTGTACTTGATCTCGTTCTGGCAAACGATGCAGTGCTGCCTAGTTGTGCAATACGCCCTGCTCTTGAACCGCTGACACCTGTTGATGTCAACAATCCTCCGCTTACCTTGGAGTTGTCGTATGCACCGCCAATTACCTTTGAGTCTGGACATGATTCGAGCAGTTATAATTTCTGAAAAGCAGAGTACTCTGCATTGAATGAAATGCTACTTGCAATGGATTGGGATTGCATCAATTCATTTGATAACGTCGACGGTGCTGTGGACTTTTTCACCGACAGTATCGTTCGTGCATTTGCTATCCATGTTCCGATTGTTGGAGCTGCATGAAAGCCCGCGTGGTTCAATCACAGATTACCGGTCCTCTGCACTTCGCCGGTCCTCTGCACTTTGGGGATACTGCAATTATCGTTCCACTTACAACAAGCAACAGTTCAATAGTGCCAGCAGTGTATACAGAAGTTATAATCAGTTTTTGTATTCCCGATTCATCAGTCTCACACAACGAAATCTACGTCTAAATCCCAAGCAATTCTGGACATTTGTTAGGTCCAAACGGAATGAAGATGGTCTTCCTACGTCAATGCAACTGAATGGTGTTTCTGCTGACACTCCAGCTGACAAATGCAAGCTCTTTGCTGAACAGTTTAAAACCTCCTTCAACGATTTCTCAGCTCAGCTATCTCTTGTCATCGAGGCTTCTCGTGACACTCCTCGAGATGTTCTGGACTTAGGCATCTTTCCCATCAGTGATGAAGATGTGTGCCGAGCGATCCGGAAACTGAAATTTTCGTTCTGCGCTGGACCGGACGGGATACCGGCTGCTTTGCTGCGCGGTGTTCGAGCGCTCTTATTAAACCGTTAGCAAAAATCTCCAATCTTTCCCTTCGAACCAGAACGTTTCCCATGCGCTGGAAGTCGTCATACCTTTTTCCAGTTCATAAGAAAGGAAACAAATGCGACGTGAGCAACTATCGTGGAATAACCACTCTCTCCGCTTGTTCGAAAGTTTTTGAAATAGTAATGAACGACACGCTCTTCGCCTGTTGCAGGCAGTACATCTCTACGGACCAGCATGGATTTTTTCCTAATAGATCGGTCGCGACCAACTTGATAGAATTTGAGGCTCTTGACAATGGGCGGCAAGTGGATGCGGTATACTTAGATCTTAAAGCTTCTTTTGACCGAGTGGATCGTCGTATTCTACTTGGCAAACTTGAGACGTTGGGAGTTTCCATTGCGTGTGTTGATTGGTTTCGATCTTACCTGACGGATCGAAAATTGCGTGTGAAAGTCGGATCATCTCTTTCGGATCCTTTTGTCACACCATCTGGTGTACCACAAGGGAGTAATCTAGGACCATTATTGTTTTCTATATTCGTCAACGATGTGACACTGGTGTTACCACCTGGTGTGAGACTGCTCTATGCTGACGATGCAAAGCTTTACATTGTTGTCAACAGTCTTGAAGACTGCATTCAACTACAAATGCTTTTAACCCGTTTAGAGGGGTGGTGCGTGCGTAACTGCTTGTCACTCAGTATCCATAAATGTCAGACAATAACGTTCAGCAGAAAACGAAAACCTATCATCTATAATTACACGCTGTCTGGGACAGTTCTTGAGCGAGTGAACCACATCAGGGATTTAGGAGTTACACTTGACGACGCACTAACCTTCCGTTTCCACTACGATAACGTGATTTCTAAGGCAAACCGACACCTTGGCTTTATACTGAAAATCGCCAAAGGATTCCGTGACCCTTATTGCCTGCGATCACTATATTGTGCGCTTGTACGATCAATTTTGGAATTTGCCGTCACTGTCTGGTGCCCTTACCAAACCACTTGGATTTCGAGGATCGAATCTGTGCAAAAAAAAGTTCGTGCGCTTTGCATTGCGCAATCTCCCTTGGCGTGATGGCCAACATTTCACTCCGTATGAAAACCGCCGTCGGTTGCTTGGACTGGATACCTTAGATGTTCGACGCCGTGTGGCACAGGCCATGTTCGTAGCGAAAATCCTGAATGGTGCTTTTGACTCGCCAGCAATACTTAACAGGATGAATTTTTACGCTCCTATGCGTCCGCTGAGGAGGAGGGATTTCATTCAACTTGGTGCTCGAAACAGTCGTTACGGTCAGCATGATCCAGTTCGATATATGTCGTCCAGTTTCAACGAAGTGTTCCATCTCTTTGATTTTAATCTATCGCCAGCTACTCTACAGCGAGTTTTTACAGCATACTTTCGTGACACAAACACAAATACACACACTACAACCATAAATTACTTAGTTCAGTTTTATTATAGTGATGTATTTCGTGTGTATTATGATTGATGTGTTATGTGTATGTTTATATATAATGATTAGATAACGATAATTTTTACCCTTTTACCCTTATAGTCATTGAGACAACAGATGTCAGATGACAATTGTTATGAAATAAATAAATCATAGGGCTGCAAAATGATTAACATCAAGGAAGGAGCATCCAATATAGCTCTGGTTGAAACCATCCAGGGGATATTCTCGAAATTTAACTTATTCGGTGACTTAGTCTGAAGTCTGTTTTCGAACACTAAAGTGTCTGTAACTCGGAATTGGGATAGAATTTCGCCTATCCCCACTGACAATCTCTTTGGAATTTATCCAGGAATGTTCCTAGACAATTTCGTGGACCGACTATTTGCCAAATTTGAATTAAGCTCTAAATACTGAACTAGTGAAATTTTTGCTTCTCAGTACCTCTCTCCGATGATTTGAGGCATAAAGAAACAGAATTTTGCAACACCCAAACTGACAAAAGTTTTGAAATTTTCCAATGATGTAGTAAAAACAACAAAACAAAGCAACCTCATTAAATTTCTAAGGAAAGTCTTTTTACTTCAACCAAGTTTTCCAACTTCCATACAAAAATTACCATTTAGGGAGAGCAACAAACAGCATATTTTCTCTCGGCGCACAATAAGGAAGCCCGGGCAGAAGCCATGAACAGAATAACAAAACATGATATGGACTTGATTGATATAAGCGATAATAGATCAGACAACAACATCAAAAATTTGCACCGAAATATCATTTAAATAGCAAAATATGCTATGGATAAGAACAAACTAATAGCACATGATAATCATCACTCAATACAAATAGCATAACTTGATATTTAAATGATATTTCAGTGCAAATTATTGATATTGTTGCCTGATCTTTTATCTCTTATATCAATCATGTCCATATCTCATTTTGCTATCTTATCAACATTTGATATTATTAAGCTATTTTCGTCTACTCGGGAGGAGCGGTGAGAGTGATTAATTTTGTATCTACCGTGACACTAGAAAATAGCACATTTACATTTGCAAATAAGAGTTTATCAAATATGTATACAATTTGAAATCAAATATAGGAAATGGTCGAGATAAAAAACAAGACAAATAAGACAAATATGTAAGACGAATAAGCGAGTAAGACAAACAAGACAAATACGGCAAATACAAACAAATAAATACGACAAATAAGACCAATAAAACATTTCTCCAAGAATTCTTTCGGACATTCCTCCAGGAATTCTTTTGGATATTCCTCACGGAATTTGTCCGGATATTACTCCAGAAATTTCTACGGACATTCCTCCAAGAATGCCTCTGGATATTCCTCCATGAATTCCTCCGGATATTCCTCCTGAAATTTGTTCAGTTATTACTCCAGGAGTTCGCCCAGATATTACTCTGGATGTTCCTCCGGATATTCCTCTGTATGATGTTCCGGAAATTCCTCCAGGAACTCATCCAGATATTCCTCCCAGAATTCTTCCTGATATTCCTCCAAGACATCCTTCGAATTTTCCTCCAGGAAACACTCCGAATATTCCTCCAGGAAATTCTCCGGATATTTCTCCAGGAATTCCTCTGGGTGTCCATCCGGATATTTCTCTAGGAATTCATCAAGATATTCCTCTAGGAATTCCTCTGGATATTCCTCCAAGAATTCCTCCGGATTTTCCTCCAGTAATTCCTCTGGTTATTCCTCCAAGGATTCGTCAAGTTATTCCTCCAGGAATTCCACTTGATGTTCTTTTGGTGATTTGTCCAGATATTCCTCCAGGAGTTCCTCCTGGTATTCCTCCAATAATTCAACCAGATATTCATTCAGGAGCTCTTCCGGATATTCATCCAGGAATTCTTCCGGCCATTCCACCAGAAATTCATCTGGATATTACTTCAGAAATTCCGCCAGATATTTTTCCAGGAATTCCTCCGGATAGTCCTCCAGAAGTCACTTCAAATATTCGTCCAGGAATTCAACCGGATATTCCGGACATAGTTCTTATTTGTTATATTTATTTTTTATTATTTATATCTTATTTGTTTTATTTGCCTGATGTGCCTTATTTGTCTTATTGGTCTTATTATCATTATTTATTCAGACTAAGGCCGAAGTGGCTTGTGCGGCATATTAAAGTCTTCTCCATCCGGCTCGGTCCATGGCTACACGTCGCCAATCACGCAGTCTACGGAGGGTCCGCAAGTCATCTTCCACTTGATCGATCCAACATGCCCGCTGCGCATCTCGCCTTCTTGTGCACGTCGGATCGTTGTCGAGAACCATTTTCACCGGGTTACTGTCCGAAATTCTGCCTATGTGTCCGGCCCACAGCAGTCGTACAATTTTCGCGGTGTGAACGATGGATGGTTCTCCCAGCAGCTGATGCAACTCGTGGTTCATTCGCCTGCTCCACGTACCGTACGCCGTCTGCACCCCACCATAGATGGTACGCAGCACTTTCCTTTCGAAAACTCCAAGTGCGTGTTGGTCCTCCACGAGCATCGTCCAGGTCTCGTGTCCGTAGAGGGCTACCGGTCTAATGAGCATTTTGTAGATTGTTAGTTTGTTTGTCAGTTTCGGCAGTCACCAGTGAGCCCAAGTATACAAATTCTTTTACCACCTCGATGTCGTCACCACCGATGCAAACTCGAGGTGGGTGGCTCACATTGTCTTCTTTTGAACCTCTTCCTATCATGTACTTCGTCTGCGACGTGTTGATGACTAGTCCAATCCGCTTAGCTTCCCTCTTCAGTCTGATGTAGGCTTCATCCATCTCCTCAAAGCTACGTGCCATAACATCTATGTCGTCGGCTAAGTCAAATAGCTGGACGGACTTATTGAAAATTGTACCACTAGTGTTAATCCCTGCTCTTCGTATTACCCCTTCCAAAGCGATGTTGAATAGCAGACACGAAGGATCATCACCTTGCCGTAATCATTTGCGCGTTTCAAAGGGACTCGAGAATGCCTCTGAAACTCGAACTACGCACATCACCCGATCCATCGTCGCTTTGATCAATCGTGTCAGTTTATCCGGAAATCCGTGTTCGTGCATTAGCTGCCAGAGCTGGTCCCGATCGATTGTATCATATGCGGCTTTGAAGTCGATGAATAGATGATTTGTGGGTACGTTGTATTCGCGGCATTTCTGCAGTACTTGGTGAATGGCGAACGCCTGGTCCGTGGTGTAGCGTTCGCCCATAAAACCCGCCTGGTACTGCCCCACGAACTCTCTTGCAACTGGTGTTAGTCGGCGGCATAAAATTTGGGAGAGTACCTCAGCAATGTGATTGCGCGATAGTTTCTACAATCCAGCTTATCGCCCTTTTTGTAGATGGGACACACGACACCTTCCATCCACTCCTGCGGCAAAACTTCCTCCTCCCAAATCTTGGTAATTAGTGCAGCGCTCTAGCCAGTGCCTCAACACTGTGTTTAAATAGCTCTCCGGGTAGTTGGTCAACCCCAAGAGCTTTGTTGTTCTTCAGCCGGCCAATCTCCTCCTGGATTTCCTGGAGATCCGGAGCCAGTAAAATTATGTCCTGCGCGCGTTCTCCCAGGTCACCATACCTTCCTCTGCCACATCGCCATTCAGGTGTTCTTCGTACCTTTGGATCACCTCACGTTCGTTCGTAAGAAGGTTCCCGTTTATGTCTTTCCACATATCAGGCTGGGGCACGTGGGCCCGTTTATAACGTGCCTCGTTCGGCCTCGTGCGGTGTTGCAGCAATCTCGCTCATGCTGCATTCTTCTCCTCAACTAACTGTTCACATTCGCCATCATACCAGTCGTTTCTCTGATCTGGAGCCACCGTGCCTAGTGCAGCGGTTGCGGTGCTTCCAATGGCGGATCGAATATCTCTCCACCCATCAGATTCTGCGCCTAGCTGCTCTTCCGTTGGGAGTGTCACTTCCAGGTGCTGCGCATTGTCTTGGGCTATAGTATAGCGTCTTGTAGCTGCCTAATGTTTAGCCGCGGTGGACGACTTCGACGCGTGTTGTACACCGTCGAGAGCTTTGAGCGCAGACATACCGCAACGAGGTAGTGTTCGGATTCAATATTCGCACTGCGGTAAGTGCGGACGTTCGTGATGTCGGAAAAGAATTTACCGTCGATTAGAACGTGGTCGATTTGGTTTCCCGTTATTTGATTAGGTGATTTCCATGTGGCCTTGTGGATATTCTATACTATCCGGTCCGCTGACCGGTCTATACATTTCCTCCCTTCTTACCTGAGCGTTCATGTCACCGATGACAATTTGGCATCCCGCAGTTTGCATCCATCGTATGTCTGCTCCAGCTGTGAATAGAACGCTTCTTTCTCGTCGTCGGATCTCCCTTCGTGTGGGCAGTGCACGTTGATGATGCTATAGTTGAAGAAACGGCCTTTTATCCTCAGCTTGCACATCCTTGCGTTGATTGGCTGCCACTAAATCACGCGTTGGCGCATCTTTCCCAGCCCTATGAAGTCGGTTTCCAGTCCGTTGGTGGTGCCACAGCTTTGGTAGAATGTAGCCGCTCGATGCCCGCTTTTCCACACTTTCTGTCCTATCCAGCAGATTTCCTGCAGCGCTACGACGTCGAAGTTGCGGGGATGTAATTCATCGTAAATAATCCTGTCGCAATCTGCGAAGCTTAGCGACTTCCATGTTCCAAGCTTCCAATCGTCATCTTTTATTCGTCGCCTAGGTCGTTGCCGATTGTATCGAGTCGTATTATCTTCTAAATCGTTCGTAATGGTTGTTTTTAAAGGCGGCTAATTGGGCCTGCGCAAACATCTGTCTTGTTGGAGAGCCGTCGTGTCAGGGCTGTTTAGCGTCCCACCTAACACCATGACTTGGGCTTGTGCGCTTTGAGCGGCACATGGTCGCTTTGGCGGAGCCTACTTGCGGATACATGCAGCTTTTTATAGAAGTTTAACAGGGCCCACTCTCAAACCCCACCACATCCTAGGTATACACCACAACTCGCAGATGGCCTGGAGAGGGATCATCAAGCCCTTGGACATAGTTCCTGCTGCCTGCTAATTCCTACCGTACCACAGTGGTTCCGTTCCCTTAGAAGGGCGGTCATAAATATAAATTACGGAAGTTATACGGTAAAATGGTGTATTTTTAATATTTTTCGGGTTAAACAGCCTATTTTTTAATTATTTGGTAGGCTCAGTCTACCAAAGTTACGGAGCCGATTTCAGTATTGTATGCAAAAATCCAACAAACAACGTTCAATATGCATTATTGATGAAGATGCGTGGGTGGGAAGATGCTTGTTATTGTGAAAGTAGTAAACGAAAATAAACCTGTTTTATACATCTAGCCGGTGTTAATGCCTTTCTAGTGCATATGAAAAAATAGTATTTTTGCCATAACTTTAAGACCCATTGTGCGATCTGACCAATTCTTATTAGAAAACAAATGGATATGATTCCACGTCGAACGCAACTTGTTCCGAACAAATCGGTCAAGTCTAGATCAACATTTGAAAAGGACGTAACAGCCATTTTTTTCCTTCTGATTCTTCGTCTTCATATATAGCTATATATGTGGACCAAGAATCAGAAGGAATAAATTTGGGCTGATACGCCCTTTTCAAATGTTGGCCTAGAAATATTGGCTGTTACGCCCTTTCCAAATGTTGGTCTAGAAGTATAAGTGCCTAAAAATAAGTGAGTTTTTTTTGCGCACATACATACGCACACATACACACGCACAGACATATATCATCTGGTATCTAATACTATGGGTCTCCGGGCATCTTATAACAGTTCGTTTTTGGAACAAACGTATAGCCTTTACGTATACTTAGTATATGAGAAAGGCAAAACAATTTAATATATCAATTTAAAGGTAAATATAATACTATTATACCACGCTATACTATTTAATAATCTGCACCCTGATAGCTCTTAAATGACAGCGTAAAATTTAAATATCTTCTCAGAGATGCCTGAGAATGAAAATCGGGGAGGAATATGCTTTTCAGTCTCAGGGGCCCTCCTTAGCCGTGCGGTAAGACGCGCGGCTACAAAGCAAGACCATGCTGAGGGTGGCTGGGTTCGATTCCCGGTGCCGGTCTAGGCAATTTTCGGATTGGAAATTGTCTCGACTTCCCTGGGCATAAAAGTATAATCGTAATAAAACATAATACTCGTGTTCATCAATTTTGGTAATTTTTTACCATCGATTATTTATTTCCAAGCTCAATCGCAGACTGTGGTAATTGAAATGCCATTTAGGCAGCAGCCAGAAATATGAATACACCTAAGGGTTATTCAAAAAGAAATTGAAGCGGTACACGATTGAATTGAGAAAAAATATGATATCTGTTAAACAAACATAATTTTGTTATTTGTTTACACTTAGCTTTCTCGTGGACGGTTGCAGCTGAAATAGCCTTTAGATGAAAGGTAGGAGTATAAATATTTACTCAGAGGATGTTTCTGGAGGGGATTTGAAGAGGAAACATACTTTCTTAGTGGATGAAGAAGATAACAAAATTGAGTATAAAATTGTGTTTTCGTCAAAGAAACATAGTAATGCTATTTGTTTACCATTTGCTTGGTCGCAGTTGGTCGCAGCTGAAATAGCTTTTAGACGACAGATTAGAGTGTAAATATTTACTCACAGGATGTTTCTGGAGGGAATTTCGAGGGGAAACATATTTTCGTAAAGGATGAAGATAACAAAATTTAGAAGAAAATTGCTTTTCCGTCGAAGAACCATAGTAAAGTTATTTGTTCACCATTTGCTTGGTCGCAAACGGTCGCAATTGAAATAGCCTTTAGATGACAGATTAGAGTGTAAATATTTACTTAGAGGATGTTTCTGGAGGGGATTTGAAGGGGAAACATACTTTCTTGGAGGTTGAAGATAACAAAATTTAGAAAAAAAATGTTTTTCCGTCGAAGAAACATAAACAAGTTATTTGTTTACCATTTGCTTGGTCGCAAACGGTCGCAGCTGAAATAGACTTTAGATGACAGATTAGAGTGTAAATATTTACTCACAGGATGTTTCTGGAGGGGATTTGAAGGGGGACATATTTTCGCAAAGGATGAAGATAACAAAATTTAGAAGAAATTTGTTTTTCCGTCGCAGAAACATAGAAAAGTTATTTGTTTACCATTTGCTTGGTCGCAAACGGTCGCAGCTGAATTAGCCTTTAGATGACAGATTAGAGTGTAAATATTTACTCACAGGATGTTTCTGTAGGGGATTTGAAGGGGAAACATATGTTTGTAAAGGATGAAGATATCAAAATTAAGAAGAAATTTGTTTTTCCGTCGAAGAAATATAGAAAAGTTATTTGTTTACCATTTGCTTGGTCGCAGATGGTCGCAGCTGAAATAGCCTTTAGATGACAGATTAGAGTGTAAATATTTACTCACAGGATGTTTCTGTAGGGGATTTGAAGGTAAAACATAAGTTTCATGAGGTATGCCAACATTTTCACGTATAGTTTATTTAACTGGATTATCTTCAATTCGAAGCCTTATACAGATCATATTAGCTCAAATTCTACAAAAATGACGATTGAATCTTATGTTTTATTTATCATCAGACTAAGGCCGGAGTGGCCTGTGCTGCACATAAAATACTTCTCCATTCAGCTCGGTCCATGGCTGCACTTCGCCAACCACGCAGTCTGCGGAGGGTCCCCAAGTCGTCCTCCACCTGATCGATCCACCTTGCCCGCTGTGCACCTCGCCTTCTTGTTCCCGTCGGATCGTTGTCGAGAACCATTTTCACCGGATTACTGTCCGACATTCTGGCTACGTGCCCGGCCCACCGCAGTCTTCCGATTTTCGCGGTGTGAACGTTGGATGGTTCTCCCAACAGCTGATGCAACTCGTGGTTCATTCGCCTCCTCCACGTACCGTCCGCCATCTGCACCCCACCATAGATGGTACGCAACACTTTCCTTTCGAAAACTCCCAGTGCGCGTTGGTCCTCCACGAGCATCGTCCAGGTCTCGTGTCCGTAGAGAACTACCGGTCTTATAAGCGTTTTGTAGATAGTCAGTTTGGTACGGCGGCGAACTCTATTCGATCGGAGCGTCTTGCGGAGTCCAAAGTACGTACGATTTCCAGCCACTATGCGTCTCCGAATTTCTCTGCTGGTATCGTTATCGGCAGTCACCAGTGAGCCCAAGTACACGAATTCTTCAACCACCTCGATTTCGTCACCACCGATAGAAACTCGTGGTGGGTGGCTTACATTGACCTCTCTTGAGCCTCTTCCTATCATGTACTTCGTCTTCGACGTGTTGATGACTAGTCCAATCCGTTCAGCTTCACTTTTCAGTCTGATGTAGGCTTCCTCCATCCTCTCAAAGTTACGTGCCATGATATCAATGTCGTCGGCGAAACCAAATAACTGGACGGACTTCGTGAAAATCGTACCACTCGTGTCAATCCCTGCCCTTCGTATTACTCCCTCCAAAGCGATGTTGAATAGCAGACACGTAGTAGTATGTAGTATACCATAACGTAGCTGTTTTGGGATAACTTGTTGAATTTCGATAAAGTCATGTTTTTGGATTTATGACCCATGGGGAACCACTGTGCGTACGTAGTGTATTTTTTTTCAATTTGAAGTGGCCATAAATTTGAAATAAATCAAAGGGCTGCCAGTCTTGCTGTCACTTGACAGCATGATTTGTAAGCTAATTTTTGACAGCAGTTCATTTGAGAACTGTCACATAATTTAATTGAAGTACTGGACCTAGGGAAGTATGTGCCAAGTAGTCAGTAAAATTTGCTGTCACAATCGTACCGGTTACTTCGATTGGTGGCGGTGCCGTGCGAAAACTTCTCTCTGTTAGTTTTACGCTTCTCTTACATAAGTAATGGATGGAACGGAAAGAAAAACATCAAGTTTTGATATATGATACTTGGAAGATTTTTTACCAAATTACTTTGGCTGCACTGGCGACCACCTCGTCAAAGCAACCGACTAAAAAACAACAAGCCTGTCTCAATTGCAATTAACCATTAACATTACATTATTTGGCCTAAGGTCATTCGACATGCAGGACACTTGAGATAATTAAGAACAGCATCAGAAAAATCATGCATAGGAAGCAAGCATTTGCTGGGTATAAAACAATCATAATTGTTACCCTTCATTGGAATAATAGTATCCCAGTGAAAGGCAATGATTAATGTGTTTGCTTCTGAATGGTGGATGTGTTGCTTCTATAAAAGTAGGCATTTGCCCGGAATAAGGCAATGGTGGGTGTGATCCCTTCTTTAAAAATATGTGTTTGCCCTGAATATGGCATCGATGGATGTTTTTCCTTCTTTAGAAAAAGACGTTTGCCTGGAGTAAGGCTTTTCAAACCCACGATCCCTTCTTCAAAATCAGTCAGTGTTTCCAAAAGCCTTCTTTTAATTAAATGATAAAATATGAATAAGTAAACACAATTACCCTGTTGACCAATTGGTTTTATCATTTATCATTTATCATTGGTTTTATCATTTTTAAAAGAAAACTGCAAACCAAACTGGCAATTCCGAGCAAGGCCGGGTACATAAAGCTAGTATAGATATATTTTTTACATTATTTAAAAGAAGTATTCGAAATTTGCAAATTTAGATTCTATTTTTTAGATTAATTTTTGATTAAAGCAGAAATTAAAGCCTGTCCACGTTAAATTTCGGACACCCATCTTCCAATGCGATTTTTTTTAAATTTTCACAAACCGCAGAGAAGATCAATTTTCGCATAGCTGAATCTATCCGCTTTATGTGATACATCTAGCACGTTTTCATCTTCGTCCAAATTGATAAAATGGCTGAAAAACGTTTGGATATTATCTCAGTGTCCGAAATTTAACGTGGACAGGCTTTAGTACTTTATTTGTATGGGAGAAGAGGAGGGGTCTAATACCATCATAAGAATCTTCATCGTTCCCAAAAACCTCTACATACAAATGTTCATGCCGTTTCCTAATCTATAAGGGCAGACAGACAAAAATTAATTCTTATGTGTATATATTTGGTTTTACGTAGTTTACGTTGAGCGGTCGTGTCTTGTACACAACCACCATGATTTTTTTTTATGAAACAAACATATCACGTAAGGACCGCAAAGAGCAAGTTGTATATTTGAAACTGGTTGATAGACTTTTGCTTACGACTCTAAGGCATTACAAAAGACAAAAGATGTAAATCTTGGCAGCGGACAAAAAGCATATAAGTTCCCTTCTCCAAAATGGCCAACAATATTCAAATAGGTTGAAAATGGTAAAAATTATGAAAATGTCAATATCTGAATACACTAGTACCCTATCTGTCATTCACGTCTGTTTTTTGTTGGCCGCATAAGGGTTAAATTTGTTTTACAATGTGTTTAAATGATTTTGCCTATCTGTCTACATGACATAAAATTGATGCCAAGGCTAAAAATTCATGTTTTGTTTTAAGCCAGTTTTGATAAATAATAAAGTTTGTTCCAAAATTGAGTGAAGCGAGATGAGCGTGCGGCCGATTAATATGAATGAATTTTACTACTGAAGGATATAAACAACCAGCATTTGGCACCAATACATTACCAGTTTTCTACTTCCATGTCTAGTTGCTAAAGGGAGCAAACTCATTGCTGATAATAGAAATTGCTATGCCAATAGAAGAAACGTTGACCTGTTGCTTTATATTAAATTGACTGAGTTTATGGTAAAAGCTGCTATATTTAGTGAATACCAATCATAAAAGAAAGAGCATACAAATGTATATCAGTTAAACTGTACCTGTGTTTTTGTGTAATTATTCATTATTTTTATCATTCAATTTGGTGAATGTCTTAGACTGCCAAGAATAGGTATTTTCCCCTAAATAAACATTATTTTACACTTTGGTTTTCGTTTTCTGGGAAATTATATTATTAAGCTTGACTTAGACTAGAAGTTTGGAGCCAAAACATTAAATATTTTTTCGTTAACGTATTAGCAGTACCTCTTCTATTTTAGTAGGGTCTCGGGTAGATGAAAATAGCAAAATAATAACTAATTTTACCATTAATATAGGAATAACAGAATAGCAAAATCTGATGTTAGTTTGTTTGATATAGTTGCTAAAATAACTAAAATAATAACAGACATTGCTCTAGCAAATAACTCATAAATAACTCATTTTGCTATTATAATATCAAACCAATAGCAAAATATTCGAAGAAAAGAAAATATCAAAATCAGTTATTATTGATATGTTGAAAATGAAAATGACAAATTAATAACAAACTTTGCTATGATTGCAAAATGTGTTCTTGATTTGCTGTTCTGCTTTTTCTCACAATAACATATAAATAACAAATTTTACTATTATAACAAAACTTGTTGTTGGGATGCTATTTTATGTTATTTATGAATAACACAAGAATAACATAATCTGATATCACAGCAAAATTTGTTATTATTATGTTGTTTGTTTGTTTTTCAGCTCTACCCGGGGTTACTTCTTCTTGACTTGTTTCTTATTGTTGGGATTTTTTCCAGCAATAAGCACGTATGTTAGCTAAAAGAAGCAACGAAATTGCTGCCTTATTTTTTGTTTGGGAAACGGAACAGTTCCCCTAAAATAGCACATTTTGCACAAGTATGAATATTTTATTAATAGAATAGCTTTGAATACTATCGTCAATAAGAAATCTATAAATTCCCTACATTTGCTAGAGTAAATAAGGGCTTAATAGTTAGAAACAAAGCATTTTTATGCATACTACAAAAAATCACAAAAAAATAATGTATTTAATTATTAGTTTTATTTCCAAAAGTTTTGAATAAACAAATAGCTAATAATTCTACACAGCATGGAAGCTGTCGTTTCCAATATCAATACCTATAATCAAACTCCATAAATCAAAAGTTAAATGTATAAATGTAAATGTTATACAAGTCCTACGTCTACTCGCGGTTATGTTAGAAACATTACCCATTGCTCGTTTTTATATAACGTGTATCAGATGAAACTGTACTTCTTTGTAGTTTTCTTCCCGAGCCATTCTTCGCATTTCCGTTATATAAACACAGAGAACACTTTTACGAGATGTGATATCTTTTACTCAAACTTTGAAATGTCCCATTTTCAACAAAAATCGGGTACGACGCAATTTTGAGTAGGCCCATTTTACACTACAATAAAACACGCTCGAATAAGCAACATGTGATGTTCTGGAAATCCTGCCCCATAGTGCGCTAGTGGCGCTGTTGAATCAAATTCGCTGAGTGTGGCATGGTCGTCAAAACTGAAACATTCCATTTCGGCGGGACAGAGCATAAAAGCACTTTGTGTTCCGTCGATGGCTTTTGTCTATTCGATGGATTCATTTATTCGTCTCTGTGCAAGAGCGGACAAAAGATTCGCTTTATCCGAAAAGCCAAGTTTCCACACGCAGCCATTTCCACTCCTTTCTTGAATTGTTTCGATGAAACGAATTCGGAAGCATTGAGTGATTATTATTGGTAGTGCGACGGGTGATTTTCCTTCGTATCAACGGGGTCACCATAACTGGGTGCTGCAAACGGTTCTCAATTGTTTTCTTTGTTTCGAGCCAAACTTTCTACCGATTGACACAAGAACATTTGACTGTTAAACCAATTTGGAGAACGATGCATTTCTCCATTGAAATGACTTCGTTGGTATATTCCGGGAATAGGGGAGAGTGTTACAGAACGGATAACTTTGAAGGATTTTCTAAACCATGTTTAGTTTTCCGCAATGATGCAAAAACAAATTTAATGATTATGCTTTTCTCATCCTACCTTTTTAAATGAGGTAATTTAAAAAACACATAGGTTTCCATAAAGAGCGATTTATAAGCAACCACGCGTCTCCTTGTTTCGATATTTATTTCATTGAGGCTAAAAAGAAATCGGTTTTAGACTTGAGAATGATTTCGAACTTCATAATGCTCTGTTTGTGTTGTTTTATATAAACGGTTCTCCCTCGTATGTTAACGCATGTTGGTTGTTTTGTATCCGATTGGCAAAAAAAGTGATATATCCAGTGCGGCTACCTATCGGTGTGCCCGTCCATTTCATTTCAGTTATGGTCAATCGGTTATCGGTCAGTTCTCAGTTACGTATACGGTGGTCATAACAAAAATGCAAACAGAAGCAAATCAATCCAATCCAATCCAGTGCGTTTGGTTAGCAGCATTGTTTTTAGCTGAAGGAAACTCGATTGAATGGAGAGCATATAAACTTTTACTGCAAGTGATGTTTCCATTCAGTCTGTCAATTCAAATTGAGCTAAAGTTGAAAACTACAAAACCGAGAAATACGAACAGAATTGTTCTTGTGGAAGTTGATTGACTTGGTCAAAATATAGAACACTTCAAATTGTTTAGCAGCTTGTAGAGGACAATTCATTTCATTTCCTAATAACTACAGAAGATGTATGATTGTGGAACGACCATAAACGAAGTGAAAAGGATAACATTGCTAACCAATTTCCAAAATCCTCCGGATAATAAAATATGCTCATAACAGCAATAACGGAAGAATTCCCAAAACAGTAATGCAATTGAGGCGCATACATAGCTCGTAGATTATCGTTATCTACTGTACCTTCTTAGACCAGTAAACTGCCGCGGTTTGCGGTAGCGAACAGCAATAAGGAAATTCCTGTTTTAGATTACGACGAACAGTGAGTTTTGATGTTATACACCTTGTGGTGGGCTCGTTTATTGGTGTACTGCGAACATCAAAGCACTCAAGTAAGCAGTCGAGACAGGGCGATTTTCCACGAGGCATAGATTGATGTACACATTTTGAGCCGTCGAGCCGCCGATGAAGCCTCAGGTGAATTAAAATATCACATGTTATGAATACCAGCAATTTACGAAGCGTCTTACCACCTAACGCAATTATGGAAGGTGAAATGACGAACAGATAGATCGGTTTTCCCACCATAACTCAGAGAATTCTCGTTTTCAATTAACGTTGCCAATGATTCATGGATGTGCCATATTGTATACCAATAGACCTTTGTTATTTTTATTAAAATATCTCACGACACTTCTAAAAATGTATTTTTTTAAGATTGGTAATTGAATTGATTTTAATATAGTTCTACATCTCGGGGTCTTCAGTAGCTTTGCGAGCAAAGACGTAGGATTGCCAATCCGGAGATGGCGAGCTCGATTCCCGGTCCGGTCTAGGATGTTTTCGGATTGGAATCTTTTTTGACACCCTGGGCATAATGTATCCATTGTACTTGCTACACAAGATACATACTCATGCATTGGCGGGCATGGAAAAGCTTTCAATTAATAACTGAGGAAATGCTAATAGAAAACTAAGTTGAAAAGTGGGCCAAATTCCAGTTGGAATGCAGAGCCATTGAAGAAGAAGAATTAACATTACCCATATTCAACCTCACAACATAAACTGTTAGGCACTTATCACGCAAAGTATCACCAGCAATATTAACATCAATCAACTTGCACGACCTTTCTTCATTGAATGGACATGAATCAACAAGCGACCACGACACTTCTGAGCTTCTGAACTTCCTCCACCATCAATCTGAACCCACCTTTTTCTTGCCGGGGGAAAACGTCGATTTCCGCCTGAATCTGCCTCCACTCGCTTGATTGAAACTTTTCCCCGTCAACACCATCATCACCTCGTTCGCTCTTCCTGTCATCAGCATGGCGGGGCCTTCATTCGCAGTCGGAAGGATGTGGCAAAAATAAAACGAATAATGAAGGAGTTTTTCCCGCGCGTCGAAGGTGCAAATTGAATGGTTATTCAGTTAAGGGGGCTTGTTCCGTTGTTTCTCTTGATCACAGTGGATAACGGCAGAGTGGCAGCGGATTATAAAGCCAAGACAGGCAAAACGGATGTTGGAGGTCAGCTATAGCAGATTGCTTTAGTAGGGATGAAGCAACTTGTTGATTCGACGGAGATTTTTTTTAGATGTTTGTGGTTGTTTATTATACGTCTATATGGTAGATAACTTACTCTTCACTACATTAAAATTTGTCTGCTCGTCAGTTAAGTCAATGTTCTTGACAAACGATGCATGGAAGTTTTTCGCCATCCTAAATAGATCTCCTAAATCAGTGGTGCTCAGCACTTTGGGCTTTTTTCCTTAATTTGCTTCTCACACAATAAAAATGAGGTTTGACCAAATTAGAACTTGGTCGAAAGCTTTTAAATATATCTATCAGCTGAGGGTGATAAAACGGATACTGGTGTTTAATTCACTCCGTACAAAACGATAAAAGCAAAACAAAGGTGCGGCCTGCGGGCCACACTGTAATTTTCCTGTAATTTTCCTTTGAATTTTTCTTATTCGTTTTAATATCCTCAGCTGATAGATAAACAAGTTGTGTGACCCCTTCTTGGTATATGCTTGCATTCCAAGAGGTTCTTGTTGTTGTCATGGGTTTCAGGTAATCTACGAACTTCATAGAGTTAAGGACTGTGGATCAACCACCATAATGGAGGCAGGTTTTAAAGAATAAACAACTCGTGCAACCCATTTTTAATATATGTTTGCATTCCAAGTAGTTCTTGTTGTCATTGTTTCCAGGTAGTAAACATACTCCATTCATATCACTTATACGAAGTAGTTTATGCCGTTAAAATGCAAAATGTGAAGAAGTTGGGACGAGATAACTTCAAGTCGAGAACGTGTTAAACAACGTGTTAGACAAAATCGGCGAATATCGAATATCAAAGCGCATGTACCACATTTAAAACCGGTTGATAGACCTTTAGTTACTCATGTCAATCTTTCTCCAGAAATATTTTGGATGACCATTAGCATGAAGATCTTGAAGCCTTACTCAAGGTGCTTCTGGCCATGAACACATTCTATCCTATGTCTTGCCTTGTCTTAGCACATGCACAGCCAGTATTGAAAAGCATCGTGGAAATGTCGGTTGTATTCCCGAGCATTTTCTTGTCTGCATTAATATTTGCAGCATATCATAAATATGACACAATATTAAACAGCCGAGCCCACCGTGCAGGCTTGACTTTGGGAGAAAATCCAGAAATCCCCGGCAATCAGATTATTTAGTCATAAATAACAGATCAACGAAGAGTTTTGAATATACGAAAGGAAGAAAGGGCAACGTACCAACCGTTTACATTCAAGGGAAAGATGATTGACGAATCGTTGGGAGTGACTTTGCTAAGAAGATAAATGTACACTCCATGGGTCCTCGACGTCTTGGGATGGGACACAATTTTTAGTCTAGTGCCCTGGATTATACACTGATGGGTAAAAGTATTCCATAAATTCAGATAGATTATTATGAAAGTATGACGAATCTTATGTACATCGATGTACATATAAACCTAGATTTAAGCGCCATTACTCGCTCTCTGGAACGAGAGAAAAAGAAACAAAAGCGATGAAAACCAAGAAAACTCAAGACGATAAAAATTATATTTTACTTACAACATCTCCATATTGTCCGTGCTTGGAATCGTTTTTTTTATTACTCCCGTCAAAACACAATTTATTGAAATTGCTTACCACAAATGTTTACGAAAAGTGAATGAGGATTGACAATGAAGAAACGAAAGAAAAAATCATCAAGAAAGCCGATTTTTGTTTATCTCCCGAGCTCATTCAAGAGAGAGGAATGTGTTTCATCACAAACTACGAAACATTCTCCATCGACCAGAAAATTGCAGAAATATACTTTTTGGGATATATCATTGTCCTAAAGACACTTTTACCATCTGAAGTACCATCTTAACAAAAATGTATATAAAAGAACAAGTTTGGTTTTCGTTTCAAAACTTCTCGTAAATTGGAAAAATAATCAAGAGGAAATTTAATAAGCCACAAAACTCAATTACAAATAGGTTTCAAACACTTCCAGGCCAAACGTTTTCAATTGCGATTATACGTGGCGATGTTCCAGGTATATTCTGACAAATAATAGACAGTTGTGAAGTCAAGACTCAGAATATCTTAATAATCTTGACAAAACTTATGGAAAAAGTATGGATTTTGTCATTTATTTGTTAACACAGGAGTAAGGGTTCACGTTTCCAATTTATCCAGTTCTCGTAACTCAATTATGGTATTGTGGTATATAATCAATGAGGTAGATTTCGAATTACATCCTTTAAACCTATTATCAATTGTTCACTATATTAAAATTGGAAATAAAATGCGGATTCAATATCACATTTGACTGATGTATATAATCAGTTTTTAATTTAAACATGGATAAAATTATTGTTTTTTTAGCCTTACGCATTACATGTATATGTGCATCGGTAACCGATTCAGTTTAAGGCAACAGAAATAGGTACATCGAATCTATTATTTACACACTGTCATATACATGAATGTGATCTGCGTAATTCGAGTTTCAGGGGCATTCTCGAGTCCCTTCGAAACCCGCAGAGGGTTACGACAAGGTGATGGTCTTTCGTGTCTGCTATTCAACATCGCTTTGGAAGGGGTAATACGAAGAGCAGGGATTAACAGGATACATGATAGGAAGAGGTTCAAGAGAAGCAATGTGAGCCACCACCGCGAGTTTGCATCGGTGGTGATGAAATCGAGTGTAGAAGAATTTGTGTGGGCTCTTTGGTGACTGCCGAAAATGACACCAGCAGAGAAATTCGGAGACGCATAGTGGCTGGAAATCGTACGTACTTTGGACTCCGCAAGACCTCGATCGAACAGAGTTCGCCTACCAAACTGACAATCTACAAAACGCTAATTAGACCGTAGTCCTCTACGGACGAGACCTGGACGATGCTCGTGGAGGACCAACGCGCGAGGTTTCGAAAGGAAAGTGCTGCGTACCATCTGGTGGGGTGCAGATGGCGGACGGTACGTGGAGGGGCAGATGAACCACGTCGCGCTGCAGCAAGGTACCCGGCAGAACGTGGACATTATAGACGGAAGCGGAGACTGCAGACCCGCCTTTTCCAGGAGAAGAAACGCCGCCTGGAAGAAGCGGAGTGCGAGGAGATGGAACAGCTGTGCCGTTCTCAAGATCACCCAAGTTCTATCAGAAGCTCAACGCATCCGCAAAGGCTTCGTGCCGCAGGCGAAATGTGTCGGGATAAGGATGAGAACATCTTGACGGACGAACGTTGGTGATCGAAGGTGGAAGCAGCACTACGAGGAACATCTGATAGCTGAGAGTACAGGCAATGAAAGTCAAGGCAGCGGAGGAGATTACGTCAGTTCAGCGGACGATGGAAGAACCAGCCCCCACTTGAGGGAAGTTAAGGATGCCATTCAACAGCTAAAGACCAATAAAGCAGCTGGTAAGGATGGTATCGCTGAGCTCATCAAGATGGGCCAGGAAAAGCTGGCCACTTGCCTGCACAAACTGATAGTCAGAATCTGGGAAACCGAACAGCTACCGGAGGAGTGGAAGGAAGGGGTTATATGCCCCATCTACAAGAAAGGCGGGGGCAGCAGGGACTATGTCCAAGGGCTTGACGATCCCTCCCCAGGCCATCTGCGAGTTGTCCTGCCTGGGATGTGGTGGGGTTTGACAGTGGGCCCTGTTAAACCTCTATAAAAAGCTGCATGTATCCGCAAGTAGGCTCCGCCAAAGCGACCGTGTGCCGCTCAAAGCGCACTAGCCCAAGTTTGGTGTTAGGTGGGACGCTAAACAGCCCTGACACAACGGCCCTCCGACGAGACAGGAGGTTTGCGCAGGCCCAATAAGCCGCCTTCAAAACAACTATTACGAACGACATAGAAGATAATCGACTCGATACAATCGGCAAAGACCTGAGCGACGAATAAAGGATCACGATTGGAAGCTTGGAACATGGAACTGCAAGTCGCTAGGTTCGAGGTTGCGACAGGATGATCTACGATGAATTACATCCAACTTCGATGTCGTGCGCTGCAGGAAATCTGCTGGACAGGACAGAAAGTGTGGAAAAGCGGGCATCGAGCGGCTACTTCTACCAAAGCTGTGGCAACCAACGAGCTGGGAACCGGCTTCAGTGCTGGAAAGATGCGCCAACGCGTGATTGGGTGGCAGCCAATCAACGCAAAGATGTGCAAGCTGAGGATAAAGGCCGTTTCTTCAACTATAGCATCATCAACGTCTGCCCACACGAAGGGAGATCCGACGACGATGGAGCAGACATACGATGGATGCCCACTGCGGACGTCAAATCGTTATCGGTGACATGAACGCTCAGGTAGGAAGGAGGAAATGTATAGACCGGTCATCGGACGGATGATCTCATACCGTATCGAACGACAACGGCCAACGATGCATAAACTTTGCAGCCTCCGCGGAATGGTAGTCCGAGCACTTTCTTCCCCGTAAGAATATCCACAAGGACATGGAAATCACCTAATCAATAACGGAAAACCAAATCGACCACGTTCAAATCGACGGTAAATTCTTCTCCGACATCACGAACGTACGCACTTACCGCAGTGCGAATATTGAATCCGACCACTATCTCGTCGCGAGTATGTCTGCTCAAAACTCTCGACGGTACAACACGCGTCGGAGTCGTCCGCCGCGCTAACATTGGGCGGCTACAAGACGGTAGACTAGCCCAGACTACGCGCACAGCTGGAAGTGGCACTCCCAACGGAAGAGCAGCTGGGCGCAGCATCTCTTGAAGATGGCTGGAGATATTCGATCCGCCATTGGAAGCACCGCAACCGCTGCACTAGGCACGGTGGCTCCGGATCGAAGAATCGACTGGTATGACGGCGATAGAGGCAGTTAGTAGAAGAAAGAATGCAACATCGGGATTGCTGGAACACCCACGAGGGCAAACAAGGCACGATATAAACGGGCGCGGAACAGACAAAACTCGATTTTCCGGAGGAAAAGCGCCAGCAGGAAGATCGAGACCGTGAAGAGACGGAGGAACTGTACCGCGCTAATAACGCACGAAAGTTCTATGAGAAGTTGAACCGTTCACGAGGCCACGTGCCACAGCCCGATATGTGTAAGGACAACGAGACCTTCTTACGAACGAGCGGGGTGATCCAAAGGTGCAGCGGCACTACGAAGAGCACCTGAATGGCGATATGGCAGACAACGGTGGCGGTATGGTAATGAACCTAGGAGCACGCCAGGACATGCGACTTCCGGCTCCAGATCTCCAGGAAATCCAGGAGGAGTCGGCCGACTGAAAAACAACAAAGCCCTGGGTTGACCCTACCAGGAGAGCTGTTTAAACACGGTGGTGAAGCACTGGCTAGAGCGCTGCATTGGGTGATTACCAAGGTTTGGGAGGATGAGGTTCTGCCGCAGGAGTGGATGGAAGGTGTCGTGTGTCCCATCTACAAAAGGCTAGATAAGTTGGATTGTTGCAACTACCACGCAATCACATTGCTGAACGCCGCTTACAAGTACTCTCCCAAATTTTATGCCGTCGACTAACGCCAATTGCAAGAGAGTTCGTGGGGCAGTACCAGGCGGATTTATGGGTGAACGCTCTACCACAGACCGGGTGTTCGCCATACGTCAGGTATTGCAGAAATGCCGCGAATACAACGTGCCCACATCATCTATTTATCGACTTCAAAGCCGCATATGATACAATCGATCGGATCAGCTATGGCGGCTTGCACGAAAACGGATTTCCGGATAAACTGATACGGTTGATCAAGGCGACGATGGATCGGGTGATGTGCGTAGTTCGAGTTTCAGGGGCATTCTCGAGTCCTTCGAAACCCGTAGAGGGTTACGGCAAGGTGATGGTCTTTCGTGTCTGCTATTCAACATCGCTTTGGAGGGAGTAATACGAAGGCAGGGATTGACACGAGTGGTACGATTTTCACGAAATCCGTCCAGTTATTTGGTTTCGCCGACGACAGATATCATGGCACGTAACTTTGAGAGGATGGAGGAAGCCTACATCGAACTGAAAAGCGAAGCTAAACGGATTGGACTAGTCATCAACACGTCGAAGACGAAGTACATGATAGGAAGAGAGCTCAAGAGAGGTCAATGTGAACCACCACGAGTTTCTATCGGTGGTGACGAAATCGAGTGGTTGAAGAATTCGTGTCAGGGCTCACTGGTGACCGCCGATAACGATACCAGCAGAGAAATTCAGAGACGCATAGTGGCTGGAAATCGTACGTACTTTGGACTCCACGGCCTTCGATCGAATAGAGTTCGCCGCCGTACCAAACTGACAATCTACAAAACGCTCATTAGACCGGTAGTCCTCTACGGACACGAGACCTGGACGATGCTCGTGGAGGACCAACGCCACTGGAGTTTTCGAAAGGAAAGTGTTGCGTACCATCTATGGTGGGCAGATGGCGGACGGTACGTGGAGGCGAATGAACCACGAGTTGCATCAGCTGTTGGGAGAACCATCCATCGTTCACACCGCGAAAATCGGAAGACTGCGTCGGGCCGGGCACGTAGCCAGAATGTCGGACAGTAATCCGGTGAAAATGGTTCTCGACAACGATCCGACGAGAACAAGAAGGCGAGGTGCACACGGGCAAGGTGGATCGATCAGGTGGAGGACGACTTGCGGACCCTCCGCAGACTGCGTGGTTGGAAGCGCAGCCATGGACCGAGCTGAATGGAGAAGACTTTTATTGCAGCACAGCCACTCCGGCCTTAGTCTGATGATAAATAAACAAGAAAGGCGACAAACTGGAGTGTGAGAACTTTCGAGCGATCACCATCCTAATCCGCCTACAAAGTGATATCCCAGATCATCTTCCGTCGTCTGTCACCATTAGTGAACAGTTCGTGGGAAGTTATCAAGCCGGCTTCGTTGACGGCCGCTCGACAACGACCGAATCTTTACTGTACGGCAAATCCTTCAAAGTGCCGTGAATACCAGGTCCCAACCACCATCTGTTCGTTGATTTCAAGGCGGCCTACGACAGTATAGACCACGTAGAGCTATGGAAAATTATGGACGAGCTTCCTGGGAAGCTTACCAGACTGATCAAAGCAACGGTGGATGGTGTGCAAAACTGTGTGAAGATTTCGGCGAACACTAAGTTCGTTCGAATCGCGCCGGGGACTGAACAAGGTGATGGACTTTCGTCTGTTGTTCAACATTGTGCTAGAAGGTGTCATGGGGAGAGCCGGGTGTAACAGCCAGAATTTTCAACAGATCCAGTCAATTTATTTGCTTCGCGGATGACATGGACATTGTCCGAACATTTGCAAAGGTGGCAGAACTGTACACCGCCTGAACGTGACAACAAAAGTTGGACTGGTAGTAGATCGTCAAAGACAAAGTACACTTGTGGGCGGAACCAGGCGCGACAGGGCCCGCCTGGGAAGCAGTGTTACGATAGACAGGGATACCTTCGATGGTCGAGGAATTCGTCTACCTCGATCCTTATAACGGCTGACAACAACGTTAGTCGTGAAATACGAAGGCGCATCATCTGTGAAGTCGCCTACTACGGGCTCCAGAAGAAACTGCGGTCGAAAAGATTCGCCACCGCACCAAATGTGTCATGTACAAGACGTTAATAAGACCGGTTGTCTTCTACGGACATGAAACATGGACAATGCTTGAGGAGGACTTGCAAGCACTCAGGTATTCGAGAGACGTGCTAGGACCATCTTTGGGTGCAAGAAGACGGTGTGTGGCGGCGAAGAATGAACCATGAGCTCGCCCAACTCTACGCGAACCCAGTATCCAGAAGGTAGCCGGAAGGGTACGATGGGCAGGACATGTTGCAAGAATGCCGGACAGCAACCCTGCAAAGATGGTGTTCGCTTCCGATCCGGCAGGTACGAGACGGCGTGGAGTGCGCAGGCGAGATGGGCAGACCAGGTGCAGAACGACTTGGCGAGCGTGGGGCGTATCCGGGATGGAGAGATGCGGCCTCAGACCGTGCATTGTGGCGTCAATTTGTTGATTCAGTGTTATCTGTTTAGATGTTAACTAAATAAATGAATGAATGAATGGGCACTACACTTCTATTTGATTGAAGATCTGAGGCCCTGTCTCAAGAACGTTTTGGACGGGCTTCAGTGTATTGAAATGAAAAAGATCGGTATACCGTTTCTTGGCTGTATCAACGATTGGAAGGGTATTAATAGCTGTTGAAAATTTTTGGAGCCGTTGTTTCGCATTCTAGAATGTCATTATGGGGCACGCAGAAAAATTTCCAATAAGTCATTTGATTTCTTTGAACTGAGCAGGATGACCTGAGCTTGATTTGAGACAAGCATTGTACTTCTACTTGATTGTAGATCTGACGACCTGAACTCAAAAACGTTTTGGATGGGCTTCAGTGTATTGAAATGCAGAAAGATCGGTATAACGTTTCTTGGCAGGTATCCAAGGATCTGTTGGGAAAGGTTTTGATAGCTGCCGAAAACAGCAGACAAGCTGAACTTCAGAACATTTCGCGCATTCTAGAATGTTATTATGGGGCACGCAGAAAATTTTTCAATAAGTTATTTGATTTCTTTGAGTTGGGCAGGATGACCTGAGCTTGATTTGAAACAAGCATTGCGCTTCTACTTGATTGTATCGCTGACGAGCTGAATTCAAGGACGTTTTGAATGGCCTTCAGTGTATCGAAATGCAGATAGATTGGTATAACGTTTCTTGGTAGGTATCCAAGGGTCTGTTGGGAAGAGTTTTGATAGCTGCCGAAAACATTTTGGAGGCCGTTGTGCGTAGATCTTACAAGCTGAACTTCAGAACATTTCGCGCATTCTAGAATGCCATTATGAGGCCCGCAGAATTTCTTTCAATAATTCATTTGATTTCTTTGAACTAGGCAAGATGACCTGAGCTTGATTTGAAACAGCCATTGCGTTTCTGCTTGAGTTTAGATCTGACGACCTGAACTGAAGAACGTTTTGGATGGCCTTCAGTGTATTGAAATGGTTGGACCACGTCCTGTAGATGGGCAGAATCGAGCACGAAACCGGTCGACAAAAAGGTAATTAAAAAAAATCCTTTTTTCGTTTGTAAGAACCATAAGTGTTGTGTCCAGTCTCGCGTCGCGTTTTATGTATGCAGAAAAATTGGTTTTACGTTTCTTGGCACTTATCTAAGGATCTGTTGGGAAGGGTTTTGAAAGCTGCCGAAAACATATTGGAGGCGTTTGTTGTGTAAATCTTACGACATAACTTCGGAACATTTCGCGCATTCTAGAATGTCATTGTAGGGCACGCAGAAAATTTTCCAATAAGTCATTTGATTTCTTTGAGCTGGGGAGGATGACCTGAGCTTGATTGAAACAACCATTGCGCTTCTACTTGACTGTAGATCTGACATCCTGAACTCAAGAACGTTTTGGATGGCCTTCAGTGTATTGAAATGCAGATAGATTGGTATTACGTTTCTTGGCAGGTATCTAAGGATCTGTTGGGAAAGGTTTGATAGCTGCCGAAAACATTTTCAAGCCATTGTTGCGTAGGTCTTACAGGCGAACTTCAGAACATTTGCATTGTTCTCAGGCACAATGGGGCACCAGAAAAGTTTCCCATGATATATTTGAACTGAGTAGGAGGTACTCTGAGTATTTTTATGTGCACATCATATTTTTCCCTCCTGTCTGGTACAATTTGGTTTATTTCGTGATCAGATTTTAGGAAATATGACCACAACTCGTAAATCAGGAATCTGGCTTTTAATATCGGTAATTACAGTAATCAGATAACTTGGAAACGTTCAAAATAACTTCGACTTGATATATTTCATGTATCTACTTTATTTTATGACAAGAACTTTATTGCACTTGATTCTGATAAATTTGGCCATCATCAAAAATAAGGAAAAACACAGACATTTCCAAAACTCATGAACGCGGGGAGGGTTCTGGCAGGGGCACCTAAGTCAAAAGCGCTACTAATCCCTTTGAGAAAAGTCCGGGGTCATGAAATTTGGTCACCGTTTTACTGAGAACGAGTACTTCGAAGGAGGTGACTGTCGTCCCGGCCTTTTAAGGGTTAACATAAAATAAAATTATATAATATTCATATTGTAGAAATCTGACACATCAGAAGAAAAAATAAATCTAAACACCAAACAGTCGCCATCGAAGAAATATGATCTCTAATACCTACATATGAAAAATATCCCAAATCTTGGTATTGATTGAAATTAACTTCGAATTGTTTGTACAACTCTCCAACAGATTCGCGAACACTACGGTATTCAAAGAGCTGAAGTAACGTTCAAAACGATAGACGAAATCAATCAAAACCCAAACTTGTTGCCAAAAATCACCCTCGGTGTGGAAATACGAGACTCCTGCTGGTACGCACCGGTCGCCCTGCAGCAAAGTATCGAACTAATCCGGGACTCCATATCGCCGCCCTCCGGTGGCAGCATAGTTTCCCCCCGCAAAATCCCACCGGAAGGCAAGCCACTGATTGGCATGTCAAATCTAGTCGAACCGGATACGTGCATGGTAGGTGCCTTAAGTTCTGACATTGATTACTTCTAATTTACTAATTCAACCACAGGCACTGCATCGGAACATGTCGCTCATCTACAGCCACCACGGTTCCACCCATCCACTAAGCAAGTACCGTCAAACGTTAATCGGCGTAATCGGGCCCGGATCCAGTTCGGTGGCCCTGCAAGTTCAAAATTTGCTTCAACTGTTTTCAATTCCGCAAATTGGCTACTCCACCACTTCGAAAGATCTCTCCGATAAGGCACGATACAGCACGTTCATGCGGGTGGTGCCGTCGGATTACTATCAGGCCCAGGTGATGGTCGATGTGGTGCGGCAGTTCAACTGGACATATGTGTCTGCCATCAACACCGACGGTGAGTGCTTGAGACATTACCATAAAGTGCTGTTTGATAAGGAGGGGGATGTTAAGGATGCCAATGAAATGACATCGCGTTTGTCAACCAAGGAGGAACGGCCAAAAATAGCGTGATACTGTCAGGGTAATGAGAAGTTTGATGATCCTTAAAAAATGGTGATGCCTACGAACGGATGTCGAATTTGTTCAGTTTTTCGTGACTGAATTAATGGATTTTTCCCAATAAAAATGTTTATTTAGCAATAAAGAATCTTCCAAATTCGTACTCGATACAATAAAATTTGGGGATCATTTTTAGAATCCATTTAGATATTTTGGTGAAATTTGATATGACATGAATTTGAAAACATTATGCTTATGAGTTACATATTACCAGCAATGTTGCGCTAAATAATGATAACAGTCATAAATTTACCTCTTTCCTGAAACTTTTTAAACAGAAAACTACGGCCAATCTGGAATCCAAGCATTTCGAGAGCTTGCAGAAAGAAACGGCGTTTGTATTGCTCGAGAAGATTCGGTAAGTTTATGAACTTATGAATACACGTCTATTAAGTTTAATTACTTTGAACATCGCAACGATTATTTTAATAACGATATTCGCAGAAGTTTAATTCAATTTTATCTCTTCACTTTCCATCGGCAGATCCTGAGCAACGCAGACGACGAATCGTTCTCGGACGTTCTGCGGAACATTGTCCAGGACGCCAGCGCCAAGGTGGTGGTTTGCTTCTGCGAGGGGCTTACCGTTCGGGGTTTGCTCAAGGCGATGAAAAACTTGAACATGACCGACCGCTTCCTGTTGATTGGTAGCGACGGTTGGGCCGATAGAGCTGACGTCGTGGAAAACTATGAGCGTCAAGCGCTGGGGTCAATTTCGATTCGGATCCACAGCCCGTACGTCAAGTCGTTCGATGATTACTATTTTGGCTTGAATCCGTTCACGAACAAGCGCAATCCGTGGTTTAGGGAGTTTTGGGAGGTAAGTCAGCATATTATTTTAATAATTTTGTAGATCTGTAGATGTTGAAAATTGAGAAATTCTCATTGACGCTTCAATAAAAACCTAAATATATTATAACCATTTACAGAGGATCTAAATATGTTTTACAAGTCAAACTTCTAAACAGATTTTGTGATTAAATTTGACTCACACCTCTTAATAAAGGTGAAGAATGTGAGGGAAAGGGTCGAAAGAAAGTCTTGTTCATGACTATATTATTTATTCATATTGGATAGCTACCCGAGCAAAGTTTGACATCATATTGAGAACAAATGAAAATATGTTTGAATTTGTATATTCTACGAAGTGTTGATTTATTTTATCCGTTAATGGGTGACCTCAAAGGTCGATTTTCCGAAAAATATCATTTTTGTCATAATAATACTCGTACAAACATAAAATGACGTACAAACAAATAATTTACAATCAACTTAGATAAAAAAAATGTAATAATTTCGAAATTAGAAAATATGATCGCTTAAGCATAGCGGCGATAAAAAAAATCAAAATTTGTATCACGCTACAACGCAAATTGAAAAAAATTAGGCTTCATTTAGGACATATTTTCCTTAATCAAAATCAAATCAAATTCGATACAAACACTAATAAAATCCAATTTCAGTCCAAATCCAATCAGAATCCAATACAAATCCAATCTTAATCAGATTGAAATCACATCTAAACCAAATTTGATCAAAATCAAATCTAAATTCAATCTTATTTTAACGCTTAACTTTTCAAAAGGACCTAAGTAACATTTTGTTCACGAATAAATTTGAGTAATGCAATCAAAAGCTTTCATGTTGTTCCGTTGATTGCGCTGTTCAAATTAATTCATGAAAAAAATGTAACTTATGTCCTTTTGAAAAGTTAAGCAAGAATTCATATCCAATACAAAACCAATGCAAGTCCAATCAAAATCAAACCAAAAGCCAACCCAATCCTAATCAAATCCAAAGTCAATCCAAATTCAATCCAACCAAGGCAAATTAAAATCCAATTAAAATTCAATTCAAATACAATCCAATCCAAATACAATTCAAATCCAATCCAAATTAAATAAAAATCCAACCCAATTATAATAAAATCCGGTTCAAATATAATCCAAACCCAACACAAACCCGATCAAAATCCAAATCTAATCCAACTTCAAAATCAAAATCTAATCACAATTCAAGCCAAATCCAATCCAAATCCAAATCCAATCCAAATCCAATCCAAATCCAATCCAAATCCAATCCAAATCCAATCCAAATCCAATCCAAATTCAGTCAAAATCCAATCAAAATCCAATCCAAATTCAATACAAATCCAATCCAAATTCAATCCAAATCCAATCCAAGTCCAATCCAAATCCAATCCAAATCCAAATCCAATCCAAATCCAAATCCAATCGTTAACCAATCCAAATCTAATCCAAATCAAATCCAAATCCGAATCCAATCCAAATCCAATCCAAAACCAATCTAAACCAATCCAAATCCAATCCAATTTAAATCGAATCCTAATTCAAATCCAACAAAGGTCAATCCAAGTCGCTATATAAAACCAAATTAAATCTCAATCCAATCCAAAGCCAATCCAAATTCAATCCAAATCAAATTCCAATCGAAAACCAATTCAAATCCAATCCAAATTCAAATTCAATCCAAATCCAATCCAAATCCAATCCAAATCCAATCCAAATCCAACCCAAATCCAAACCAAATCCAATCAAAACCCTATCCAAATCCATTTAAAATCCAATCTAAATCAAATCCAAATCCAATCCAAATCCAATCCAAATCCAATCCAAATCCAATCCAAATCCAATCCAAACCCAATCCAAATCCAATCCAAATCCAATCCAAATCCAATCAAAATCTAATCCAAATCCAAACCAAATCCAATCAAAACCCTATCCAAATCCATTTGAAATCCAATCTAAACCAAATCCAAATCCAATCCAAATCCAATCCAAATCCAATCCAAATACAATCCAAACCCAATCCAAATCCAATCCAAATCCAATCCAAATCCAATCCAAATCCAATCCAAATCCAATCCAAATCCAATCCAAATCCAATCCAAATCCAATCCAAATCAAATTCAAATCCAAATCCAATCCAAAACCAATCCAAACCCAATCTAAATCCAATCCAATCCAAATCCAATCAAAATCCAAATCCAATCAAATCCAAATCCAATCCAATCCAGATAAAATCCAAAACCAATCCAATTCCAATCCAAATCCAAATCCAATCCAATCCTAATTCAATCCAAATCCAATCCAAATTTAATTAAAATCTAATCGAAATCCTATCCTAATTCAATCCAAATCCGATCCAAATTCAATCCAAATCCAATCCAAGTCCAATACGAACCAAATCCAAATCCAATCCAAATCCAATCCAAATCCAATTCAAACCCAATCCAAATCCAATCCAAATCCAATCCAAGTCCAATCCAATTCCAATCCAATTCCAATTCAAATCCAATCGAAATCAAATCCAAATTCAATCCTAATTCAATCCAAATTCAATCCAATCAAAATCCAAATAAAATCCAAATCCAATCTAAATCCAATTCAAATCCAAATAAAATCCAATCCAAATCCAATCCAAATTCAATCCAAGTCCAATCAAAACCCAATCCAATCCAATCCAAATCCAATCTAAAACCAATTCAAATCCAATCCAAATCTAATCCAAATTAAATCTAAATCCAATCCAAATCCGAATCCAAATCCGAATCCAATCCAAATCCAATCCAAATCTAATCCAAATCAAATCCAAATCCGAATCCAATCCAAATCCAATCCAAAACCAATCCAAATCCAATCTAAACCAATCCAAATCCAATCCAATTCAATTCGAAGGCTAATCCAAATCCAACCCAAATCTAACAAATGTCAATCCAAGTCGCTAAATAAATCCAAATTAAATCTAAATCCAATCGTAATTCAATACAAAACCAATCCAATCCAAATCCGAATCCAAATCCGAATCCAATCCAAATCCAATCCAAATCTAATCCAAATCCAATCGAAAACCAATCCAAATACAATCCAAATCCAATCCAAAACCAATCCAAATCCAATCTAAACCAATCCAAATCCAATCCAAAACCAATCCAAATCCAATCTAAACCAATCCAAATCCAATCCAATTCCAATCCAAATCAAATCCAAATCCAATCCAAATCCAATCGAAATCAAATCCAAATTCAATCCTCATTCAATCCAAATTCAATCCAATCCAAATCCAAATCCAAATCCGATCTAAATCCAATTCAAATCCAATCCTAATTCAATCCAAATCCAATCCAAATCTAATCCAATCAAATCCAAATCCAATCCAAATCAAATCCAAATCCAATCCTAATCCAAATCCAATCGAAAACAAATCCAAATCCAATCCAAATCTAATCCAAATCAAATCCAAATCCGAATCCATTCCAAATCCAATCTAAACCAATCCAAATTCAATCCAATTTAAATCGAATCCTAATCCAAATCCAACCCAAATCCAACAAAGGTCAATCCAAGTCGCAATATGAAACCAAATTAAATCTAAATCCAATCCAAATCCAATCCAAATCCAATCCAAATCCAATCCAAATCCAATCTAATCCAAATCCAATCAAAATCCAATCCGAATCCAATCCAAACCAAATCCAAACCAAATCCAATTCAAATCCAATTTAAATCGAAATCCAATCTAAATCCAATCCAAAACCAAATCAAATCAGATCCAATCCAAGTCCAATTCAAATCCAATCCAAATCCAACCCAAATCCAATCCAAATCCAATCCAAATCCAATCCAAACCAATCCAAATCAAATCCAAATCAAATCTAATCCAAGTTCAATCCAAATCCAATCCAAATCCAATCTTAATCCGATCCAAATCCAATCCAAATCAAATCCAAATCAAATTCAAATCCAAATCCAATCCAAAACCAGTCCAAACCCAATCTAAATCCAATCCAATCCAAATCCAATTCAAATCCAAATCCAAATCCAATCAAAATCCAATCAAAATCCAAATCCAATCCAATCCAAATTCAATCCAATCTAAATCAAATCCAAATCCAATCAAATCCAAATTCAATCCAATCCAAATAGAATCCAAAACCAATCCAATTCCAATCCAAATCCAATCCAATCCTAATTCAATCCAAATCCAATCAAAATTCAATTAAAATCTAATCGAAATCCTATTCTAATTCAATCCAAATCCGATCCAAATTCAATCCAAATCCAATCTAAGTCCAATCCAAATCAAATCCAAATCCAATCTAAATCCAATTCAAATCCAAATCAAATCCAATCCAAATTCAATCCAAGTCCAATCCAAACCCAATCCAATCCAAACCAAATCCAATCCAAAACCAATTCAAATCCAATCCAAAACCAATCCAAATTCAATCCTCATTCAATCCAAATTCAATCCAATCCAAATCCAAATCCGATCTAAATCCAATTCCAATCCAATCCTAATTCAATCCAAATCCAATCCAAATCCAATCCAAATCTAATCCAAATTCCATCCAAATCCAATCCAAATCCAATCGAAAACCAATCCAAATCCAATCCAAATCAAATCCAAATCCAAATCCATTCCAAATCCAATCTAAACCAATCCAAATCCAATCCAATTTAAATCGAATCCTAATCCAAATCCAACAAAGGTCAATCCAAGTTGCCATATAAATCAACATTAAATCCAAATCCAATCCTAATTCAATCCAAAACCAATCCAATCCAAATCCGAATCCAATCCAAATCTAATCCAAATCAAATTCAAATACAAATCAAATCGAAAACCAATCCAAATCTAATCCAAATCAAATCCAAATCCGAATCCAATCCAAAACCAATCCAAATCCAATCTAAACCAATCAAAATCCAATCCAATTTAAATCGAATCCTAATCCAAATCCAACCCAAATCCAACAAAGGTCAATCCAAGTCGCTATATAAATCCAAATTAAATCTAAATCCAATCCTTATTCAATCCAAAATCAATCCAAATCCAATCCAAATTCAATCCAAATCCAATCTTAGTCCAATCCAAAACCAATCCAATCCAATTCAAATCCAATCCAAAACCAATTCAAATCCAATCCAAATCTAATCCAAATTAAATCTTAATCCAATCCAAATCCGAATCCGAATCCAATCTAATCCAAATATAATCCAAATCCAATCGAAAACCAATCCAAATTCAATCCAAATCAAATCCAAATCCAATCCAAATCCAATTCAAACCCAATCCAAATCCAATCAAGATCCAATCCAATTCCAATCCAAATCCAATCCAAATCCAATCGGAATCAAATCCAAATCCAATCCAAATTCAATCCAATCCAATCCAAATCCAATTCAAATCCAATTCAAATCCAAATCAAATCCAAATCCAATCCAAATCCAATTCAAACCCAATCCAAATCCAATCTAAATCCAATCCAATTCCAATCCAAATCCAATCCAAATCCAATCGAAATCAAATCCAAATCCAATCAAAATTCAATCCAAATCCAATCCAAACCCAATCCAAACCCAATCCAATCCAATCCAAATCCAATCCAAAACCAATCCAAATCCAATCCAAATCCAATCCAAATCAAATCCAAATCAAATCCAAATCCAATCCAAATCCAATTCAAACCCAATCCAAATCCAATCTAAATCCTATCCAATTCCAATGCAATTCCAATCCAAATCCAATCGAAATCAAATCCAAATCCAATCCAAATTCAATGCTAATTCAATCCAAATTCAATCCAATCCAAATCCAATCTAAATCCAATTCAAATCCAAATCAAATCCAAATCAAATCCAAATCAAATCCAATCCAAATCCAATCCAAATTCAATCCAAATCCAATCCAAGTCCAATCCAAACCCAATCCAATCCAATCCAAATCCAATCCAAAACCAATCCGAATCTAATCCAAATTAAATCTAAATCCAAGCCAAATCCGAATCCAATCCAACTCCAATCCAAATCTAATCCAAATCAAATCCAAATCCAATCCTAATCCAAATCCAATCGAAAACCAATCCAAATCCAATCCAAATCTAATCCAAATCCGAATCCAATCCAAAACCAATTCAAATCCAATCTAAACCAATCCAAATCCAAATCCAAATCCAATCCAATTCCAATCCAAATCCAATCCAAATCCAATCGAAATCAAATCCAAATTCAATCCAAGTCCAATCCAAGTCCAATCCAAAACCAATCCAAATCCAATCCAAAACCAATTCAAATCCAATCCAAATCTAATCCAAATTAAATCTAAATTCAATCCAAATTCGAATCCAAATCCGAATCCGAATCCAATTCAATCCAAATCCAATCCAAATCTAATCCAAATCAAATCCAAATCCAATCCTAACCAAAATCCAATCGAAAACCAATCCAAATCAAATCCAAATCCGAATCCAATCCAAATCCAATCTAAACCAATCCAAATCCAATCCAATTTAAATCGAATCCTAATCCAAATCCAACCCAAATCCAACAAAGGTCAATCAAAGTCGCTATATAAATCAAAATTAAATCTAAATCAAATCCTATTTTAATCCAAAACCAATCCAATCCAAATCCAAATCCGAATCCAATCCAAATCCAATCCAAATCAAATCCAAATCAAATTCAAATCCAAATCCAATCGAAAACCAATCCAAATCTAATCCAAATCAAATCCAAATCCGAATCCAATCCAAATCCAATCCAAATCCAATCTAAACCAATCCAATTCAAATCCAATCCAAATCCAATTCAAATCCAATCCAACTCCAATCCAAATCCAATCCAAATCCAATGCAAATCCAATCCAACTCCAATCCAAATCCAATCTAAATCCAATTCAAATCCAATCCTAATTCAATCCAAATCCAATCCAAATTCAATCCAAATCCAATCCAAGTCCAATCCAAAACCAATCCAATCCAAATCCAATCCAAATCTAATTCAAATTAAATCTAAATCCAATCCAAATTCGAATCCAAATCCGAATCCGAATCCAATTCAATCCAAATCCAATCCAAATCTAATCCAAATCCAATCCCAATCCAAACCAATCGAAAATCAATCCAAACCAATCCAAATCAAACCAAACCGAATCCAATCCAAACCAATCTAAACCAATCCAAATTCAATCCAATTTAAATCGAATCCTAATCCAAATCCAACCCAAATCCAACAAAAGTCAATCCAAGTCGCTATATAAATCAAAATTAAATCTAAATCAAATCCAAAACCAATCCAATCCAAATCCAAATCCGAATCCAATCCAAATCTAATCCAAATCAAATTCAAATCCAAATCCAATCGAAAACCAATCCAAATCTAATCCAAATCAAATCCAAATCCGAATCCAATCCAAATCCAATCTAAACCAATCCAATTTCAATCCAAATCCAATCCAAATCCAATCGAAATCAAATCCAAATCCAAATCCAAATTCAATCCAATCCAAATCCAAATCCAATCTAAATCCAATTCAAATCCAATCCTAATTCAATCCAAATCCAATCCAAATTCAATCCAAATCCAATCCAAATCCAATCCAAAACCAATTCAAATCCAATCCAAATCTAATTCAAATTAAATCTAAATCCAATCCAAATTCGAATCCAAAGCCGAATCCGAATCCAATTCAATCCAAATCCAATCCAAATCTAATCCAAATCCAATCCCAATCCAAATCCAATCGAAAATCAATCCAAATCCAATCCAAATCAAATCCAAATCCGAATCCAATCCAAATCCAATCTAAACCAATCCAAATCCAATCCAATTTAAATCGAATCCTAATCCAAATCCAACCCAAATCCAACAAAAGTCAATCCAAGTCGCTATATAAATCAAAATTAAATCTAAATCCAATCCAAAACCAATCCAATCCAAATCCAAATCCGAATCCAATCCAAATCTAATCCAAATCAAATTCAAATCCAAATCCAATCGAAAACCAATCCAAATCAAATCCAAATCAAATTCAAATCCAAATCCAATCGAAAACCAATCCAAATCTAATCCAAATCAAATCCAAATCCGAATCCAATCCAAATCCAATCCAAATCCAATCTAAACCAATCCAATTCAAATCCAATCCAAATCCAATTCAAATCCAATCCAACTCCAATCCAAATCCAATCCAAATCCAATGCAAATCCAATCCAACTCCAATCCAAATCCAATCCAAATCCAATCTAAATCCAATTCAAATCCAATCCTAGTTCAATCCAAATTCAATCCAAATCCAATCCAAGTCCAATCCAAAACCAATCCAATCCAAATCCAATCCAAATCTAATTCAAATTAAATCTAAATCCAATCCAAATTCGAATCCAAATCCGAATCCGAATCCAATTCAATCCAAATCCAATCCAAATCTAATCCAAATCCAATCCCAATCCAAATCCAATCGAAAATCAATCCAAATCAAATCCAAATCCGAATCCAATCCAAATCCAATCTAAACCAATCCAAATCCAATCCAATTTAAATCGAATCCTAATCCAAATCCAACCCAAATCCAACAAAAGTCAATCCAAGTCGCTATATAAATCCAAATTAAATCTAAATCCAATCCTAATTCAATCCAAAACCAATCCAATCCACATCCAACCCAAATACTAATCCAAATCTAAATCTAAATTCAATTGAAACTCAACAAAAATGTAATCCAAATTCAATCCAATTGAAAATTCAAATTTAATACGAATAGAATCAAATTCCAGTTCAAACCCAATCCAAATAAATAAAAAACAACCGAAATACAATCCAGAACCAACCTAAATTCAACAAAAATCCAATCCGAATAAAATTCAAAATCTATCCAAATAAAAATTACATCCAACTCCAAGTCCAATCTAAATCCAATCCCATTTCAAGTCAAATCCAAATCCAAATTCCATTCAAATCCAATCCAAGTCGAAATTCAATCCAAATCTTATCCAAATCCAATCCAAAACCAAATGTTATATACATCGCAACCTAATCTAATGCTTATCTAATACAAATCCAATCCATATTCAATCCAAATCCATATCCACATCCAATTCAAATCCATCTCAAAGCCAACACCAATTTAATCCAAATCCAATTCAAGTTTACTCCAATCCAAATCCAATCCAATTTAAATCCAATTCAAATACATCTCAAATTTAATCCAAATCCAATAAAAATTTAATCCAAATCAAATACAAATCCAATTTAGGAGTAAATTCAGATATGATTTCCAGGTACAATGTAAAAAATCACCATGTTAATCTTAATTGTTTTCATTTTGAAACCACAAAATTTGATTTGTCAATGTAAACCTGAATAACCAAAATCTGCAAATAATCTAAAAATCATGTTGAATTATTTACTTTCAACCATTACTCGGGTACCCATCCTTCCGACCGCTTATTGTGTTACGTTAATTAAATATCTGTAATTTTACAAACGAGACAAAGAGATACTTAGAAGCGCGATTTCCGGGGGAAGAAGAGGACAATCCATTATTTTCGGTGATCCCAATCCAATCGACCGACCCATAAATCCCTGCCCTGCTGGTTCAAGCGCGATGGATTATGTATGGGAAGCAATTATTTTAACCGCCGTTTGTGGAATGGGCGAACGAAGATACCGAGCGCAATCGACGAGCGCTTTGTTCGCCTAAGACCAAGTCCCGCCAATTGATAAACAATTCAAAAAACGCTTCCTGGTAGCCTATTGGGATAATGGCGTAGGTGGATGAGGTAGAATTTAAATTGTATTTTATTGCTTATAATGGAAGCGATGGACTCGAAAGTCAAAACGTTTATAGTTTTCGCCCTACTTGAGATGAACGAATGATGTGACCGATAAGTGCTGCTTTTAATTATTTTTCGGAGTGCATATGCCGAACACAACGCCTACAAAGTAACAAATTTATAAGTGGCCGTTGAGGGAATATGAGGGAAAGATCCTAGCAAATTTATTATTCGTGCTATATTCTGGATGGCGGCAGCGTAGGAAACCTACAGCTTCCAGCATGATGATAGCCGTTTTTCATACAAAATTTCTAACTTTGGAGATCTGGATGTCGGTTTTACTTTATTTTGATTTAAATTATTTCATTCCAGGTCAGATTCAACTGTACCCTTCCAACTAACGATGCAAATCCAAAAGAGCTAAAGCATTCTAGTGAAGGAAAATCTTTTTGTACCGGTAAGTATTTAAACTACATTTTTTTAAAGAAGGATAATAACATTTATCTGAAACGATTTGATGGTACTCCAATTAAGAAAAGTTGTGGGTTTGGGATATGATCATCATCTATTTTATACGCCAAATGTCATCATGCCTGCATCATCCATGGTGCAACTAAACTAAACAAGGACAATTTTAACTGTAGAATGGCTTCATGATATGGAAGCACCTTGTTGGTTTGGTGTTCGGATGTGGTGAAAGTTACCACACCCACATATTCATATGTATAAAAAGCAAAGGCACACACAGAGTTTGGTGATAGCGCCAAGGTGAGGAGCAACCGGCCACAAACAGCCTCGGGGGAACATTTGAATCTCTACACAACTGGAATGTTGGGTTTCGCCAGTTGTAGTCGGCATTCATCAGTTTTTAAACACAGTTTCCTGTTTTTGCGGAAACGAAAGGTAAAGAGAACAGTTTCGTGTTTTATTGGAATGCATCTACTGGGTGTTCCGTTTGCGTTCTGAGGTCACTATCTGCTGTTCCTTCCCGCTCAAATCCTGTATGACCTACTGGCAAAAGCAGAACATGCATACTATTTGAATGGGATATGTCCTTCATCTGGATGTAAGGTTGCGAATGGTTCTGGCAGAACTAAACTTCTATTGTGCGGAAGAATGTAAATCCAAACTAAGCGCTCGCTCGTCAATTGATACATGTTTGGCTTGAGTGATTTTTGCAGGTCAGAAAAACAGCCTCTATGTCGAAGAAAGTTTATTTGGCATGAAGGATTTATACCCGAACTTTTGAAAATAATAAACTTCTGAATATCGATAATTTCTTGTAAATTTTCCAACTAGAAAGCTCTTAATTAATAACTATGAAAGTACATTTAGAGAATACTAATTATCTTAAAGGTGAGAGTCGGCTATAAGCTGAATGCCGTATTTGGTTGTATATTATGTCTAGTTGCACAGTAAACCATGACTATGCCGATTTACATTTTGTGAAATGTTTTAACTCCCTCAAAAGTCGAATTGTTGTTTCGTCATGTCTGACTGCTGGGTCAGTCCTATTCAAGCAACAGAGATACATCCAACACACTTATGACATCGGCATCGGAACCCATCGCAAAACCGAACCCCGCAGGCTAGAATATGATGAATGAAACATGTACCAACGTCTGCCTATAGTTCAGAGAGCTGAATCCTTCGGGTCGGCTATGTGTCGAAAAGTAAGCACACTGAGCCGCCCATTGGCATATCATTAAAGGAAATGCAAACTCCGGACGAACCGACCGAGATGAAAAGATGTTAAACAACGCTTTTGAGTATCCAACGACCGACTACGACGACGACTCCGCAAACCGAGACCACATGCAGCAAGCAGCGTTGGTCTTTGGATAGTAGCAGTTCATGAATTATTTCTGAATTCAGCACCGTCGCCGACGGCCATTTAATTGATATTTATGCTGATGTAAGGAAGTACGATGACACTCGCCGACTGACGACTAGCCTACAATTTTTCTCTTTATGTAGTTGGGTATTGCTCAGAGCTTTAAAACAGAACGAGGTACAGGAATCCAGACAACTGAGCTTGACTTTTTACTACATGATTGGCGATCTAAATTGGGGTTAGATTTGTGTTCATATTTCAATTTTTTGAACATGAATTACGAGATTTTTTGACGTAGGATTACGTCTTTCCGGAACATAGGGGGGTCATTCTGCAGTTTCAAATCTGAGACCGTCACGAAAAGTGGTCAGGAAGTATGGGTTAATAACTCAGCCGTCTTTCAACCGATTCTAAAGTTTTTGGTGTTAATCGATCGACGAACTCTTTAAGATTTTGCTCAACTATCGAAAAAATGCATTCAATGTGCTAAACTATTGAAAAATTGAATTTTACTAGGCACTGAAAAATCGGTAAACCAACCAATCGCGTATATGCATCGCAAGCACAGACATCAAAATCGTGCAACTCCAATCCTCAGTTCAATTAAATTTTCTTGGAGAGCGGGCACAACGCTGACGCCTGTAGCAACAGTCTCAGCAGAAAGCGGAACATCGAGAGGCCATCGCCAAATACAACAATCTTCGGACTATCGTTTAGTTACTATTAATGGCGCATTGTGGAAAGAAAATCGGTTCTTCTCAGGACCAAAATTTCATGAGAAGAAAGAGTTGATTGCAAAAATGGCATCGATTACGGTCCCCGGATACCAGTGGCGCGGCGTCACTGAAAATGTTTTCTTAATAGTGGCTATTTAGCAGAAAAGTGAAATTTTTACGCAAGGTACGGACGTTTGTTTACTATAGACCTATGCAGAAATTCATCAAATTCTTTACCCGATTGAATTTGACATTTGAGCGAGTCGTCCACTCGAACAAAAGTTCATATGCGACCCGCTCAAACGTCATAATTTCTTGGGGGAGTTCATTTTGCGTTAGTCTATGAATGATTAGAAAGGCGCATTGTGGATCAAAATCGATTCTTGTCAAATCTACCATTGTACACAAGAGAAGGGTAGTACTGGGATGTAGTTCCTGGGGGAAACGATGGTGGAGCCCAAGGGAGTTTAGTCGGTATTACCGGTATGGTCGAGTCCGACACTCCAGTATACTTCCGTGTGGTAGTTTGGCAACTACAATGCACGTGTACTGGGTTAGTGTGTAAATGCATTCTCCCTTGTAAAAAAAAAAAAAAAACACAAGAGAAGGTAGAGCCGAAATATTTTCTTTAAATTGCACATCATAACCGCTTGGTGACGGTAGAAAGTTGGAATAGATAGCAGTAAAAGTGCGGGAAGTAAACAATGATGACGTCTCACACCATTGAGTTGCGTTGGCAGTCAAATGAGATTTTCCCAAGATTTTGATTTCGGTATACTTGCTGTTTATTATTGAAAAGGCGCGTCATTGGAAACAAAATCATCTTTTTACACGAGAGAAGGTTGAGCCGAGACAAAAATCTGCAAAAAATGCAAATCATAATCACTTGGTGATGGGCAAAATTCTTTGTCGGTAGCAGCCCATGCGCTCCTTGCATGGAGACGTTGCAAAATAATGTATTAGAATGGATGACGTCTATCGTGTTCCAGCGGCAAACCATAAATTGGCTGACAATGGCATCAGTAGTGGAAATTCATTTCAAAATTTTGATTTTCGGCGTGCGCGGTACGAAAATTCCTCTCCTCTTTGAGTGGGACTGTGGCCCTGAAAAGGGCAGTTTTAAGTAAAGCTACTTCCTCGTTCATTCACTAGGAGCTGACTTACTTGGTGCCGACTTTGGAACCCTCCGAAACGGCGGGCTTCGCCAGCTCGACACGCACGAAGATGTCGTTTACGAGGCTGTTTATAATGCTCGACGCCTTCGATGAGGCGCCCTTGATGATGTTTCTCTGAGCCTTGCTGCCGCCGCTCGTAGCAATTATCGTTGCTGCTACCGCCCGTAGCAACCATCATTGCTGTTGCCTTCTTCGCAGCCTTTCCTCCGCCGGTGATGTCCGGTTGGCGCTGCGCTCCTGTCGATTTTCCGAGAAAACCAGACTTCGGCTGGTCAGAATACGTTTGCATGGAGTCCGAGGCCCCGCCCCTTTGGGAGCCGTATCATTGGCATCGGCTTGCTTGCTCCGCCTATCTTTCATTCGATGCCAGTGCTTTCGTACATAACCAGGGCCTCTTCTTCTTCTTCTTCTTCTTCTTCTTCTTGTACTTCTTCAAAGTGCAAATTATGGTCGCTTGGCATCGGCTTGCTTGTTTCGCCTTTCGTTCTTTCGATGCCAGTGCTTTCGTACATAACCAGGGACTCTTCTTCTTTTACTTGCAAGCGCTCTTCGGAGGGGGATGCTGCGAAAATTGATTCGCATGGATGGTGTCTATCGCGTTTTAGCGGGAACTTATCGAGTGGCTGACATTAGGGTCAGTAGCAATGAAATGAAATTTTCTCTAGATTCTGCTTCGGTTTTGTCGCTGCTTGTGATTGGGAAGGTGCATTACTGAAAACAAATGGGTTCTTTTCAGAATCATAATTTCACACGAGAGAAGATTGAGCTGAGACAAATATTTTTCAAAGTACAAATCATAAGCTGTGTTGCTGCTTGTGATTGGATAGGCGTATTGTGGAAAACAAATTGGTTCTTATCATAACCATCATATTACATGGGAGAAGTTTGAGCTGAGACTGAGATAGTGTTTTTTGTATAAACATATCCTAAACACATGCTACTTGAATGTTATACTATTATGCTATTGTTGTTTATAGTAGGCTTGGCCATAATTGTTCATTTAATCTTTTATGTTTTTACATGTCTTATTGTACTTGGTACAGTCATTTTAAATGCGAATGCATCTGTCAATTATGTATATCTGTCTATTGACATATTGACATAAGGATTAATCTTCCCGTGTTACAATTACTTCGAGTAGAATTCAACTTAATCCGTGCTGATACGGTCGTAAACTCTAATCATGAAGATTTCGACGCCGGTGAAAATGTTGTGATGCAGTCCGCAAGAGCAGATGTCGATGATGAGCGTGGTGACGTTGAAGAAAACGTGTCTGCTGTCGCTGATGATGGCAAACATATGTGGGGTAAATCACTACTTGGGCCTATGGACCCGGTTCCCGGCTCACTACACAGAAAACTAATGATTTATACTGTTTGGAAGCCGTAGGTTTATGATTGATAATTTTTTAAAAGTCTCCCATTTCTTTTTCACAATATTCAATATCTTTCAATCACTTGTTTTACTCCTAATTGATCCAATTATAGAAAATAAAAATGTAGATTTCAAAATCTCACTCTCCGATGCCACACCACTGAGCCGGAGTGATTCTTTCCACTTTTACAAAACGGTATCATCAAATAAACACCTACCTGAAAATCGTCCTAGTGCTCGTTACAATCATTGCTTCAAGCTTTTAATCACCACACCATAATGCTCCACACGCACTTCAATCTAATCACTAGAACGTATCACTAGAACTTATATAAACATACTAGAATACATTTGAAAATGTATTCTCAAACCGAACAAAAATTCACCTCGGCCCAAGAACTTATAGCCGCACCGTGCTGCCAAAAGGCCAGGATTATTAAAATGATCCTTCATCGTTAATAGGAAAACTGTCTAATACGTTGACGCTATCATGTTATTTATAATTCTCTCGATTTCAAAGGGTGAAAAAATATTGTTTTTAAGTATTTGGAAAAAAAATTGGATGAGCAATATATCTTCTCAACCAAATAAAAATGATTATGAATAATACCATCTGGCATCTTGTTGTGGAACGTGCATATTTTTGTTTACGTCGCATTTTCTACCGTCCCGAGAGAGAATGAGAGAGAAATGTTGAGAGATTGAGTGAAATTTTGCTTAGGCCGGGAACTGGTTTTATGATATGCCGAATGGAAATCGCTATGACTGAAATGAGTGCTGCACCTCGTTAATTTAAATCAAATAAAAGCTTTCTTGAACGATATTTAGCACGAATAGCTATTTTTTAAGCAGAAGTGAACCCCAATGCAGTATTATACAGCCCACAAAATTCAGGAAAAGTTGCTTCCTGTCATAAATATCAATTGAATAATGCAGTCGTACGCATGTTAGGCCGGGAATGGGGTAAGAAACCCTATTTCTTCGCTTTTAACACAAGACAAACCCAATTTCGATCGGGCTGATCGGGAGTTCCAGAAACGTTTCGTGGAAAACGATTTCGGTTGCGCTTGTGATGTGTGTGCTAGAATCTGGTTCAGGAATGATTTGAAACCAATCTCCGACTCAAATGCTGCCGTGTTAATGGCGACAAATTATTTCGAAACGGTGGAAGGATTTTCGGCGTGTGCTACGTGTCGAACAAGCCTGAACCGCGGATCAATTCCCACATTGTCGCAATCCCAAGTTTACGTCCGCTTTACATATCCCAAATTTCCGTCCAATTTGCCTCCGCTGGACCCACTTACCACAAGTTTGGTGTCTCCCAGGATCAATTTCATGCAGTTTTGTCGTTTGCGGCATACTGCAGGTTTGTGGAAAAGTTATTTTACTTAAAAATTTACTACATCAAATAAATATATGATTTTCCAAATCTATTTTCATTAACATGCAATAGGTAGTTTGGCAATAATCGGCCAAATTATCAACATTCCAGTCGACGTGGCCCAGAAGGTAGGCGAACTTCCCCGCCAACTGGATGACGACTATGTTATCAACGTGTGCATCAAGAAACACTTCATATTACACAAATCAAGTTAGGGGGAAAGACGGCTTTGGCAGGTTTTGTTCTATTATTGGCAGGGGGGTTTTTGTCGACCAAATTTTATGAAATTTGGCCACAATATTCTTTGATATGCAAAGAATGTTTAGGCCAAATTTGAGCATAATCAGTCATAAAAAAACCCTGACAATAATAGAACAAAACCTGCCAAAGCCGTCATTCCCCCTACTTGTCCGGCTACGTGAAGAAAGGTACCGTTAAAGTATGGCTATCTGGTTACTACACCGCTCTACAGGCGGAATGGAATTGTTTTCAATGAAGAAAACTTGGCTGCGATCGGACAAACAGAGCAGACGGATATTTCGGAGGATGGTAGGGCAGTATTCCTTAAAGTCGTCGACGAGATGAACGAGGTAGAAATGATGATTGGACAACAATATACACTCATGTGGAATGAAGACAAGTGTCTGGAACTTGCACCGGCACAAAATCAGAAACCGCTTTCCATTATCTATGCTGAGTTAGCTGAGGAGCTGTATCAGGACTTCCGAACCGAAATTTCTACCGAAGTTTTATATTGATGCGTTGTTTAACGCATCTTTAGGCGGATCCAGCGCACTACTTCCGGAGTTGGGAAAGTTGCCTGTATCTGGAGAAAAATCCAACTTCGGTATAAAAAGCGTTCTAACTTTGTTCCAGATAGACAATATTTATCTTGGACATCCGAGATGCTTCAACCGTGAAGTCCATGTGACAGCGTTCATGATGGCTACTAGCGAGGTGCGGGATCGACGGGGCGCGAGACCGGAGCATATTTTGTATATGGCCATGAAAATCATGCGGCTACGGGTATCGGAAGGATTAAACGATACCTTTAAATGCATGGGCACTGCTAACAAAACAAGGGCGCAGTCCGCAACACCGCAATATCAACACCAGGGAACATGTTCAGAATTGCAAAATAAAATCTTTTACACTTCACGTAATCCTACGTCCAATTGGCGGTCGTGTCTCGGATACAACCTTCTACTTTTTTTCATGAGATAATAATAATAGCTTTAAGTGAGATAATTCGCGCACCCCGATTTTGTGCTACTTAGTGCGGTCGAAATAATGAAATAGAAATCTGGGCAATGATAGCAGTCGTACACACAGCTATGGTCCTCACAAGTTCAAATCTCAAGCTTCCACCGGTCGTACGTAGGGTTACGCACTTAACTGGTAGTGCAGTCTGAGCATAATTGTCGTTCTGATAAATATTAATATACTTAATAAAATTCTTCCAGAACTTCATGGATAAAAAAATAGCTTTAATACACAAACAAACTTATAGATATCAATGTCTTACTTTGCCATTTCAACTAATAAGCCACCAGTGAAGTGGGTATTCAAATCAATGAACCCTCTTCAATTCGCATAATCAACGGACCGTGTCAGCCTTTACCAATTAAAACTTTCAACTTGAATTATGACTAAATAGAATCCTAGTTCAGGCTCCGCACTAACCAAACTTCCGTTTCGTTTCATCTTTCGCCTAACATCGAAACTATAGGAAAGGAGAAACTGTCGGACCGATACAAGCAGGAACCCAAGATGAGCTTCGTCATCAAGGCAATCTACACGATGGCCAGGGCGCTGGAGGCGCTGCAGCGCGATTTATGCGGCCAGAACAGCAGCGGAATTTGTGCGGCCATGTACCCGTTCAACGGAACGCAGTTCTTTGTAAGGAAATATGCGCCGGCGTGCGAAGGGGGGAGGAAAACTATTCTCGCTTTTCATAAAATTTCTATTTTTCTTTTTTTTTCATCGGCGCAGAACTACCTCATGAATGTTTCCTTTTCACACGAGGGCGACATTGTGGAGTTCGACAATAGGGGCGACCCACCCGGAAGGTAAGGCTATAGGTTTTATTGTTAAGACAGAAGGTAAAATTTTCATAAATTTGGATACATATGGTAGATACTGTGTGTTATGTACTATCGTTAAAACTTTACTTGAATATTAACCACTATAGGCATAGAACTTAAAATTGAAGGCCGGAATGACGAACAGTACTTTACTGTTGTGAATCCGATCTGGAACACGGTTTCGATTTCAAACTTGTTTGATTCTTTTTCTCATTTTCTTTAGTGTACACAAAATTCATCCTACATATTACATTGAATTCGATTAACTTGTTTGAAAACATGTCACTAAAAATAATTCAGCTTTCTATTCCATATGGTATTTTTACATTCAATTTTATTCAAGTTTTGAGGGACTTCTCGTCATATAACATTAGATATTTGATCACTGCGGCGTTATTGCATAGCAATAACCTATCTGAACAAATCAAATATAGAAATCCTTTACTACTGCATGACAGCAAACATATTCATACATTTCGCTGCCATCCAGTTCAGCGTACCAACACGATTTGAAAGTAGGCATGGCATAACTTTGGCACTCATAAATGTCTCCCATTCACTGGTAGAGTGCGCCTCTTGTTTCTACAGGTTTGAAACGAGTACGCTCTGAACGCAAAAAGGCTCGATGGAAGCAATATGCATAGGGAAGCGTGCTATCAAATGCTACACCTTGGAAGGTCAGCTCATTATTGGAAATATTCTTTGGCACGTGATATTTTTAACATAAACATGACCATTTTCGTACAACAAAGTTGTACATATTTTTTACTGAAAGGCGCAACTTCACTCTAAATAAAAACTTTCTAGGAACATCCTAAGACTTGTCCAAAATTTATTACATATATTTGTCAATATTGGTATAGGCTCAGAACACATCGCAAAATGAAAACTTTCAAAAGTCTAAACTCATTTCACGCTGCTGGTCATTATTTTAAGTTTAATTAAGTTTACATGACAATAGGCTGATCATGTAAACTACAATAGGTAGAGGAAAAATACTGATTTCTAGGGAATCAAGCCCGACATCGTCTCTCATTGTTTAACCCGGTGGAGACGCATGGTAATTGAAATGTATAAAAATCTATACAAATTAAAAAAGATAACTTCGAACAACATTCACTGACAGTATACAGTGACACGAACGGCCAAATTTTCCACTCGCGTTGGCTAAAAAACACGACCGCAGAGACGATGGACATCGTTGGACAACGTAAAGATATTATTGTATCCAGGATGGTCAGTGGATATTTCATTTCAAATTCACGGGTATTTCCGGTTTCTTCCGATTTATTAGTTTCAAATTTTATTAGAGTCATTTTTGTATTGAAATAAAAGCTTATGATAAATTATTCAGCGAAGAGATTTTTTTCTCAATCTTTTATGAAGATAAATTGACTCTCTATTTACGAATTGAATACTTCTGAAAATAATTTTTACTCAAATTATACTGTTCGAGCACATATGTTAATAATAGCTATTTGCTTGAAATATAAACTCAAATATTATCCTTTTCACAGACTTTTGCACTAAGGCTTGTTCGCGACAAAATCTGGACAAAAAATTTTAAGAATAAAAATAAACTGCTGTTGGTTTATTTCGGTACGTTTTTTACTTCAAATGGCTTCATTCCTTATCGATGCTTCGATATATGCACGAAACTTGGTGACATTTGAATTTTCAAAGAAATAATACGTGCCGAAAGATCTGGCATCCTCAGAAGAATTTGTTTCGAGCTCGTATCCTTCTGGTGGCTCATAAAATCCGTTTTGTTCTACTCTCTAACGTTTTTAGATGTTGTCAAACAAGCATCGACAAATTTTAAAACGCTTTGAACAGTGTTCACATGAAAACAAAATGTTTTTAGTCAGTTTCTGGATCGAGAGACTCGAATTTCAATTGAGACTGCACACAATTCTTTCCGAACCTGCAATCCCTCCGACGCCATCTTTCACTACGTACTTGTAACACTTATGAGAAATATATTTTCAGAAAGTACAGACATACATTCATCAATCTACGAAATAATTCACTTGTTGATGAGCTATTTCAAAAGTTATACGTGTTTAAAGGTGTCCAGATTTTGTCGCGTACAAGCCTTATTTCCCGTATGACATTATCTTCATAAGAGATCCTAACACCTTTTCACGGTGTTCTAACACCGAACTCCATTTTTTCGCGAAGAAACCTTTCCCGAACTCCTGATTTTTTTTTTTGAACTGGACTTTCTAAGTGGAGTTATTTTATTTAAACATAGATCTCGATTCTCGATTCGTGCACTGGTGACGAGCATCGAGGTGTCTAAGGGACAACCCTTAATTGGAGTGTGCGGTACGCCGGATAGGGAAACCTAGAAAGCGCGAATTCCAAGAAACGGGTTGCTAAGACTGACTTCGGTAGATTCCAGAGGTGACCCAAAGAGCACAGAATGCTTTTGAATATTCAGAACTGACCCCGAGCTTGGAAAAGCGCACGGTATTTATAGTCTATCCGAGTTCTGAATTTCATAATGATTTTTTTCATGAATTGCATTAGACTGGACTTTAGACCCTACGAAAGGTCCAAAGTTCCCTAAATAACGTAACAGAGTGATTCTCGCTGAGACCGGGCCACTATTTGCACGAGGTTCTTAAGAATGCCTAAATTTATATTCATTCGAAAACTTTCGGCGAGTTTATTACGGATCCGAGTTAAAATCTTCAGAAAGATGACCTCCTCGTTAGTTATACACGAAATCATTTTAATGGACCCCTCGATTTTCGTCAATTGTTGACTCACCAAAACTGTAATAACTCCAACATTCCTCAACCGATCATAGAGATCAGCATACCGTTGGAAATAGGAAGAGTCTATCCTCAATTTGCAATTACAAAAATAGAGGCAGCCATATTGAGTTGGCGGCCATCTTGGATTTCATTTTGAAAACTATTTTTTCGCCTGGTTGGCAACCACCAATTTTGAATGTTCATACATCGATGGAAAGCTTAGCTTATATTGTGCATTGTGTCCAAAAATCTCAGGTGTATGTTTTCTCTATCAAAAGTTATGTACGATAGTATAGTATGTTAAATTCTGAAGAATTTAACTCGGATCCGTAATATACTCGCCGAAAGCTTTCGAATGAATATGAATTTAGGCATTTTTAAGAACCTTATGCAAATAGTGGCCCGGTCTCAGCGAGAATTACTCAACAATTTTCCTAATCCCACATTTAACTATTCCACCTATGTGTTTTCAATTTCAACTTCGTAAATATCCTCAATCTTGAGCTTCGATTCATTACAAAACTCCGCACTCATTAGGGATGCTCCCAAGAATTCTCTTGCACGAATTGTGTGATTAGCTATTTGCAAAACCCATACCTAAATGCCGTAACAATTTCCTTTCAATCTCTATCTTCATAATAACAATTTAATTTCTTGTCTTGATTACCTATTTCCATCCTAATATTTGGGCTTCCATGCCTCATGAAACCTCACCCCCTTTTTGGATAGTCCCTTGAAAATTCTCCTGGGAACTATTTTTCGTTTTTTGTCTAAAACTCTCTTTACTCAAGCACACATTCAAACCGCTACTTCAATTTATTAATGTATAAATTTTCTTAACTCTCTTTGTATAAAAATTTAAAATTTTTTGAGACCTGCTCCTCTCTTTATACACCAACTTGGATATCATATAGCATAATATTCTCTAAGTACAAAATGTATTATTCATGTTTTTCGTAATCCATAAGAGGAAATGTGAAAACTTCCGCTTAAAAGTCTACATTCGAACCCAGAATGGGTTATTCGTAAAAAAGTGCATCATACCTCTGAGCCTCATAAAGCTCCCACTTGTATGTGTGAAAATTTATTCTTCCAAGATTCTAAGGCCGATACAAATATTTAAAAACTATTTTGTCCCCCCCCCCCCGGATTTTTTTTGCCAAAAAATAATATTTTGAGGGGGCAACAAAATAAAATTCGGACAATTTTGAGGATTTTCAAAACATTCTTTAACAAATCCGAGGAGTTTTTTTTAATTTTTTTTTCATTTTAATATTTATTTTTTATTATCCCCCCTTGACCTTTCGAAGACCAGTAGGACAAAATGTTAATTAAATATTTGTAACGGCCTAATTTGTATAAGTTTAACAATGTATTTCGTAATTTATTTTGCTTGCCTAAATCATTCATTGTAATCTTTGAATAAATAAAGCCTATTTAAAATCTTTCACTGTCATCAAAATTTGCAATGTTTTAGGAAAGTGTCGGCACATAAGGCGGCTCTGCAGGATAATAACGAGATTAAATATTTTTTGCAGAATTTGATCATTTGTCAAAAAATTCCTTTTTTTTAAAAGCTGTCTAACAATTAATCGTTTTTTTTTGTCACAGATCCAGGATTAATGAAATAAATATCACATACACTGAATTCTATTTTTACCTGATGTATATTTGAAAAGGGCGTAACAGCCAAAATTTATTTCTTCTATATTGCTATATATGGAGACAAAGAATCAAAAGGAATGAATGTTGGCTGTTACGCTTTTTTCAAATGTTGGTCTAGAATTGTGCTCATCCTAAATATTTATCACATACTAGAAGAACCTGCCCGATCTTGCTCGGGTTGTTTTTTTTTTCGACCTGTCAATCTTTTAGTTAATTGCAGCGTCGCACTCTAGATCGATTTCAGTTCGAGTTTGATGGTTCTTTTTACATCTCATGAAAACGTAGTATTTTTAGATTTACTCGATTTTCCCAGCAAAATGTTCTATTTTTTAATATACATAAACACAGCTCATCATGGAAAATGTTCTGATCACGCATTTTTTTTCTAGCTGATAGCTGTGAATCTTAATACAGTTGACTCTCCGCATCTCGATGTTCTATATCTCAATATCTCTCCCTATGTCGATGGTTTTCTCGACCCCTTCAATCTACAAATATTCGGGTATTCTACATCTCGATAACCTCCCTATATCGATGTGTTCTTGTCATATTTTGTTCAGAAATCTCTCTCCCTATGTCGATGTATTCACATTTATTGGCTACTAGACCATTTTTGGATAATAACAAATCCATAAACAACAAGATATGACATTTGTTTTGTTGTCGCTTTTCATAGCAACGAGCTTTTTCCAATCTAGTACCTATTTCAATGTTCCAGAAGGCAAAACCGGCCTCCACTAGCTATTACGAAAATTCCTTGGGGACCTATTCCGTTAAGCCAATAAAATTATGCAACAAAAGTGCAATTACCGTTTTGATTTTAGTTACATGTAACTACTCATCTACTCAATTAAAGGTCAAGGTAACATGGGATTTCCACTACCCCTTCCCACTGGGTTTTTAAATCTTTTTCCATAATTTTCAAGTGAAATGGTATGAATTACCGCACAGTTGGTGCAAAATTTACTGTTTTTGATAACCCATTTTGATTGAATGCATTTAGATCATTTAAACTAGTTTTACACAAATTCAAACATGCACTATCGATTTTTCCTACTTCCCCCAGTGTACCTTACATTAAAAGATTAAATACCTGATTTTTCTTTGATTTATTCTGGATTTTTTGAAACATATTAAAAAAAATGTGGCAACTAAAAGGGGTGTGGGTTGTGGGTTCGAGCCCCATCGAAGGAAAAGTAGTTACCTCTAATACATTTTTCAATTCTAAATCTTCCACATAATGTACATATTCACATCCAAGTTTTCAGAACATTGTAAATTAATGTCCAAGTCGAGACGAGCCTGGTAGTCATAAGGCTATCGCTTCTGCCTCATACGCAGGAGGTCGTGTGTTCAATCCCAGGCTCGTACAATTCTTCCTATTTTGTATCACTCTCTATATTTCTCATGTTCTAGCAATCGTTAGAACAAGAAATCGGACTTCCATACCATTTCTATTTCTGTCATATACCTTCACATTGACATTCTAGTAACTGCTAGATTTATGGAAATGAACGGAAAAGCTCGTTTCCTATATCCAATTAGAATTCCATCAATTGCTTTCTCCTATCACATTGACAACTCGTTAACCAAGACGAACCTCTGCCCGTCAACCTCAACCAAAAACTCAAAAAAAAAATCGCGTGGCAAGTGCAGAGCTATATTCGGCTTGCAGTGGGCGAGTGATTGCATCATCATTTCCTCTCCTTTCCTACATTGACTTGCATTCTGACGTGGCAGGCGCCAGTGTGACCTAACACATGATATCACCAGTACTTGTACATTGAAGATGTGTGCTAGTCCTAAGCAAACAGCTGTTGGTTCCCTGTGCAAAAACAGCGGATCTGGAGGATATTGGAGTAGCAACTACGAACAGTCAATCAAGCTCAAGCTCATTGTAAATTAATGTCCAAGTCGAGTGGTTTAATACCCGGAACATAGGAAATTAAATTTGATTGAACTAAACATAAAGTAATCAATCGATCAAAAACTTTAAATCCCAGCATTCGGCAACGGATAACACAATTCATGGAAACAGACGATCGAATCTACAATACAAATCGTGCAATTTAAAATTTTGTAATTCAAATATAGATAATATTATCACAAATTTGCATTAAACAAAATTATATAAACTTTTCAAAATGGCAACACAGCTTATTCTGTGATTACTTAGGAAACTTCCCATGTATAATCTTGCTAATTATTTTAATTCAAATTGATTTGTGTCTACCAATGCGTTATCAGAAGTAGGGTCTTTCAAGACTGAATTTGCTATACAATTGTGAACAAATCCGAAACTTATCTCACATTGCAAATTTTTTGGAGGGATTTATAAACAATACACTGCAAAGCTGCAATAGCATTCGTTTATCAAGTAAGGGGTCGTAAACTAATTACGTAAGCACTTATGGTGGGAGGGGGGGTCTGCCATTTTCTTACGATCCATATAAATAAAAAATGATTTATATGGGAAAAATCTTACATGGGGGAGGGGGAGTTGAAAAACCCAGAAAAATTGCTTACGTAATTAGTGTACGGCCCCTAACAACAAATGTACGATTTTGGAACATCCCCTCTGTATCGCATTTATTCAAATCATTCGTCAATTTAAACTCCGCTTACAAGGTACTTTCCCAAATTTTATCCCGTTAACTAACACCAATTGCAAGAGAGTTCGTGGGGTAGGACTAGGTGAGATTCATGGGCGAACGCTATAGTAGCTAATGCACGAACACGGATTTCCGGATAAACTGAAACGGTTGTTCAAGGAAGGATGGTTAGTTGGACACCTACTTAAGAAAAATGCAGAGAACTCTACGGCCTCTCATAGGTGCCACGGGAGCTTTTTTTTTGGAATGACTAGTGTGGAAGATTATAACAGTAGGAATCGTTTTGGTAGTACGTGAAACACAGAAGGAACTAAGATAGACCTACAAAGTAGGAAAGGGACGAGCCTGGAATTGAACCCACGACCTCCACTACTTGATTATGGTTCTAATTTTAGTTACCGACGGAAAATCTCTGGCATCGCCAAGCGAAACTTTCTGCCTAACGGATGCTTTAACCACTATCTGCTTAGGAACTGCCCATATACCAAGTGTGGACAACTGCTCATATACATTTTCAAAAAATGTATGAACCATGGACATTTGCCATACAGAATACTCGTTAAATAGAAAAAGTCTTCGCAAAAAAAAAAATCATGTGGAATATTCCCCTCCCCCCTAAACTGTCCACGTAGTATAAGGATAGCCCCTTAACTACAGAAATATCCGGACTGTTTTTCGGATTTGGCGTGCCTTATTTTGTAAACAAACATTTGAAGCGAATATCTACTAAAGCAAGCATTCCCTGCGAGAACCACGGTATGGTTCCCACAGAATAAGCTTTTCTCTATCAAGATATGACATTAGTTTTGGAGAAAAACGCTTGCAATCTACGGGATCCATGAAACAATGTTTATTTACAAAAAAGTTCGCTTGACTTTCTGCCATCGCAATTTGAAGTGATGTTTATCAAAATTGCTTTTTGGTACGGCTGAATTGCCGAACAATATGCAAATAATTTTTGTGAAATAATGAGTGAAATGATGCGTTTAGGCATGAAAAATTCAAGCGTGATGCATTCCTTTAAAATTGCAGACGATTTCGATCGCACGGGAGCGCTCGCGATTGAGATTTATGAGTGATTTTACCAACACTGGTGATGGCACCTAAGAAGAAGAAGAAGATAGCTGAGGACAAGCTAATTCTCGCTTAACTTTTCAAAAGGTCCTAAGTCACATTTTTTTCATGATTTAATTTGAGTATTGCAATCAACAGATTAACATGAAATACGTTGATTGCATTATTCAGATTAAATCATGAAAAAAATGTTACTTAGGACCTTTTGAAAAGTTAAGCGAGAATTCACACACACAAAACGCGACGCGAGACTGGACACAACACTTATGGTTCTTACAAACGAAAAAGGATTTTAAAATTTTTCTTTTTGTCGACCGGTTTCGGGCTCGATGTTGCCCATCTACAGGACGTGGTCCAACCAACCAATCTAAAAAAAATGAGACAAGCTAATTATTGAAAGGGGTTTTGGCATCTCGAGATGTGGTGGAAAGATTTCTCAGGGAATACGACCATTACCGGGATGTCGGAGAAGTGTTCGTGCGGCTGGAAATGATGAATAGGACAAACAAGGAGCTTTTGCACGTGAAGTCTGAGATGGAGATGCTAGATGAAGAGGAGAATTTCGTAAGGCGATGCGGAATGATTTTGAATGTTTTTGTTGAAAGGTATCTACCTGGTGAAGCTAGATTGGGATCATCCTCTCATGCATTCGACAAACATGTTGACATCGACACAGCTTTCATCATCGTTTGTCGAAAATCGACTTGACGAAGTTTTCTGGAGATGAATCGCGAGGGATATCGTTCCGAGGCCATTTTTTCTTCATGATGCACGGCAGTAATGACATCCCAACGGTGAATAAGTTGCAATATTTGTTGCAGTCATTGGAAGGAGATGCCAGGAAGCCATTTTAGTGTGTCGACATACAAGCGGAAAACTACGCGTTAACCTGGTATGCCCTCATGAAAAGGTACAATAACAAGCGGTTTCTGCGGAAGGAGTTATTTACGCGGTTATTTGAATTTGCACCGATGAAGCGAGAGTCAGTACACGAGCTGAATAATTTGGTCGACGATTTCCATCTCCTATAGTTCCGGAAAAAACACTACAGTCAAGTCCGTTGTTAACAATGCCACCAACGAAGTCAAGCCAAATGTTCCACAATATCACGCTTGTTCGCAGCCTAGTCCAGTGTCCAACGGTAGCCAAACTAAACATCGGGCAACATCGTGAACTAATAAACCATCGAAGTTTATGTTGGAATTACTTCCGTCCCTCCGCCAAAGCTTGTAAATTGAAGTTTTCGTGCAGAACGTGTTACGCTTAACACCACCCCTTACTGTACGACCAAGGTACACTCTCCAAACCCACGTTATTTCCTGCCGCCTCGTCGAATGCGACTGCACGTCGGCGAACGTAGGGACCGAGGATCGTCGAATCCAACCAATGTAAATCTCTTCGTCCAATCAAGTATTAGAAACGGTCATACTATCCACCGTCGACAAGCACGGCAATGGGCACGGGCATGATCCACATAATAATTGGCGGAGAATATTAGCATGAAATCCACACCGGCAACCGTTTGTCACTCGGTGAAGGTCTGCCGTTCCTAGTCGACTCCCTACTAGGATGAACAGTAGAGTGATTCAAATTTTGACTTTTTTGCTCCGCTATGCTTAAACGATGGCATTTGTCATTTTAATAATCGTCCTAAATTTTTAGCTAATTTGGATGTAATTTGACTGAGCACAAGCAGTTTGAAACTTGTATGAAAATTACTATTAAAACAGTAACTTTTGTGAAAAACCGTTCCCCATCATTGCCCATTAAGCTTTAGGAATGTATGAGTACGTTAGCAACATAGGAAATTTAACAAGGGAAAATATCGTCGTTGTTGCTAAACGATTTGATGCTGGCAACAAAAGTTATTATGGAATTACTGAATTGTGGGAAATTCAATTTAACACGTAAAAGAATAACATCAATATCAATAATGAGCCTTTCTGTTTTCTTTATAATTTTGCTCACAAAAGTCAGATTGCCTCGCAACAACAACTGATTTTCAGCTTAGGATCTATTCTATGATGACGATGCGTTAAATATATTCAAATATATTCTGGGCTGCTTCACGAAACGATCCTTTACATAAGTGGCAATTCTCATAGTAATTTTCATATAACCTTCAAACGGCACGTGCACAACCAAATTACATCCAAATAAGCTAAAAATTTGGGAGGACTATTAAAATAGCAAAAACAATCGTTTAAGCACAGGGGAGCCAAAAAGTCAAAATTTGAATCACTCTAATGTACAGTATTAGGAAAAAAAAAACTATCATTAATTCCCCCGCAACGCCACTGGTCTGCTACCTATCAACTGTCGATCACGGTTCAACGTATTCCATTGATTGAATAAAAACGATGCAAAGAAATCTATGGCAATACTACCACCCGAACTCACTCCAGGAGGTACGTCATACGCCCTCCTCGGTCCGAAGATCCGTAAGTCACCCTCCACGAGCAGCGCAAGTCAGACAAAAGTGGTTACAACAACTTGATTATGACTGAATCCGGTCACATATGAGTTTTTTTTAAGCGAGACACCTGAAATTATCACTCAGGGAATGGGGTTGGCGCGGAAGGCAGAAGCTGGATTAGTCATAGGCTTGTGGCTTAACCCTTAACCCATATTACCTCTGCACTGTATAAATAGGACAGCTTTTGTAAGCGATGAGCGAACTTTGCAAAACATCCGAGCGTTAATGGGTTAACTAGCTGCCGAATGTCATCGGCAGACCCGTGAAAGCTTGAGTATTGACACTTGAAAGCTTCTTACCGGTTGTCTACTAACTATTTCGTAGTCCATATTCAGCAACGACCTTTTTGGTTCGATACACCTTTTTCGTCATTCGATTGATATAAAACACAATTACGGATCTCCGAGCCATTGATAAAAAGTTCATAGCTACAAGCCCACCATATAGGTATTCAGCTTCTGGAATGAAAGTATTTAAAAATGTGATTCTCCGGGCGACGAATAAAGAAACTATTGCTTCAACTTGACTTGATTATTTTATTGCCTCCGAGAGGCACCGTGCCAGCTCGGAGGTTACTTTCGAAACACTATACAAACATTGAGTCTAGAGTCGCCTTTTATAGGCGACTCTTAGTACGACAAAAAAGATACAATAATTTGGGGACGTGAGCAAAACAATTCAAATTTTAATCTAATTGGACTATCTGCGCGCCAAACTATCAGTGTTGCCGCGTAGGTTGAAACAATACACAGAACAGAAAATAAAAAAAAAGATGCACGCTGCTCTGTTTGGCGCGTTCTTCTCCATAGCCAGCAGCACAGCACAGCGACGATGACATCGGCACGATGTGTGATCGGACACATTGTAGGGGAAGAGGCCCCAAAACGCCCCCCGGAGCAAAACGACTTTCGGGTATTCACTTATATTTACCATGTTTGAGATAGCCTTAATAAAACTAGACGTGGAATTATGTAGGTTAGGTGAAACAAGTTTCAAAATAGTGTATGGAAAGGTCGGAAAAACTGAAATTTTCCACATTTTGATGAAACATATAACATTTTGGCGAGTTTTGATAAGAAAATTATTTTGAGCTTTTTAGTGGAATGTCTTCACTTATCATAAGACGAGTTTATACAATCCCATTGAATTCCACCACTTAATTGTATCTCGACAGATACGTATTTCGACCTCAACAGTAAGGCCGTCTTCAGTGTCTTGTACTTGACTCCAGTCGAGTCAAGTACAAGACACTGAAGACGGCCTTACTGTTGAGGTCGAAATACGTATCTGTCGATATACAATTAAGTGGTGGAATTCAATGGGATTGTATAAACTCGTCTTATGACAAGTGATTTCGGCGAGGCAAAACGCCCTAGTGGAACTATCCTACAATGTACTTGCGTCTCCACGCACTGTCCATACCAGAATGTTAATGTGCCGACGCATTGTAGGGGAGAACGGTCCAAAATGCACCCCTTAAGCTATTTCGATGTTTTCGCCCATATAAACAAAAATATTCAACGATTTCAACGTATAGGTGCAAAATTTACAAACCCAGCTACATTTCACAATGATCTCCTATTCAAAACAATAAGGTTTTCATGACTTTCTAACGCATTTAAAAAATGTTTTAAAAATAGGCCTGGGGCAAAACGCCCGAATGGTGGTCTAAAATGACTCAATTGCATGTAAAATGATGGTGAACGCATGGTTGTTTGTATTTTCTTAATGGATTGAACGGATGTGGTGGAAGAATAGCAAATCGTTAAATTTGAGTGAATATGAAGGGATTTTGCTAAATTTTTCCCATGGATCTCAATGATGGATAATTAATTATGAACTGTAATGGTAATATTCGTTCATAAATGTACTACAACTGATTATATGAGTGATTTTATGAGTGAGGCCATTTTGCCCCAGGGGTGCATTTTGGACCATTCTCCCCTACATTGTTCCCTAAGAGCTGCCTGCTAAAAGGCGTTTTGCCTCATGAGTTTTCCGGCAACGAAATATCACCACTTTTTTGAAATTTGAATATTATCAATATGATTGAGATTTTTTCTAATTTTATTATGGCATCAGCTAGCTATATTGTTTAACTGTTGCGTGAGGTAGAAACACCCATGGAAATCGTTTAAGCTAAGGCATAAAAGCAGTCTATGCTTAGCTAGGGCATATTGCCCCATCTTCCCTTATTTGCGATGCTCATGTGTTGTATTTGTAGTTCTCGACCTCTAAATTACACATAGACTAGATCATAAGTATTTATTGTACTAAGTATAATTGGTCTACATTTGATTGGCTGCAAATAAATAAATAAATAACACCGACTGGTTGCTGGCGTTTTTTGTTTGATTGGGAAAACTCCGAGAATAATTGGTCACAAAACTGGAAAAGATTCATTGCTTTAACGGCGTTGAAGTCACTTGGATGGTTACATGATTTCATGTTTATATACGTTCAAATACTAAGTTATTACGATAAACTAAGTTATTACAATACCTGAATGTCCACATGAGTGTTTTTCAGGCAAATATTGGCCTTCCAGGGGAAACAATAAGTAAGGATTTTGAAAAGTGTTTAGCAACATATAAGAATAAAAGCATATGGAGACGCATGGTACATTTGTGCGACGTTTCATCTTGTGGCTTAACATTTTTTTGCTAATTTCATCACATACTTTTAATAAAATAAATGAACAAGTGTGCACGCATTTCTATTGAACTTGTATTTTTTGTTAGGGCGTGGAACCACTGCGTCCATTGTGTTGCAACTTAATTATTTGCATCTTGTTCTTGTAAGTTGATCACCATTTATAAAGTAAACAACATAACGTCAACGCGTCTTTTCCCAGTCTGACAAAATTGAATTAATAAAACCCACTACCTTTCCATGATTTGCACTCCAATTTTTTCCTGGTTGCATAGACCTACTATTTAGGGATTTAGATCTATACTTGTACAAAGCGTCTCAACTGGAAAGCAGATGTACCGAGGTTTCACGTTCCATGTTACAGAAACGACAAATATCATTCTGAACCTAGGTCATATTTTTTCAAATGATATCTACTCGGGATAGGGGCCCTCCTTAGCCGTGCGGTAAGACGCGCGGCTACAAAGCAAGACCATGCTGAGGGTGGCTGGGTTCGATTCCCGGTGCCGGTCTAGGCAATTTTCGGCTTGGAAATTGTCTCGACTTCCCTGGGCATAAAAGTATCATCGTGTTAGCCTCATGATATACGAATGCAAAATGGTAACCTGGCTTAGAAACCTCGCAGTTAATAACTGTGGAAGTGCTTAATGAACACTAAGCTGCGAGGCGGCTCTGTCCCAGTATGGGGATGTAATGCCAATAAGAAGAAGAAGATCTACTCGGGAAATGTCCGGTTATTAGACCAGTAAAAAAGCAAAGAGCTTTTTGGTTACTGAAACATTGGGAATTATAAATCTCTTTGATTGAACACACTTTTTGGCGACCAACCAGTTGGTCATCAACTTGTATTAAGGGAAACCTGAACCTAATTGCATGTTGGGTAGAACATGTTATTGGTTAACATGTCCTATACTACGATCAAAAAATTATTAGAATCATGATTTCAAACAGCAGGATCCCATGCATTTTCTAAGCGATTTTCACAATTCTGTCAAGGATGTCTTATCCACCTAATCTAGTTTCATTTAATTGGCTAGTTTGTTATATTCCTAGGGATCCTTTTTTTTATTTTGCGAAATCAGCTGGAATTCGGATGCTGTTATTTAGAATGCAGACAATTACAATTTACCAAATTCAATATGAGTAAAATTTATCGATTCAGAACAACTTCATAACGAGAATCATCCGAGCTTATCCATGCAAGCCTCTCAAGCTATTGCGTATTATATTGGTTTGACACAGATGTTCTAGGTTCTCTAAATTGTTCCGGAGTTCAGATCAATTAGTCTTCCAGGTAAAATCCGTCCGGTAAAAAAGTGATGAAAGTTTGACTTTTTTTCTTCCCAATGCTTAAACGATTGCATTTGCCATTTTAATAATCCTCCTACATTTCTATCTAATCCTGATGTAATTTGAGTGAGCACGCGTGGTTTGAAGTTTGTTTGAAAATGACTATGAAAACAGTAACTTTTATTAAAAACCGTTTTCTAACGCTTTCCATTAAGCTCTAAAATATATGAGAACATTGAAAACATAGGAATTTCACAAGGAAACAGGCCGTCTTTGTTGCGAAACGATTTGAATCAAATTGCAAGAAAAATTATTAATGAAATACTAAATCGTGTGAAATTAAATTTAACATGTAAAAGATTAACATCAATATCAATAATGAGCTTTTTGTTTTCTTTTTGTTTCATAATTTTGCTTCCAAACGACAAATCGCTTCACAACAACAACTGCCTTTCAACTTAAGAAATATTCATGGGCCACCCCACGGAACTGTCTTTCACAAAAGGATCGATGACTGTGAAATCATTTCCATACAATCTTCAAATGACGTATGCACAATCAAATTACATTCTATTTTGCTAAACATTTAGGAGGATTATAAAAATGGCAAATGCAATCGTTTAAGCATCGGGAAGCAAAATTTGAATCATTCTAATATTCATATAAGTTTGACGCAGATGTTCTTGATTTTCCAAATGGTTCTGGTATTCAGATCAATTGGTCTACAAGGTCAACTTCACCTGGTATCCATCCAATCGAAATCAACCCAGCTTGCCCATACAAGTCCCTAGAGCCCTTGCGTATCATGTGCAGTCCAAATAATTATGTTCCTTGCACAGAGTCGAAATCCTGCTTCAAAGGTGAACAAATTCCAAACAGCATCATGTAACGTCTTCCCCTTATGTTGGGATGCTGTTAACCAAAATCGACACGGTCTTCCGTTGCTGTTCGTTCATTTTTGTGGTTCGCCATGATGACATCATCGGAAGGTACGGATTGTTCTACCAGCTCTACCAGCATTCTGGAAGATATTTTATGAAAAATGTATGCCTCCACTCTTTCAAATCGTTTCAATCAACTGACGATGGCATTCGAGCGCAATCACTCGACTCGCTCATTCGTTTTCAAAGGGTTTCCCCCTCTGGTTCTGGTATGCCTTCAATTCGAAGATAACCCTATTGCACCGATTATCATCTATTACTCCAGAGGCAAATGTGCTTTCGTTAAAGCAAGCGAATTTCGATATTCAGTGCTCCTAGTATGTAGTTTTCGACAGAACGAAAGTGAACGCAGATCCATCGACTACCGATGACGATGATTCGATGGTTATGAACGATTTTCTTCCTTTGCATTGTTGGGTTCTGCATAACTGGACTCATCTGATTGATTTACTGCATGTTTTGAACCGTTGAGTGATTGCATCAGCAGCACTCGTTGTTCTGTTTGTCCGGTGGCCTCTTCAAATTGATTGAGAATCGTTCCGATGAACGATTCAGTTCCTTTGATTAATATCGACTGCAACTTGTGTCACTACTCTTAATAATACTGTCTCACTTTGTTCACAGATATGACATCATGAACTATCAGTTCCTAAATGGAAGCTACGATTACGTTCCGGTAGGAGAATGGAATAACGGTTCGCTGATCTTCACTCAAAGCCTCCAGCCGTCGCCAGCTGGTCCAGTGGAGTCCGTGTGTTCCCGGCCTTGCCCGCCCGGTTCCTACAAGGTAATGAATGCATCTACTCTACACGATTGAAGCGTAGTGATGATTAAATCAACTCTCGCTCACACCACCTCATTATCCTCGTGAATCCGTCCCTTTCAATTTGCGTGTTTGCGGTTCCATCTGGTCAATGAGGGAAAAATGGGAAGAGAAAAAACCATTCAACTTTTGAATCAAGAGCACCTCTGGGAAATGGTGAAAAGTAAGCTTTTTATTCAACGCCTTTAGTCGCAATAGCCGCCATAAATCCAACATCCGTCGATGTGACGGTGTAGAAAAGCGTGTGTAAAGAATCTACTTGCGGTGACTTAATTACTGCAAGCGACAACACACCGCGAAGGTAAAAAAAAGAGGGAATCTACCCGGAATTGTCACATTAGTAAAAGAGCATAATACGATAAGTGATCACCAGGGAAGGAGTAAAGTGGTTTATGGAATGGTGTGATAGACCATTTTACGAAACAATTTACTCATATTATCACTAACGTTACCATTATCAAACGCATGCATTTGTAGGAGATGCTTCATCCAATAATGCCGCATTATTGCAACTCCGAATAACACAACAATTTGTAAACACCCGCGATATTCGCTTATATGTATAATTAAATTTGTATTAGAATTAGCAGAAACTGCACTTACATAAAGCACAGAAAGTATTTCAATTAGGGCTCGTTCAATAATGAAGTTACAGGTTTTAGGGGGAAACTGGTCTAAGATTTTTATTAATAAATTAACTTTCGAATGATCGACTGTTTATTGTTATTTTAACTTTAAACGGCTGTCTTCTTCTTGGCATTACATCCCCACACTGGGACAGAGCCGCCTCGCAGCTTAGTGTTCATTAAGCACTTCCACAGTTGTTAACTGCGAGGTTTCTAAGCCAGGTTACCATTTTGCATTCGTATATCATGAGGCTAACACGATGATACTTTTATGCCCAGGGAGTCGAGATAATTTCCAATCCTAAAATTGCCTAGACCGGCACCGGGAATCGAACCCAGCCACCCTCAGCATGGTCTTGCTTTGTAGCCGCGCGTCTTACCTCACGGCTAAGGAGGGCCCCTTCCACAGCTATGCAGTCTTTAAGTATTAAAACAAAACAAAATTTATATTTGTACAACGTTTCGACACGGGGTTGGTGTCTTCATCAGGTAAAACTAAATTAAATTAAAGACAGTACATTAACTAGGTACACAAAAAAGCGTGGATGGGGGTTGGTTTGAAATCTCAAAAAGTAGTGGACGTCATATCTGAATCACCCCTTATATGGAGATAAATTTTAAATCTTTGACAGACATTTCCCTGAAAAAGGATGTCTTAGCTTGGAGAGTTACAACCCAAGGCTGGCTCGTCTCTATAAGGAAGTATCTCCCCCAGGTTGATAAATCTGTTTTATTAGGTTTTCTGTTTTCTTTCTAGGAAAAACATATTTTCGATTGAATACAAATTATAACGAATTTTAATTGCATGTTGATTACAATGTCAATTCGTTCAAACTCGTTTATCCATCAGGAAGGCATTATCCGACGTGACATTGTACTCTATTCATTATTACAACATGTCATGCGGACCATAAAAGAGAGCTATCCCAAGCGTCACAAATTAATAGTGTGTTCGCCCTCTTTCATCCGCGCTCCCGGAAGCTATATCTCATATAGGAGATAGATCCGTGCCGCGCCACGACAGACAAAAGCGAACCGGAATCCCTTTCTTCCTACGCGTAACAAAAAAGGAGATAATTAAATCATTTGCATATTTAAAGCCGACTTTCCGTACGTACGTACCTCCCCCACAGCCGTGAGGGAGAGGGAAAAAATGTAGTTCAGTGAGGGGCCGTGGGAGACACGCGGTTGCACACGTTAGTCAGCTTTGTCTGCACACCTTTCCGTTTGTCCTACAATAAATCCAACAGCTAGTCGACACTTCGTTTCACTTTTCACACCCGAATGCCCTGCCCATAGACGACAGGAGGATTCCGACGTGACGTGGCGTGACAGGATGGCATGTGAGGGCATTGATGGGAGATTGCCACATCCGCGCTTTTCTGTAAACGTGTACTTCTGAAGAACCCATTTTACGTTGGCGTGAGGTGTGTCGTGTGGCTCGTGCCATTGTTAAATGGAGCAGAATAATCGTCCTGCAGAAAATTTCGACAAATTATTTGTTTGCCTTTTGACTTTTGAAAGTTGAGGATATTGTACTTTGAAACTATCCGCAGTACAAATAGTACGTGTTATTAAAGAATTCATCTCCTCATCCTTCATACCACGTGGCGACACAATTTGCAAAAAATTTTCAAGTGGCATGTTGGAGCATTTTCTTTGATGGCGCTTTACCTGGCGCGTTTTGATGAATTAACCGCTCAAGTAGATTTTTGACAATTTCACAATATTAAACATAATCATTATTATGTATTACTTTAAAGATAATAATTATTAAAAATATTATCAATTTCTAGATTTTTCGCCTATGTTTAATAGTCGCAACATTCTCAAAAAATCAAAAAAAATACTTTATACATACATAGTTCAGACAATTTCATCTTCCAACTTCCACGCCAAGGGACTATACTCTAACTACGCAAAAGATTTTACTTGACTTTTCACCTATAGCTAGTTATTAATAAAATAAATTGATGAAAAATTCAGATACACACTTCACCAAAGATTTCTTGTTGAGGGAGTTTTCATTCCACAATCCACACTCTAACTATTTCAAGAGCACTATATCTCACTCAGGTAGCCGACGGGCTCAGCCCTTCGCGACATCTTTGCTGGCACAGCGACAACTTTAAGCGCTCTCCATAACTTTCCCCGTCGAGCCGGGATGGGCGCGTGAAAAAGTAGCCTTAAACAGCACCCGTGTGAAACTATTCTGTGTTCTATGGGCGACTGGGTTGCAAAAATACTCCCACTCTCACAGAACCTTTGGAGTCTATTTAATTTGGCCGCTGTTAATCTGCAACACCTGGCCTGCTGCACCATAGGTGATCAAGTGGACAGAAACAACTTTTCAGGAAACATCTGTGGGGTTTATATTGTGGTCATTCCTTTTCTACTTTACTTCATTATACACGTTAAACTTTTTTTTTTTGTCTTTATTTTTGTGATTTTTTATTGGCTAATAAGTTCATCACATACATACACGTTAAACTTTTTTTTTTTTTTTTATTTCTTTATTATAGAGGTTTGCAGCCCTGGGCTGGCTCACCTCTAGGACGTTAAACTGTTTTTTACTACTACATATAAACTTCAAAAATTCTAATTTTTGAGTATAACAATTATTCTGACGCTGTATGAATCACAATAGTACCATGTCCGATTAAATATACGTACTTGCAGTGGCGCCGGGAGTGGGTAGGACATGTCCTACGCACACAATTTCCTGGGTGGGACAATCAAGGGATTGTCCTACCCATGATTTTGGTGACATAGCATCCTCGATATCATCGGTTGTTATTTTAGTTACAATACTGTCTGGTAGGTCTGATTTGTAGATCTACACACTTAAATCGAGAATTTCAGCTCGGTAATATTTTTTACTGATTTTATTCGGTAAAAGAAGAATTGAACCGAGAGCTCAGTTGATTTCAAAGATTTAACTGATCTCTGTAATCATTTTCACCGATGTTTCAGTTGTAAAAAATAAAATACAGAGTTTCGGTAGATTGAATTACCGATCAACTCTGTTCTAAGTAAATGTCCTGCACTTGTCAAAACATTAACCGATCACTCAGTAAAAATAAATTCACTTTACTGAACACCTGGTAAAACAAGTACCGAGTTATCAGTTCTCGACCAGGTACCGCATGTTTCGACGCCATATTTATTTGCGAGTCAGAACGAGTTTGTTTCAGTCGAGATTAATGCTACCGGTGGAAATTTTGCTTTATTGGATATTCAGGTAGGTAAAGTTCAAACACGTTTACCATCATGTATTTTATGCGCTAGTTTGCTAAAGATTTATATGATGGATTTCCAGGACAAATATGTTTAAAATGTATCATCAGCTGGCACAGTCCCTACTGCTATCTCCAACATGCGTTGTGCCGATTTTATGGAACTCGATCTATAATAAGACATCAGGTATGTAAACTCAATAAAATAACTGTTTCCGTAAAGGATTTTCTCGATAAAAAACGTTCTTATTTTCTAGATATAATAAAACGAATGAGGTTCCCTGCGTCCATCTTGGTGATAGCTTCCTGGGCGATAATGGAATTGCGCTAGTGCTACAGCAATGAGACAGCAGCAAACATATTTTGTACAAAGTTTTCTGACTCTAAAAAACAATAATAAATATAAAAGCCTCAGACTGCATGTGTTTTTTCTCATTATCAATAAGAAAAATTGAAATTAAATTACCTTTTAGTCAGTACTATAAATTACTGAAATCGGTAATTTTTTTTACAGATTCACCAGTATTTTTTACCGACTGCTCGGTATTTTTTTGACAGTTCGCTACCATAAATGTTGAACCGAGAGCTCGGTAATTGAATTCGGTTACCGAGGTCACTACCGAGAGCTCAGCTGTTGAGAAATCGGTAATCTATTTACCGAGCCCGGTGAATAGAATTAAGTGTGTAGAAAACTTCATAAAAGATTGTTTAACGTTATACGAATTTCTGGTAGTGGATCGCTACGACAAATGAATAAAAATAAAATCTTTAATTTTATACACTGAGACTGTAGACGGGGGCAATAATTTTATACTTATATATTCCTCTAGTCTCACGCAGTGAAGTTGAATAATTAGTGCTTGATGAATCATGCACTTTTAGAACGCATCGTTTCTGTCAAAATAAGCGGAATTTTTAACAAGTAACTGGAGTGTGTGGAGTACCCTGAAGTCGGTTTTATACGGGGTACGTTCCGTGTAGAACAAAACGTTTAAATAACAAAAACCGCATAATAATCCGAGTATATCCCAAAAACCGCATAAAAAACGACTTCGCGAAAATAGATTTTTCGCGGTTTCCGTTTGTTCTCGGACCTTTCTAAAAAACAGCGTAAAAAACCTTGTTGAAAAATCCACGTAAAACAGTCGCGGTTTTTGTCTCTAGGTCTTGAAGTAGCATCGTAATATGAAACAATTAGTCGCTTCCCAAGGCGATTTTCTGTACATTACCATCTATCTTGTAGCAAAAATTGTTGAATAATTCTTTAATTCTACTTTTTCTACATTGAGTATCGTTTTGATTGAGCAGGAGATCGAAGTAATCTGTGCGCGAGAATGGCAGCTCCAAAATTTTGAAGCTTCATATTTTCCTAATTCCACTTTGCATTCCGCGATAGATTTGAATTTAGTAAAAAACTTGGTTTTTGCTTTTTAATCAAAATCAATATACTACATAGTGCTCCACAACCGTTTAAAATCGACCACGTTCTAATCGACGGTAAATTCTTCTCCGACATCACGAACGTCCGCACTTACCGCAGTGCAAATAATGAATCCGACCACTACCTCGTTGCAGTATGCCTGCGCTCAAAACTCTCGACGGTGTACAACACGCGTCGAAGTCGGACGCCGAGGCTTAATATTGGGCGGCTACAAGACGGTAGACTAGCCCAAGAATACGCGCAGCAGCTGGAAGTGGCACTCCCAACGGAAGAGCAGCTAGGCGCAGCGTCTCTTGAAGATGGCTGGAGAGATATTCGATCCGCCATTGGTAGCACCGCAACCGCTGCACTTGGCACGGTGCCCCCGGACCAGAGAAACGACTGGTATGACGGCGAATGTGAGCAGTTAGTAGAAGAGAAGAATGCAGCATGGGCGAGATTGCTGCAACACCGCACGAGGGCGAACGAGGCACGATATAAACAGGCGCGGAACAGACAAAACTCGATTTTCCGGAGGAAAAAGCGCCAGCAGGAAGATCGAGACCGTGAAGAGACGGAGCAACTGTACCGCGCTAATAACACACGAAAGTTCTATGAGAAGTTGAACCGTTCACGTAAGGGCCACGTGCCACAGCCTGATATGTGTAAGGACATAAACGGAAACCTTCTTACAAACGAGCGTGAGGTGATCCAAAGGTGGCGGCAGCACTACGAAGAGCACCTGAATGGCGATGTGGCAGACGAAGATGGCGGTATGGTGATGGACCTGGGGGAACGCGCGCAAGACATAATTCTACCGGCTCCGGATCTCCAGAAAATCCAGGGAGAGATTGGCCGGCTGAAGAACAACAAAGCCTCTGGGGTTGACCAACTACCAGTAGAGCTATTTAAACACGGTGGTGAGGCACTGGCTAGAGCGCTGCACTGGGTCATTACCAAGATTTGGGAGGAGGAAGTTTTGCCGCAGGAGTGGATGGAAGGTGTCGTGTGTCCCATCTACAAAAAGGGCGAAAAGCTAGATTGTAGCAACTACCGCGCAATCACATTGCTGAACGCCGCCTACAAGGTACTCTCACAAATTTTATGCCGTCGACTAGCACCAACTGCAAGGGAGTTCGTGGGGCAGTACCAGGCGGGTTTTATGGGCGAACGCTCCACCACGGACCAGGTGTTCGCCATTCGCCAAGTACTGCAGAAATGCCGCGAATACAACGTGCCCACACATCATCTATTCATCGACTTCCAAGCAGCATATGCTACAATCGATCGGGACCAGCTATGGCAGCTAATGCACGAACACGGTTTTCCGGATAAACTGACACGGTTGATCAAGGCGACGATGGATCGGGTGATGTGCGTAGTTCGAGTTTCAGGGGCATTCTCGAGTCCCTTCGAAACCCGCAGAGGGTTACGGCAAGGTGATGGTCTATCGTGTCTGCTATTCAACATCGCTTTGGAAGGGGTAATACGAAGAGCAGGGATTAACACGAGTGGTACAATTTTCAATAATAATGATAGGAAGAGGTTCAAGAGAAGAAAATGTGAGCCACCCACCGCGAGTTTGCATCGGTGGTGACGAAATCGAGGTGGTAGAAGAATTTGTGTACTTGGGCTCACTGATGACTGCCGAAAATGACACCAGCAGAGAAATTCGGAGACGCATAGAGGCTGGAAATCGTACATACTTTGGACTCCGCAAGACGCTCCGATCGAATAGAGTTCGCCGCCGTACCAAGCTGACAATCTACAAAACGCTCATTAGACCGGTAGTCCTCTACGGACACGAGACCTGGACGATGCTCATGGAGGACCAACGCGCACTTGGAGTTTTCGAAAGGAAAGTGCTGCGTACCATCTATGGTGGGGTGCAGATGGCGGACGGTACGTGGAGGAGGCGAATGAACCACGAGTTGAATCAGCTGTTGGAAGAACCATCCATCGTTCACACCGCGAAAATCGGAAGACTGCGGTGGGCCGGGCACGTAGCCAGAATGTCGGACAGTAATCCGGTGAAAATGGTTCTCGACAACGATCCGACGGGAACAAGAAGGCGAGGTGCACAGCGGGCAAGGTGGATTGATCAGGCGCAGGACGATTTGCGGACCCACCGCAGACTGCGTGGTTGGCGAAGTGCAGCCATGGACCGAGCTGAATGGAGAAGACTTTTATGTGCAGCACAGGCCACTTCGGCCTTAGTCTGGTATAATAAATAAATAAACAATTGGTAGTATGGCCCGAGAATGATGGGTTTCCCCGTAATTGTTTACGCTTCAAAGTCCCGGGATGTTTTCGTTCTGATTTAATATGAATCATTATATCATCGCCAGTATCTTTAAATGTTTTACAAAATAACGGTTAGCCCTATACCACATAACATATAGGCATCTTTGCCGTGGAATGTGGCCCTTCAATAATTTTGGAACGCTAGCGAACCTAGCGGTGGAAGTCAAGCTTCACTGAACAACGCACATTAGACAGAGCAACATTGCATGTTTCGCTTTCTCTTTCTGTCACCCTGGATATACGGGAGTGCCGTTCGTCGATTGTTGATACACAAAGAGCCTACTTTGAGATTTGCAGTTTGTTCTATGATGTCTATCTGTTTTGTGCCTATACTCTGGTCTTACACTATCTATTTTAAAACTCATTCGTTTTGTTTTACAAACAAAATAGGAATGATTATATTGCGCTTTTTGCACTTTATAAGAGTTCTGCGAGATTTTTTTTCTCACAGTCATCTTTTTCTCACACTCAATACACTCAAAAAAGTATGATTTTCCGTGTATAATATTTATGTGTGAGTGCTCAATTTGAAAACAAATATTGACATCAATTTCATGGTGGGAATCGATTTAGTGTACACGCTTACATGTGACTAACGAGTAATGGGTTATAATTGGGTAATTTTCAGTAACAAAAATCGACCAACCCGAAATGAGAGTGAGTGTGAGAAAAAGAAGCGGGCAAATCACAATCTACTCATAACTCTTCAAATTGGTGAAATCGGCAATATAACATTGAATACGCCAAACCACAATGCAATAAAATGAAATAAAATTTAAATATATAAAGCTTAGAGGAAAAAGGTTTCGAGGTTAGACTTTGCTGACGATGTTGTCATCATAGTGAGGGGGAAATTCGACATTGTCATTTCTGAGAGAATGCAGAACTCTAAAATTTACCCATTTAAAACTGCAAAGGTTAGTGTCCATTGCTATGAGGGAAACGATACGAGGCACCCATTCATCTTTTTTCTGAACATTTTTTTTATTTGAGAAGATCAAAAAAAAATCCTTCTAAAAATTTTGTGTCTGGGGGGGAGGGGGTTATGTCCAAAACCACCCCCATGGCTACGCCACTTGGCCACATGAGTATCTCACAAAATTTACGAGTGGTGAATATGAATGGAGACTGGATGAAACATGTGGAGAACCATGACATTCCTTATAGCATATGTGAGGCATCACGTATGGATTGGGAAGTTGGAGGACTCACTGTTCGAGACAGTTCCATAAAATTCTATACAGATGGCTCAACAATTGGAACAGGAATATATTGGGATTTCTGTTCCAAAGGAATTAAAATGCAACAGTAGTTTAATTAACGAAACTTGGAATATATTTACTAATATGAAAAACAGTGTTTACACAGCGAGAGCACACTTGAATTTGAAAATGTTATCTTCTTGCGCAAAGGCGCGAACACTTTCCTGCTGACGTGTCCTGTGTTGCCACTGCTGATGTGCTTGCAGGGATGCACACGCAAACCACATATATGAAGGGGTGGCACAACTGTTGCAACTCCAACACTCCTCCTCAACCTTTGCTGCCACAACTTGTAGACAATCCCATCATCTCTGAGAACTTCCTCTGCTTAACTGTACCAAGAGGCTTAGTCAAAATATCTGCAGCCATATCTTCAGTCGGGCAATACTTTAACTTAAGCACTCCATCTTGGCACAACTCTCGAACATAATTCTCCCGCGTCTCAATATGCTTCGAACTTCGACTCACACGTTCAGACCTGGCAAATGTTATACACCTCTGGTTGTTCTCCATCACTGTTGCAGGTCCCTCGTTTGCTTCACCAAAATCATTGAGTAGCTTCTGTAGCCATACCAATTCCTGGCTTGCTTCACTTAGTGCCACATACTCCGACTCCATCGAAGACAGTGTGACACTCGACTGCTTTCTGCTACACCACGATATCATTAGGGAAGCAGGCGCGAAGTCGACCCTTCCCACCTTCCGAGGACATAGGGCGTGGTAAGGCCACCTGGAAAGCCGGCAATGCGCTGGCACGATACCATGGTATTCTTCTACAAGAGGGAGTCATGATGTTCGATGCTGCAAGGACACGCAGCTAACCTCGAGGGTGCGTTATGCACTGGCTCCCCTTTGAAGCATTACTTTCTGGTTGTACCGAAGGGACGATGGGCTTGGCGGCAATGGAAACGGTTTAGCGGGTCGGGGATGCAGTCCTGCCTCCCTCGTTTGCTGTTGGAGGTGGCCCCTAACCCCGCACTTCCTGGGCAACCCAGGATGTCTGTTGAGCAGATTCCCCCTCCATTGCTTAGGAAGAGAATAAAAGAAAACACCACGATATTGCACCGCCAGCATACAGGTACACAAAACTGGTGGTTGATTTCCTGGAATGAATATCACCAGCCCAATCTGCATCAGAATATCCGACCAGATCATTACCAACTTTGTTATACTGCAACCGCCAATCCTTTGTTGCTTTTAGGTAACGAACGACTCGCTTCGCTGCTACCCAATTCGCGAATACGAAGGTAATGCCTCTACTCACTCTTATGGCTAAAACTCATTGCTATCTGTCAGACTGTGCGTGAAACATGGCCGCCGATCACCCTTTCTTGTCCCTCTACAGTAAAATCCCATAAGGAACTGTCAGACTGTGCGTGAAGAATTTACCTTCGTAGTCGCGAATCCGCCTCGGTAGGCGCACTCACCTTTCGTCCAAGTATCGATGCACTCACAGCTACATCCGGCCGGGCACATACCGCTACATACAACAGTGTACCAACTATACTGCGAAACTTATTTTGATCCAACAAAGCACTACTTTTGTCTTCCTCTTTCACGTATCCCGTTTCCATGGGAGTTTTCGATCCTTTGGCATCGCGAAGTCCTAACTTTTCAACCACTCGATCAATATATCCTTCTACCGATACATTATACCCGCATGCTTCTTTGCGAATTTCCATGCCGAGAAAATAACTTAAGTCACCGAGATCAGTCATATCGAAATGCTTCTTAAGTGGTTCATACACCATGTCAATTTGCTTTTCGTCCACACAACCGACAAGAATGTCATCAACATGCACATATTTCCCATTAACTTTCTTCGTGTACAAAAAGTTATCCGCTTTGCTCTGCCTAAGTCCCAAACTTTCCAAAACATCATCCAGTCGCTTGTTCCAGCATCTTGCAGACTGTTTTAGCCCGTAAATACTCCTCCTCAAGCGACACACCAAGTTTTGTTTGTCTTCGATCACATGTCCGGGCGGCTGCACCATGTACAACTCCTTATCAAGTTGGCCATGTAAGTAGGCGGTTTTAACGTCAAAATGCTTCAACACCATTCCCATTTAGCAAGCCAGCGCCAAGAGAAGCCGAACCGTTGTGTGTGGTAACCGGAGCAAATACCTCGTCGTAGTCCTCTCCGAACTTCTGAGAGAAACCTTGCGCTACCAAAGGCTACCTTTGTGTTTCGTTACCTGACCATTACGCGTTACGTTTCAACTTGAAGACCCAGCGGCAATCAACAGGCTTTCGTCCAGCAGGTAGGTTTACTAGTTCCCACGTTCCGTTTTCGGAGTGCGATTTCAGTTCGTCTTCCATCGCAGCTATCCACTCTTGCTTCCGCCTACAAGTCAATGCTTCCTTCAGATTCTTAGGCTCCACTTCATCTTCCAAAACAGTTTCAGCTGCCATGATTTCCTCAATCAGCCTGTTAGGTGGAACACCTTTCGTTGAACGACGAGAGCGCCGAATGATTTCATCCAGTGGAAATCCGGAAAACAAGTTTTCACCATCCGAAGCATTACCATAAAACGTATCATCCAAATCTTCTTCAGACATTACACTATTTTCTTCCGACAACTCATCTATTTCTTCTTCCAGGGTCTGTTCACTCTATGGCAGTAAAAAAGGCATATCAAAAATTCCTCCTGAAGCTACAGGCTCGGCACGAACGGCTTTCTTTACACTGCACAGTTCAAGAAACTTGGCCTCTCTACTGATGGTGATATGGCCTGTCTGCACATTCAAAAAACGATATGCTTTTCGCCCTTCCGCATAGCCAACGAACACTTGCTTCATGGATTTCACATCAAGTGCCTTCCGATTCTCTTTCGGAACATGTACATACGCCTCACTACCGAAAATCTGTAGTGACTGTATGATGGCTTCTTCTTAAACCACAACTCATACGGCGTACAAACTATTGACGACGACGGACACCGATTTTGCAAATAGTTTGCAGTATTGATCGCCTCACCCCAAAATTTATTTATCAAGCCCGATTCCACACCATTCTGTTGCGGCGAATATGGGGTCGACATTTCCTGAAAAATTCCATTCCATTGCAACACGACTGTCTACCAACACTATGTAGTAGCGATTCCCTCGCGGTGTTTGAACCTCTATCGGACCGCCCAAATCGCTATGCACGAGTTCACCAACTTCACTTGTTCGGCTCTTCGATGCCTTCGGAAACGAGTCTCGACTCATCTTACCCTCGCAACACGGTCCGCACACTGATTTCACGTTACAAGCAGTGATTTCCAAACCGTGACCAAGCTTTTCACGCACTATTTTCGACACAGCTCGCGAATCGCGGTGCCCCAAACGACGATGCCACAGGTGACCCAAATCAGCAATCTTACCAACAGAGAGCAAGTTGCTAGCAAGCGATGGAGCATGAAAAACGTTCCCGAGATTCACTTTTACTAGCGCACCATTACCATTCACACAAGAAATCTTCCCAGAACCAGCACCGGTCGATTTGATGGTTTTCCCATCCGCCAAGCAAATAGATCCCCCTGGGATCTGTCAAGCTCTTCCAGAAAAGACACGTCATCCGTCATGTGTGAGGTGGCACCTGAGTCAAGGTACCAAACACCTGATTCACCTGGCTTTCCAGCAGTCAAACACATTTCGAACTGCTTACCGCGTTCGGCAGCCACATTGGCCTTTTCTTTTTCACGGCGATCCGATGCAAGCTTGCGACAATCACGACGGAAATGACCTTCCTTCTTACAATAGTGGCACACTTTATCTTTCACTGCCCTCGGCCTCGCACTTGATGGCTTACTATGCCAAGCCGGTACCGTAACGAACACTTTTTCTTCTTCGGGATTCTTCTCCATTCGACGACGGCCTTCATCTTCCCTTTGACGAAATCGACTGTGAGATCGTCATCTGGCCGACTCTCAAGAGCCATGATCAGGCCATCATACGACGCAGCAAGACTTGACAACATCAAAGCCACAACCAGTGATCTTTGACATCCTCTCCCAAGGCAGTCAAGCGGAGTCGTAACACCGTCATCTGCTTGAGGTGCTCAGTCATGTTCCCACCTTCCGGCATCCGAATGGACACCAGTTGCTGCACTTGGGATTCAAAAATTGATTGGAAAATAAATAAAATATTGAGCTCATATGTGGATAAGTACGTTATGTGGAAGATATTGATTTGGAAAATGCATTGCTTCGTAGCTTAGTTGGTTAAAGCACCAGTCTAGCGTACTGTAGGGTCATGGGTTCGAGTCCCATCGAAGGGAAAGTGGTTACCTCCAATACATTTTCCAAATCAATATCTTCCACATAACGTACATATTCACATATGAGTTTTCATAACATTGTAAATTAACGTCCAAGTCGGGTGGTTTAATCCCCGGAAATAGGCAATTACCTTTGATTGAACCAAAATATTGAGCTTTTTTTTCAAAAAATTGTTTAAGAAAATTGACTTACTTACCATCCCCTTCGTTATGCAAAGACCAACATGACAAAAGAAGGAATTCATATTTGTTCCGGCCTTATTACATGGGAGTAGCAAGCAAATTTATGCGCATCAAGACTTCTTGCTTAACTTTTCAAAAGGACCTTAGTAACATTTTTTTCATGAATTAATTTGAATAGCGCAATCAACAGAACAACATGAAGGCTTTTGATTGCAGTACTTAAATTAATTCATGAAAAAAGTGTTATTTAGGTCCTTTTGAAAAGTTAAGCGAGACTTCTTCACCGGGAATGAACGGAGAAGTCCTGAAACAAGTTTTGAGCCTTCCCTATATGAAAATCTCCCATTGTTCGAAATCGCTTTTCTTGGGTAGGTGGATTTTTCTTCCTTTCCCACTCATCACCGACCATGTTTCACTCATAATTAATGAGACATGGACGCGATGAGCAGTGTCGCAGGTAATATATAGCAGGGACTAGAGCCACTATATCCAGTATCTAGTATAAACAGTAGCATGAGGTTGATGCACTTCTTCCTTTAGATGAGACGGATGAAAGTATGCATTAATGATCACATCAGAATAACTAGCTCTTTTTGTTTGTTTGCTTTTTTTACGATATAGAATTTACAAACCGGTGGGCAGGAGAAGCAGTGCTGCTGGGTATGCGTACCGTGCGAGAGACATCAGATTCTATACAACGAGACTCACTGCCGGAATTGCGATGCAGGACACTGGCCGAATCGGGCAAAAACTGGTAAACCATGTTGAATGATACAAACATTAACGATCGACTTATATAAATCTTTTTACAGAATGTCTTCTGATACCAATCGAACATATGCAGTGGGGTGACACCGAGGCGATTGTAGCAATGTCCTTCGCTGTGATGGGTTTTCTGACGACCGGATTGGTTTTCGTGGTGTTTGTTCGGCACAACGATACACCAGTTGTGAAGTCTTCGACCAGAGAGTTGTGCTACCTTATTCTGGCGGGGATGATCATTTCACACGGATCTATCTTTGCCATCCTTTCCAAACCAACGGCGATTTCTTGTTTGATAAGCCGAGCTCTTCCAGGAATTTCGTTTTCGATGATTTATGCTTCACTTTTAGTTAAGACTAACCGAATCGCGAGAATTCTAGCCGGGTCCAAGAAACGCTTTCCGACCAAGAAACCAAGGTTCATGTCAGCAGCTGCTCAATTAGTCATAACCGGAATGTTGATATCTGTGGAAATCGCCATTGCCGTGTTCATGCTAGTTTTAGAGCCACCAAGTACAGAACATCAGTATCCTAACAGGCAGCGAACGGTTCTCGCTTGCAACACTACCCGCATCGGAATCATGGTACCATTGGCCTTCATTTTCTTACTGATAATACTTTGCACCTTGTACGCTTGGAAGACTCGAAACGTACCGGAGAACTTTAACGAAGCCAAATTCATCGGATTTGCCATGTACACAACTTGCGTCATCTGGGTAGCTTTCGTCCCCATCTACTTCGGTTCAGAATCGAAGATCATCACCATGTGCATTTGCATTTCACTCTCGGCTATGGTCACTCTAGTCTTCCTGTTCTTTCCTAAACTCTACATCATACTCATCCGACCGGAGAAGAACATTCGTGCCCTTTTCACCACCTCCAAAACCATCCGATGCCACATTGGTTCCCGAGTAGCCTCCGCCATTTCCCACAAAACTTCCTCTTCCTACTCCAGTGGACCAGGACCTCCAGATGATTTTGGTGACTACAGTTTCGACGCACCGAAACCGATTATACGATCCTCTTCGTGCCAAACTTCACTAGAACTTCTCAACAAACTTCTAGAACTACACTTCTTCGAACCGGAGAAACTATCACCCAAAACCACACAACCCCGCCAGCGAACCACCCTTTGCTCCACTCTGAAACAGGTTCGCTACAGCCTCTCCCCAATGAAGTCATCCATTAAGAAAGCATCGAATCTCGATCAGCATCTCCTCGTGCCAGAGGTCGACCTTCTGCGCATGAGAAACGATAACACCACTAGCGATAGCAATAATCCTGCCCCAATCGACCGACGCACGGTCACGTTTGATTACTCCCGCAAAGCCTCCATCAGCGACCCGAGCGATCTGTCGGAAAGCTCGTGCTACCACTGCGCCCAGATGGACGCGGTTCGTCACAAGTACGACCTGATTATGACCAACGATCATCATCCAGCGGACGAATCACATCAGCCCAACGGTTCAGTCTACACAATTCATTCTGGTTTGAATGGGGGAGCGCCGGGGGGTCTGGGGAAGGCGTACGGAGCCAGCAACAAGTTCGCCAAGACGATGATCAGCGAGGAAAGTCTATCGGAATGCTCCATCAGCACCCTGTCGGAGTCGTGCGATTGCAAGTACAAAAGTATTACCATCAAGCTACCGCAGCCGAACGCAGGTCAACAACAACAACAGCAGATTATGTATTTTTGATGTTCGAACGGTGAAGTCATACGAGTTATTCTCCAATTGAAGTTTTATAATTAGTAGAAGTGTTCAATTAATTGGTAGTAGACAAGTAGTGGGCACAAAGTGATACAATAATAATTGTCTTCAATGCTTCAGATCTTCTACCGATTCCTATCGATGTCAATAAAAAAAAGATATTTATTTTAGAAAAGTTTGTAGCACAATGTCGATGAAAGAAATTCCCTGGGACAGCTGTATCAATAGAGGATACTTGATGGGCTACAACTCTTCGATGAACCTACGCCGAATAAAGTATCCTTCTGGACTCGATCCTAGGCCAATCGCTTCCAGTCGCCCTGAATGTTGAGCGTCCTCAGGTCCTCTTCAACTGCAAAAAGCCATCGTGTACGCGGCCTTCCACGAAGCCTGTGGCTTCTTTCGGGTTCTCCACTAAATATTATCTTCGCTTGACGTTCTTCCGGCATACGAACAACGTGTCCAGCCTGTAGTGTTAACGAGGAGGTATGTAAAACAAATTGATAGACATTTAGGACAAATTCATTAGGAGCACCGAGGAGAAAAAGAGCACCATCTCCACTTCAGCAGCGAGTAAGCGGGTGGCACCGCCCTCTGCTAGCTGAAGTGTCGAGCAGCGGATAGCCTTTATGGACAGGCACATCGTGGCAGCAGTAACAACAACAGCTCCGCTCCAGAAGATGAGCAAGCGGGTGGCACCGCCCTCTGTCTTCTGGAGCGTCGAGAAAGGTAGGAGCAGGAGCATCATCTCCACTTCAGCAGCGAGTAAGCGGATGGCACCGCCCTCTGCTAGCTGAAGTGTCGAGCAACGGATGGCCATTATGGCTTAGCGCATCGTGAGATGTGCGGTCGCGACACAGCCCACCGTAGTCTGCCGTGTTGTATAAGCTTAACAATGTCCAGCCCTTTATACACCTGGTACAACTCGTGAGTCATGCGACACCGCCTGTAACAAATGAGTCGTATTCTAAATTTGAATGACAAGATTTATTTTCGGCATCCCTAATCAGTAGCAAAGGAAATACTGTAATAAAGAGGAGTGAGAAACTATAGTGTCGATAGATCGGTCGATAGTGTCAGGATAGAAGCAATTGCCTTCACAATAATGCACCGAATTTGTAAGTAGATTTAAGTATGTAAAACTATGTTTTTAATAAATCAAACTTACAGCTTCACCACTGAATTAGACTAAATCATCGTCTTCAAGTCTGCTGTAAGAGTCGGACCAATATTGCCTGGCACCTCGAACCGCAACACCGCCAGATACCGTTCTCCTGTTTCCTCCTACGGGACTTAGGCTGGTTACGAAGTCCGTAATAAGCCCGATTTGCAGCTTCAATACGCCTTTTCACCTCGCGGGTAACATGATTATCGCACGTCACTAATGTTCCAAGATACACAAATTCTTCTATCACTTCAAATTTTTCACCATCTACCACCATTTCGTTACCACCACCAGTAATGAACTCACGTTGACTGCCAGCGACCGTGTACTTCGTTTTGTTGGTATTGATCGTGAGTCCAATCCTCACTGTATCCCTCTTAAAAGGCACAAAACCCCTTTTCCACGGCACCTCGATCAATCAAGATAATATCGATAGCGTCCGCAAATCCCAGGAGCATATGCGATCTTGTGATAATGGTACAGCTTCTTAGAACACCACCTCTAATAATCGCTTCCTCGAGCGCTATATTGAACAGTAGATTCGAGAGTGCATCACCCTGCTTTAATCCATCTAAGATAACAAATGACGTCGATATTTCATCCGCAACCTTTACACTTGATTTCGATCCGTCCAACGTTATACGAATCAGCCGTATCAGTTTCGCCGGAAAACCATGTTCAAGCATAATTTGCCATAACTCATTCCGTTTCACTGAATCGTACATCGCCTTGAAATCAATAAACGGATGATGTGTCTGCAAGTTGCAGTCCCGGAATTTATCAAGGATTTGTCTCAGGGTAAACATTTCATCCGTCGTTGATCGGCCATCACGAAAACCTGCCTGGTATTCGCCGAGGCCGACGACGTACTCATCAAGCGGTCTCAATCTGTTGTACAGAATACGGCCACTGTTTTGTACGCCGAATTGAGGAGAATTATTCCTCGGGTATTGGCACACTTCAGTTTGTGCCCTTTTCAAAGAGTGGGCAAATGAGGCTGTCCAACCAGCTAGCAGGCAATTTCTTGTCTATCCATATGTTCGACATAATATGGTGCAGAACTTTATAAAGCTGCTCACTGCCATGTTTGAGAAGTTCAGTCGATACTTCCCCGAAGCCTTATTGTTTTTCTCTAATATTTTTTCAACATCCTCTAGTGTAGGCGGCTCTAGAGCTTGTCCATCGTCGTTAATGTTTATTCTGTTCACCAATGCACCGTCACTTCCACTGTCCAACAAACTCCTCCTCTGATTTATTCAGGCTTTATCTCGAAGCTTCTTTCCGGAATTTCCCCGGAAGTTTTTTCAGATATTCCTTAGGAAATTTCTTCAGGAATTGCTCTTCCTGAAGTTACGTTCGGAGCTCGGAAGTTCGTTAGGAAAGTTCCGAAGTTCCTTCAAAAATTCCTTAGGAAGTTCCTTCAGAAAATCCTTGGAACATTCCTTCAGGAATTCCTACTCAAATTCCTTCAGGAATTCCTCCGGAAGTACCGTCAGGAATTCATACGGAAGTTCCTCCAGAATTTCCTCTGAAACTTCCTCCAGGAATTCCTGCAGTAGTAACTCCAAAGAATCTTCCGGAAGTTCCTCCAGAGATTCCTCCGGAAGTTCCTCCAGAAATTCCTCCAGGAATTCCACCAAATGTTCCTCCAGGAATTCCTCTAGAACTTCCTCCAGGAATTTCTACGGAAGTTCATCCAGAAATTCCTCCGGAAGTTCCTCCAGAAATTCCTCCAGAAGTTCCGCCAGAAATTCCTCCGAAAGTTCCTCCAGGAATTCGTCCGGTAGTTCCTCCAGGAATTCCTCCGAAAGTTCGTCCAGAAATTCCTCCGGTGGTTCCTCCAGGAATTCCTCCGAAAGTTCCAGAAATTCGTTCGGAAGCTCCTCCAGGAATTCGTTCGGAAGTTCCTTCAGAAATTCGTCCGGAAGTTCCTCCAAAAATTGCTCCGGTGGTTCCTCTAGAAATTCCTCTGTTGGTCCTCCGGTGGTTTCTCCAAGAATTCCTCCGCAAGTTCTTCCAGAAATTCCTCCAGGAATACCTCCAGAAGTCCCTGCAGAAATTCCTTCGGAAGTCCCTCCTGAAATTTCTCAGGAAGTCCCTCCAGAAATACCTCCACACATATTCCTGGAGCATCTTTCGGAGCAATTCCTGGAAGAGCTTCCGAAAGAACATCCGGGGAAATTCTTGGAGGAACATCCGAAGGAATTCCTGAAGGAATTTCCGGAGGAATTTCGGGGGGATCTTCTGGAGGAATTCCTGAAAGAACTTTCGGAGGAATTCCTGGAGGAACTTCCGGAGGAATTTCTGGAGGAACTTCCGGAGAAATTTCTGGAGGAACTTCCGAAGGAATTTCTGGACGAACTTCCGGAGGAATTCCTGAAGGAACTTCGGGAGGAATTCCTAGAGTATTTTCCGGAGAAATTTTTGGAGGGACTTCGGGATCCGTTCTTGGAAGGAATTTCGGAAGAATTTCTGAAGGAACTCTCTGAGAAATTTCTGGAAAAACTTCCGGAGGAATTCTGGAGAAAATTCCGGAGAAACTTTCGGAGGAAATTCTGAAGAAACTTTCGAAGAAATCGTTGAAGGGACTTCCGTAGGAATTTCTGGAGAGACTTCCGGAACTCCGGTACTTCCGAAGGAATTTCTGGAAGAACTTTCAGATCAATTCGGGAACGAATTTTCGAAGAAATTTCACTTCCGAAAGAATTCTTGAAGGGACTACCGGAGGAACTCCTGGATAGACTTCGGGTGGAATTTCTGTTGGGATTTCCGGAGAAATAATCTCTTCAGGGACTTCCAGAAGATTTTATGGAGGTATTTTTAAAGGAATTCCTGGAAGAACTTGCAGAGAAATTCTTGGAAGATTTTTTTTAGGAACTCTCAGAGGAATTTTCAGATGAATTTCTGAAAAAATATGAAGGAATGCCTAAAATATTGCTCTAATGCATTCCTGGAAGAATACGCAATGGAATTTCTGGAGAGACTTCCGGAACTCCGGTACTTCCGAAGGAATTTCTGGAAGAACTTTCTGATCAACGAACGAATCGAACGGGAACGAATTTTCGAAGAAATTTCACTTCCGAAAGAATTCTTGAAGGGACTACCGGAGGAACTCCTGGATAGACTTCGGGTGGAATTTCTGTTGGGATTTCCGGAGAAATAATCTCTTCAGGGACTTCCAGAAGATTTTATGGAGGTATTTTTAAAGGAATTCCTGGAAGAACTTGCAGAGAAATTCTTGGAAGATTTTTTTTAGGAACTCTCAGAGGAATTTTCAGATGAATTTCTGAAAAAATATGAAGGAATGCCTAAAATATTGCTCTAATGCATTCCTGGAAGAATACGCAATGGAATGCAAACAAGACTTCAAGTAGAGATGTCGTAAAATCCCGATTAATCGATTAGTTACTAATCGATTACTCTTGATTCTTGTCGATTATTGAATCGATTAATCATTGTATAGTAATCGATTCAAAATTAATCGATTATCACAACGATGAATCGATTAATCGAAATAATCAATTAATTTTCGACATCCTTATGATGTCGTAAAATTCTGATTAATCGATTAGTAACTAATCGATTACTCACGATTCCTCTCGATTATTGAATCGATTAATCGTTGGGTAATAATCGATTGAACATTAATCGATTATCACAACGATGAATCGATTAATCGAAGTAATCGATTAATTTGCGACATCTCTAACTTCAAGGAGGAATACCTGGAAGAATTATGAGAATTCTTTGAAGTATTTCCGAATGATTTTTTTTGAAGCACTACTTAAATAAATAATTAATGGGGGAATTTTCGAACAAATTGCAAATGAATTATCGAATTTTCATAATATGTATTTCCGTTTAAAACAAATTCTCCTGGGATTACTGAAAAAAGTCCTAAGGGAATTTAAATATAATGCGAATGTAGACAAATATCATAGGGAATAGAAAATTCCCGTAAAACGGATTTAGATGCGCATTCTTCATTAAATGCACAAACAGTTTCGTTTTTACTCTGGTTTGTATTTTCCCTCGGTTTTGAGTTTCCATATGGTTTTGAGAGTTGAAGTGCTGTTGTATTGGTGAACCCGGTGCGAAATTGTGAAACAACCAGGGGGAGAAGGTGGAGCACTGAATCCCTACCCCAACATGTGCGACATCTGGATTTGGTTCTAAACTGTAAACAACAGTGTTAATTCTCTACCACCTTTTTGTTATGGCGAGGCAATTTTTATGCACACTTTTGTTTTCGATATTTTATCAAAATTAAACACTCAATCATGCAGCAATATTACGATGCGGTATGCTTGAGATACCTGCTTGATTATAGGGACTCGAAAAAGAATTTATTTGCAGTAAATAAACGAATATAAAAATGTTCACATTAACGATTGCGCCCTAACACCGGTTCTAAGCTTCGATGCAGAGTACACGAGCTTTGTTCGCCAGTGACAGGCGTATGAGGCCCTTGGAAACAACACAGTGCGAACCCGACAGCTTTGGGGTTGGAACTAGTGCAAACCTAATTCTAACCTGAGTGAATAAAACAACGTTTTGACAGTAGATAGGTTGGAACTGGTTCCAACCTAGGTTGGAACTTTTTAAAAACGAATTCGACATTAGTGTGTGAGAAAAGTAAAAATGAACGATAATTTTTACATTGACGGTGACTTGGTTAAATATTCACCGTATTCATTAACCTGGGTATGTTTGCGACTTGGACGAGTGATATGTTCACTATTAGTAAGTAACCATGTCCCAACATCGACTCTTTTTTCTTTCGGTATTGTTTATTCTCATGTCCGCTCAATATATTTTTTACTTGAATTGTTGTTTTTGAAGTCGGTAAACATAAAAAAGTACGGATGTATTTATTTTCTGATGTATATGTTTGGTTTATATGTGCATCTATTTGTTTCGTTTCACGATGAAGGATTTCCTCTGTCTACTTCGTTAGAATAAGCTATTGTCCCTAAATCTAACTAGCCAGATGGTAGGAAAAAGAATCGAACTGATTACCATTCAATGCTTTGATGTAAAAATCTCCTGCTGCTGCCGCTTTGCATGCTTCGTCTTTATCATATCGGCTCAAATGTATTTTTGTTCTAATTTTCATTTCCTTTAGTTTTATCTAAGCTTGTTTCTAGAACTAGGTATCAGCGTTTAGTGATAATTGTATGCTACAAGGTCCTGTTCAAATGTTTTTTTTTCATCGAAAAATACGTTCATTGTTCTGTTCGGGTTTTTGTTCCGTGGGTTTTTCTCTTCCTGTCATGTTCTCTTTTTATTAAATCAAAGAAGAAAATACTATCTTTCACTGATTATTTGTCTCCATCTATTATCGATCCACACGATTCGATACAATTTACCATGCTTTCGTTCCACGTCTACAGATCGTTGATCTGCTCAATTTCCGGTGTATGTAAATAAATCTGCGCTCTGTCTATCCATTATTTAGTTAACAATTACATTGATTTAGGTTGCTGAATTAGACATTAGTTGTGTGATTTATTTTCTGCTAGTGGATGTTATATGATTTTCATGATCATGAACGACGATGATTAAACTGAAGCGAAACGGCAGTGCGAATTCCGTTGATTTTCACGTGGATGTTATGAGATGATGCTTTTTTTTTGCTCTATCGCAATAAGATGATACTTTGTTTGGACAAATATTCGAGATTTGAACCAGAATTTACCGGGTACAAGGTATCTCACAATTGAATCCTTCATTAAGGTTGGAATTCAGGGTTTACACATAAAAGCATTCTTTACATTCTTTTCGTTTGTTTTCAATGACGCTGATTTCAAGGTTAATTCTGCAACTAGAAGTTGTGCGAAAAATCACATTCTCAATATACAGTTATCTAGTTACAGATAATTAATTGTATCTTCATTTGTCTGCTCATAAAAACATTCAACATTAAATTTAGACTGATTTTTAAATGCTAGTTTAAACTTTTAGTTTAGTGCTTTTATCATTTTTGTGTGCTCGTTACAAGAGAAGTGCTGAAGCGAAAACAGGTATTTGAGACTATACACGGTAGTGACACCTTAAACTACATCTTGGTTATAGAGATAGAGCAAACAAAACTAGAAATCAACATGATACACTTACATAGAAAGTTCGAATAATAAGCGCGCAACTTTGGTTTAATCCGAAAAGTGTTCCCTTAAAAGCACTTGATAATTTGTTTTACCGACCGATAAAAAATATTTTCTCGAAAAATATCGTTAATTGTCTGAAAAGCAGCAAAGTATAACAAAATACTTTTTGTTATTTTCGTATTTCCTCTGTGCTGATTCTGATCGCATGTATATGGCGGATTTATGTATAAAAAGCACCTCTTTCTTCCAATGTTCTTCTGGCATATGCCACTCATTCATTTTTTGTCCTACTTATATAAAGCCTAGCATAGTTAATTCTTACCGATCTAATAATTCTTTCTCGCCCTCCTCTACTTAGTTATCGATACCTTTTTTTTAACTAAGCCATTTTCTTTTTTTACAACAAGGCAAAAGCAAAAGCCTTCTTTTAATTGTATGAAAATTTTGCGATGCCGTCCAATCAATAAATTTGTGATGATCATTTCCATTTTTTCATCAATTTTAAGGAGTAATATTACAGAGTTTAAGTGTAACGAAAACAAGCTTTTTTTTTTAAATTTATCTCGTTTTGTCTTATGTTACGATTAATACAATGAAAGCAAACTTAATGGTCATAGTAGTAGTACTATATAGACAATGTTTTTCATCAAAGGTAATATTTGGACTAAGACCCTGTGTGTTCTTTCATTCGTTAGTTTCTATCAATGGAAAATAAAAGGAATCAAAATAAAATAGAGTTTTTAAATCAGCGATAATAAATTAACAGCAAAGTTGTCTCTTGTCTCACTGTGAAACACATCAATTAGGATTGAACTGGATAATAAATTTACAGAAATGCGCCACATTTTTTCATATTAATGTAGATGGGCAAGACCTTTGGGAAAGCAATTAACGCCAACTGAAAATAGAAACTCTGGTTCACTGTCAAACTGTCACTGTACAAGTGTTAAGGCGATCAACATGACTCATATTCCGAACACTCGTGTTTTATAGTCCTAAAAATAAAACTTTCAACAATTTTCCGCACGGAGGATCAATATTGCCAACGAGTTGAATATCCTATGCGGCACCTAAGCGACTTCAAATTGGGTGAATACATTGCACTCCAAGCCCAACGGTGCTCTTAGAATTCAATACCAAACACCGAGCTCTATCGTCGTTGTCGCCAGAGGACGATAGGAACTGAAATTCGAAATTTGAAGTGAGATTGAGTAGGATACACATTAGGGAAGAAATCTGCTAACAAGCGATAGTTTGGAATACAGCAGCCCAACCGCAGCAAAGGCAGACCTAGAGCCTCATTGCTGCGTAAGCTCCACATAGATACAAAAGAAGTATATCATGTTATCAGCATTTTCCTCGTGATTTTTCAAAAATATGCTTCCAAAAAAATTGTGAAGGATAGCGGATTTTATTGACCACTTTTGAATCACCCAAATATATTGTGATACTCTACTTATTCTACTTTGCCTTTCATTATATCATGTTGCCTAATGAACTTAGGCAACAATTCTCAGTAGTTTTCCATACCATTTCCATCACGGTGTATGTGGGCTTCAGAAAAAAAAAGTTCGCTCACTGAGTAGATGCAGCACTTTTTTTCAGATGTATAAGTTTGACCTTGTGGCCTTGTGTGTACCGTGATAATGCACTGTTTCCCAGAAGAGAGACATCTTCACAAATTTATTTAATTTTTTGGAAATATTTTCACTTTACAACAAACAAATACATGCATTGAAAAAAACAAGAAATCAAATATCTTTTCAGTTTTATTGGATTTCCCGTTATTGTAGAAAATGCCCTGACTTATCAGATCACTGATTAGTGTCAATAAAGACCCAGCGATGCCTTCCTATTCATTAACAAACGTTCCTTCTCGTGATCTTTGTGGAATGTGGACACGCAGAGGTGAATATGGTCTGTAAATTGCAAAGATCATTTCGTAATATTTCATTTTTTTTCCTAACTGACAGGACTTATGACGGCGCCGTATTTGATCTTTTGATTGTTTGTAATCATTGAGTGCCTGAAATTTGCCCAAAATGTTTGATGGACTCCTCGACCAACACCAGACCGACCCTGTTCATATTGCAATTTCATTGATTCTGGTCAATCACGGAGAAGATTAGAATCAGAGGCCGAAAACCAAAACCGGCGTTAACCGGCCACAAGCGTAAAAAATAGGCCCATGTTCTCCTGCCCGGCCCATCCATCCCGGTGCTTTACAGTGGCCTGTGGGAGACTTGCGCGTTGGCAGTGTAACGAAATTTTCTCTCCAGTGCACGGTACACGAGAAAGAAGTGTGCGGTAGTCGAACAACGAACTATTTTCGAAAGTGTGAAGGAGACGTACGGTACCAGAGAAAAAGATTTACGCAGTGGCCTACCCTCTCGTCGGTATCGCTCGTCCTTCAGTATCGGGTGACAGAGTGCAAAAACTGTTTTCGTCTTTTCGTCGCGGTATATTCTTGCGAGACCGGGACTACTAATGCACCAGTGCCGGGCGGGCGGCGGCGCACGAGGTTAAAAATGGAACTGGTCGAGGGCCACTTTTTCCGCTTAGGGGACCCAGGAGCCCCAATAATAGCAGCGTGAACAATCAAGTTGACGGAGAATTCACCGGGAGGAGGCTTCAAGACTTCGGGAATTACATCGCTTTCAGAGCAGACCGCCGGAGGGTAAGCTAATAAATACGTCGACTACTATCATAACCCTTACCGAAATGATCATCCGGTGTAAGACGCGAAATTACCCGCCGAATTCCATGCGTTGCTATTGCTACTACTGCTGGAGTTCGATCATATGAACAAGCGATGTTCCAGCTCAGCCCAACTCTTCGGCAACTGTTCACCGCATCACTCTGTTGATAATTCCATGTGCACAGACGAAGCCCATAA